>NC_133619.1:567393893-567753893 GCF_048593235.1 Sminthopsis crassicaudata
TTATTTCTATAGAGTGAGGATAGAGTTTTAGCTTGCTTTTCCAGATATTCAACCTGTGCTTTATCAGAATTGCTATTATCTCTAAATTTTCTTTCTATTTAATTGATATTCACTATCTCAAATAATCTTTACTAAACATAGCTGAAATGTATGAACATTCTGTAGGGGAGATGTGGAAATGCCATAACTACACTCTCATTGGGTCCACAAAAAGTACACAAGTGCTTTTTCAAGAAAAGGAAGTCTCCTTTGATGTGTGTTTTAAATAAAACATGTCAAGTCAGTCTTTTGTTCCTAATCAGGCCATTAGATTCTTCCCTCTCATCCAAACTATGAATTAATTTTTAAAAACAGAATTTTCTCTATTTATATCCATTTTTAGTCATAGTATATTTGTGCATTTTTTAAAAAAGTTTCTACTGTGGATAAATTTTCTTAATTTATAGAATCCTTCAAAATGAGTTCAACTTTCCTGGCACTATAAATCTTTGGCATACCCTATTTACTGATTTTCCTTTTTTAAAGGTTGTTTAGGTAGAAATAGAGCTATTTGATTTCAAATATCATTTGTTAGTGTATTTTAGGAAATTATACATAAGGACACCCAGCTTCATGCTGTGGAATTATTTGTTTATATTAAGGATTTAAAGAACACAGATCAACTTTTTTTCATGAATGTTCTTAAATTTTAAAATTAGAAATGTTACTTTAAAATGTGTATACATAGTTAAATTAATTTTAAAAGATAAATTTCTGAAGAACCAAAAAAAAAAAAAAAGAAAAAAAGAAAAGGAAGGCTCTGACTTATTTTGGAGTTTCTAGAGATTCAAACAATCCATTCCTCTTCTGAGAATCTCTTTTCCTTTAAGAACCCATATAATTCTCCAAACTATCTTGCTACTATCTTCCCAGGTTCCTGGAGAACATACCGTCTCCAGTAGTTTCCAAATTGAAGGAAGTCATAGTTACATTGTATTCTATCCTAGTTATATATAGAATATATTTTGGGCATTACATTTTAGATGCAGTCTGAAGGAGTACAAGTGAAATCATAAATCCATTGAAGTATTATTGACAAGCTGGAATTAACCTCTTGAATGGGAACTTAAGTTTTAACTTTAACCATTTTTGAAGGAACTGAGGATGTTTAGCTTAAAGAAGAGAATATAGAAAGATCATGATTTCTGTCTTCAAGTAAGAATGTGATAGAGTAATCTAATCTATCCCTCCCTCCCCCCTTCAAGAGCGTTTCTATGACCCAATAACAAATGATCATCTATCCTTTGTTTAGGGATCTTCAGTAAAAAAAGAGTCCAGGTATCCAGAGGCCTTCCTTGGTATTCTATTTGACTTTTGAGTAGCTCTATTTGTTAGGAAGTTTTTCTTGATATTAAACTTAAATTTATCTCATTGCAACTTAGACTTATAGTTCCTAGTATGCCCTCTGGAGACAAAATAAGTAATCTTTCTTCTATATTATAGTCTTTTAATACTTTATATTATTGTCATGTTAAAAAATTATGAGACATTTCATCAAATTCTTGTTGGAAATCTAGGTATATAGACTGTATATTGAGGGCTTAAGGCACAAACAAAACCTCACTGTAGTTAGGCAGCAGACTGGCTTATTTCACTGAGTTGTATGGCTGTGAAGTTTAATTAGAATAGCAAAGTGGTCATGGATATTCTAATTTTATTTATACACTTTATTAAAGAGCTAAAAAATTTGAGGGGTTTAGGTGAGTTCGCTTTTTATCAAACAGCCTTGTCAAGAGAATTTCATATTTTATTAAAGAAATATAAACTATATTCTTGAAGATCTATAATGACTCTCTCATTTCAGCAAATGAATAGGGTGGAGGTTTCTTCTTATATTTTTGTCTTCATTGTTTCTTACAGCATAGTAATATTCTGTGATATTCATATACTGAAATTTGTTTAGCTACTCCCTAATCAAAAGAGGGATAGTCACTTTTTCCCTCTCAGTCTTTTCTATGGCAGAAAATATTGCCATAAAATGTATTGGTGTATTAGAGTGGTTTTTTTTTCCTTTCCCTACCTTTTTTCTTTTTTTTTTGGTCACTTTGCTATATGGCTAGTAGTAGAATCTCTGAGTCAAAGGATAGATTTTTGGCATCCCCTCATTATCAGTGACAATGAAGGCATCATGCTATATGGCTAGTGATGGAATCTCTGAGTCAAAAGATATGGGAATTTTGTTTTTGTATAATTCCTGATTGCTTCCCAGGATTTTTTTTTTTTACTATTTATCACTCCACCAAAAATGCATTAATGTGCCTGTTTTTAGACAACCTTCCTTGATTTTTCCCTGCTGTCTCATGTAGATATGTGGTACAGTGGATAGAGCACTAGATCTCAAGTAAGGAAATTCTGAATTCAAATCCAGTCTCAGATACTTACTGGATGTATGATCCTGTGCTAGTTTACTCACTTCTTTTTTCAGATTCTTTTTCATAAACTGCAAAATAAGATTTATAATAGCACTAACTTCTCAGAGTACTTGTGAATATTAAATAATATAATATTTTCAAAATGCTTAAAAATGACATATATGTTATCTATTATTGTTATCATTGTTAATTTGCTGAGAGAATATATGTGAACTTCAGAATTGTTTTTATTTGCATTTCTCTTCTTGTTAGTGATTTAGAGTATTCTTTTATATGGCTTCTAATGTATAATTCTTCCTCTGGGAACTGTTTGCTCATATCCTTTGCCAACTTTTCTATTGAGGAATAATTTTTGACCTTAGACGCCTATGCATCTTCTATATTATACATGTATCTGAGAAATTTAGCATAAAGATTTTTCCTAGTTGACTGGTTCCATTTTTATTCTGGTGTATTGATTTTGTTTCATACAAAAGCTTTTCAATTTCATGTAACATTATCTATTTTATCTTTTTTGTGATTGCTTCTCTATCTTGTTTGGTTAAGAATTTACCCCCTACTCATACTTACAAAAAGTATATGATCAACTTCTCTCTCTCTCTCTCTCTCTCTCTTTTTTTTAACAGTATGATCTTTACTATTCATTTTGCATTTGTTGTGGATTATAGTGTAAGATATTTATCTAAATCTTATTTATTTCACATTTCCTCAGAAGTTATAATCAAATATGATTTCTTTCTTTCTTTTTTATTATAGCTTTTTATTTACAAGATATATGCATGGGTAATTTTTCAGCATTGACCCTTGCAAAACCTTCTGTTCCAACTTTCCCCTCCTTCCCCCCACCCTCTCCCCTAGATAGCAGGTAGACCAATACATGTTTAAAATGTTAAAGTATATATTAAATGCAATATTTGTATACATATTTATATAGTTATCTCGTTGCACAAGAAAAATCGGATTTAGAAATAAGGTACAAATAATCTGAGAAGGAAAATAAAAATGTAAGCAAACAAAAACAGAAGGAGTGGAAATGCTATGTTGTGGTCCACACTCATTTCCCATAGATCTTTTGCTGAGTGTAGCTGATTCTCTTCATTATTGAACAATTAGAACTGATTTGGTTCATCTCATTGTTGAAGAGGGCCACGTCCATCAGAATTGATCATACAGTATTGTTGTTGAAGTATATAATCGTCTCCTGGTTCTGCTCATTTAACTCAGTATCAGTTCATGTAAATCTCTCCAGGCCTTTCTTAAATCTTTCTGCTGGCCATTTCTTACAGAACAATAATATTCCATAACATCCATATACCACAATTTATTCAGCTATTCTCTAATTGATGGGTAACCGTTCAATTTCCAGTTTCTAGTCACTACAAAAAAGACTGCCACAAACGTTTTTGCACATATGGGTTCCTTTCCTTTTTTTAAGATCTCTTTGGGATATAAACCCAGTAGTAACACTGCTAGATCAAAGGGTATTCACAGTTTGATAACTTTTTGAGCCTAGTTCCAAATTGCTCTCCAGAATGGTTGGATGAGTTCATAATTCCACCAATAATTTATCAATGTCCCAGTTTTCCCACATCCCCTCCAACATTCATATGATTACCTTCTTACGCAACGTATGTTTTGGGATTTGTTGAATACTGCACTATTAAGATTATTTGTTTCTGATTGTTTCTTGTCTGGTCTATTCTATTGTACTTTTCTATTTTTTAGTAAGTACCAAATGTTTTTGATGACCTGTTTTGTAATAAAGTTTGAGGCCCAGAAGTGCTCAATTCTCCCTTCATTTCTATTCTTTTTTCCTTTGATGTTCTTGAATTTTTCTTCCTCCAAATGAACTTATTATATATTTTTTATTTTTGTAAAATATTCCTTGATAATTTGGTATACAACTAAGTCTTCACAGACTTATAGAAGTATGTATAATGTTCATTAATGTTTTATTATCCATTTAGAAGGAAGTCTTCAGTAGGATGCTCCAAATATATATGCTTTTGTGTCTATTATTGGTTGTTCTACTGCTTTTGTGCCAGATGCTAAGGATATGAATAAAAAGAATGAAACAGTTCCACTGGAAAAAGACTTCTTAATCTAATTAGGGAGACACAAGTACTAAGTAAGGACTAAATAAAACTGTATTCAAAGTTAGATATAATATAGTATGGGAGATAGAGCACTAGCAATTGAAAGAATTAGGAAAGGCTTTATATAGAAGGTAATACTTAAGGTGTATCTTGGAGAAGAGAAGAATCCTTAAAATACAGGTGATGAAAAAGTATATTCCAGGTATGGGGAATAGACAGTTCAAATTCATGGAGAAAGGAAATGGGAGTGCAGTCTGAGTATAGCTCAAATCTAAAAATACTTATCCCACCTTTCCCTTTCACTGGCAAGCAGAGTCCCTGGAAGACAGGTATTGTTCCCTTCAGGAGTAATCTTAGACTTTTAGGAGCAGTCTTGAGGGATCTTGGGTTAATATAATCAAATCCTCATTCTTGTGTCCTTCAACCCATATCAGTCTCCAGTGATTAGTGCCTTATATCCTTTGCCATTGTCAATATCACCCTAGTATCATATAATCAGCTTATATGTTCTCAATATTATTTAGCAACAAACAACAATTAGCTTTATGAAGGGATAATTATTGAGAAAATTGCTTTGGCTGAATCCCACAAATTTTGGAATGTTGTGTTATTGTTTTATCATTAAAATTTCTATTTTATCCATTGGTTTTAGGATATTAGGGCAATTTTTTCTTGAAAATTTCTGAAATACAATGTCTAAATTTTCTTTGATCATGACTATTGGGCAATTTCAAAATTCTTAAATTACCTCTTCTTAATGTATTTACCAGGTTAGTTGTTTTTTTGCAATTAGGCATTTTACACTATTTTCTACCTTTTTCATTCTTTTGACTTTGTCTCATTGTTTCTTGATGTCTCATGGAGTCATTAGCTTCTATTTGTCCATTTCTAATTTTTAAGCAATTATTTTCTTTGGTGACATTTTGTATATCCTTTTCCATTTGATCAATTATGTTTGTTAAGGTGTTATTATCTTTGGTATTTGTGTGTGTGTGTGTGTGTGTGTGTGTGTGTGTGTGTGTGTGTGTTTTGGATAACAATAGCTTTTTAATTTTCAAAATACATGTATAGTTTTAACATTCACCCTAGCAAAACATTGTTTTCCACAATTTTTCTCCCTTCCTTCTCCCTCCCTCTCCCCTAGATAGCAAATAATTATATATATATATGTACATATGTATATATATATATAAAACATGTGGAATTCTTCTATATATATTTCCACATGTTGGACATGAAAAATCATGCTGCACAAGAAAAATCAGATCAAAAAGGGGAAAAAATGAGAAAAAAATCAAGCAAAACAAGAAAGATGAAAATTCTATGTTGTGATCTACATTGAGTCCCCAGAGTCCTCTCTCTGGATGCAGATGGCTCTCTCCATCTGTGTGCCTTTTTTACCAAGATGTCTTTTTATAATTGCCATTTTTATAATTTTCTTCTTTAGCTTTACTTTTAACCTATTTTTTCCTCTATCACTTTTATTTGATTTTAAAAATAACTTTTTGCCTCTTTCAGAAATTCTTGCCAGGTTTGTATCCAATTCACATTTTTTTTGAAGCTTTGCTTGTTATTTTTGGATTCATTTTTCTTATGAATTTGTGTCTCCATAGTAGCTTTTTGTAGTCAGATCCTTTTTAAAAAATTGTTTGTTCATTTTTACATCCTACTTCTTGGTTTGGAAATTTATGTTAATATTGGACTTTGTTCCTAGCATGGGGGGGGGGAGTTCTGTCTCAAACCTCAGGCTTTTTTGAACTGCTATTTTCACAGGTAGTTCTGGAGCTTTTGAAGTTTTCAGTGCTTACAAGGTGCTGTGATCTGAGGAGAGGTGAGGTCACTATTCTCTTAGTCTATTCTTTGGCCCTTACTCCGAACCCCTCCTCTTTGGGAATGACACATTCCCTTGGGAGTGATACTCTTCCTTAGGGTCCCTGCCCCGTTCAGTGCATTAGGGCTTTTATTTCTTATTTAAACTAGTAGTGTTCCTTTTCTCTCTTGTACTCTGGTTCATAGTAGTTAAGCAATGGAGTTGTTGAACAGTTGTACTTTGAGACTCCTATTCCCTCTTGACTAAATAAAAGTGCTCCTCTCTACCCCTGAACTGTGACCCAGAAGTCACTATAGGCAATGAAGTTGCCATAAAGTGTCTGGTCCTGCATCCAGTGCTGGCACAGGAGTCCCCTGTAATCTCTTTCTGACCAATTCCCAAATCCCCTTGCCATCTCTGGCCAGAGAGCTTCTGAAGCTATTGCTGCTTCTATCTTTACCATTTGTATTTCACCCATGGGGGCTCTGGGCCAACTTTCTCTTCTGTCTCAGATCTCTTTTCTTATTTTGTTTTGTGTCAAAAGAATATCTCATTCTGATCTTTTGTTGGCTCTGCCACTCCAGAATTCAATTTGAGATGTTATTTTAAAATAGTTTAGAGGGAAATTTTGGGAGAGCTTGGCTGAGTGTCTTTACTCTGTCATCTTGGCTCTGCCTTTGGAAGTCCCTAAATACCTCTTTCTAAAAACTACTTAAATCTGGCTAACTGCATGAATCTCAATGTATAATCATGTGCAGCAGTAGGGACTCATGAGACATACTAGTTAAAAAGAAAGCCACCCACCAGGCTGGATGGATGAACTTTTGGAGACCTGCTATGGGCCAGCCACCTTAGAGCATGTTACCCAGATTGATACTTATTTACTATACATTTAGACTGTATCCATTATATATATATACTTGTTCCCATGTTAGAATATAATCTCATATGTTGAGATTGTTTTATTTGTACATGTATCCCTAGTACTTAGCACTATGTCTGACATATGTTAGATGACTAATAAATATTTGTTGATTGACTGATATGGGTAATATCTTGATGGGCAATGGAGCATGCCTGAAAGAATCTGGGGTTCCCTGCTCTGTTTGGTGCTTGTCCTAAGTCAAAAGAACAGGGATCCATGTTATGAAAGAATTGTCAAGTCTCTTATCCCAGAGGGATATTAAATGGAATCAGAAGTACATCGTTTTTAGTTCTGCCTCTGAAATTATCTTTGGATGTATATTTTCTCCTCTACAAAATGAGGAGGCTGGACACAGTGGTGTTAAGGACAATTCCAGTTCTTAAATAAAGTCTATGAGATTTAGGATTCACTGACCTCACATCAGATCAGATTCAATTTCAAGTAGAGGTGAATGAACCTTTTTCAGTGATGTTTGGCAAGACCCCTCCTCTTTCTGAGACCTCATTTTTTTTTCATCTGTAAAATCCAGTGATTGGACTACTGATTTTTATTCTCCCTTCTCAATGTAACACTTCTTTAGAGCTTTGCAGTAGTGTTGCGTGTGGATTATTTTAAACCCTCTTTCAAATCTATTCCCCAAAGAATCAAATTTGTTTGTAAGATTTGCAGTTCATTCTCACCCCAACCTAATCCCATAAAAGGGCTAAGTGCCTAGTTATTGTGAATAATTAGCTTGAACAAAAAATTTCTAAATGTCCTTATTTCTCTGGGGTGAATGGGTGAACAGTTTGTCTCCCCCAAGAGGATGGTGGCTGCCACCTATTTGTGGGTGCCTTTAATTCCACTTATCTCACAATTTACTGAGCTGGTTCCAGGGACAACCATTCCAATTTAATCTCTCTGAGAAGAAATATTTGTAGAGACCCACACAGAAAGTCAATAGCAAGGCCCTGAAGAGAGAAACTTCAACTGAGCTTAAATAGATGAGCTGCAATGTAACCATATGGCACTGGGCTGTGGATTTTATTTGAATCCATGTTGCTGCTGTCAGTCCATTTGAATATTTTAATGAATGATTTTATTGTGATTGTGCCCTGAGGTCTTCTCAAGCCTTTTTTAAAAAAATCTCTTAAATGAGTACATAAATAAACCCAAGTCTTGGCCTCCCCACCTGACATGCCAACTCCTGTACAGCTCTGGCAGGAGCCATCACAACATGGACCTGGGTGTAATGTACAGGGAAGCTTGTTTAGAAGTACCCTAGCTCATTATAGCATTATCTCATGTCTGACATGATCTTGTGGCATGAATCCCTAGTTTCTCTCCTTACTGTTTGATTTCTGCTTATCCTTGTCTGTCTCCATGTCTGTCTTTCTGTCTTCTACTGTCTCTCTCTCTCTCTCTTTCTCTCTCAGAAAGGGGAGAGAGAGAGAGAGAGAGAGAGAGAGAGAGAGAGAGAGAGAGAGAGAGAGAGAGAGAGAGAGAGAGAGAGAGAGAGAGAAGAGAGAGAGAGAGAGAGAGAGAAGAGAAGAGAAGAGAAGAGAAGAGAAGAGAAGAGAGAAGAGAAGAGAAGAGAAGAGAAGAGAAGAGAAGAGAAGAGAGAAGAGAAAAATAGAAGAGAAGAGAAGAGAAAAAGAGAAGAGAAGAGAAGAGAAGAGAGAAAGAGAGAGAGACAGAAACAGAGAGGAGGGGGAACAGAATCAGAGACAGATAGAGAGATAAGAGACGGAAAGAGACAGTCAGACACACACAGAGAGACAGAGAAACTTTGTTTTTCTGTTTGCCTGTGTCAATTGTTACAATGTATAATGTGTTACAATTGTTATAATGTGTAATGAGTCACAATTGTTACAATTGTGTCCAATGCTACCATGTCTCTTTCTGCTCTGATTCTCAGCCCTAAATATGTGAAGTCTGCATGTTAATGGACTGTATCTTAAATTAGAGAAGTTGAGTGACGGTCTGTCTAAAATGGTGGGGGATGTCCAGATACAAAGGGAAGTTAGTAGAACCAAGAAAGCCACAGATATGATGACCATAATAATGTAAGTGAAAAACCCACTAAGATGAATTTGAATATCATACAATTGTAGTACTAGATTTTATTCTATGAGGAAGAATAAATAAAGATAGGGGGAGGGGACATTAGAGACAGATAGTTGAGTAGGCTATCAGTTGCAGTTCCATACCCATTAGCTTTGTTTAACTGTTTTCCTCTCCTTGCCTGTGTTTCTTTGTATTTATGGCTTCTTCAAAAACTTAGCTCTATGAAGCCTTTCCTGACCCTCTCCTGTCCCCTGTTGCTAACTCCTTCCTTCCTCAAATTACTCTGTATTTGTTTTGTGTTTTTTGTTGTTTAGTCATTTTTCAGTCACATCTGATTCTTTGTGACCTTATTTGGGGTTTTCTTAGCAAAGATAATATTGTGGTTATTATTTCCTTTTCCAGCTCATTTTATAGATAAGGAAATTGAAGAAAACAGGGTTATATTAATTGCCCAGGGCCATACAGATATAATAAGTATCTGAAGCTAAATCTGAACTCAGAAAGTTAAATCTTCCTTCATTTTAGGTCCACAATCTATCCACTGCACTTCCTAGATGCCCCATTTTGTGTTTAATCCTGAAGTTTCATCTTGTTTATAAGAACATAAACCTCTTAAGGGTAGGGACCAGTTTACCTTTGTTTTGTATTCCCAGCACATAGGACAGTGCTCAAAAGTCAGTTGATAAACATTTATTAATCTCCTTTTACTGCCAGGCACTGTGCTTAGTGCTGGGATACATAAAAAGGAAAAAGATCTTCACTGTTCTTGAGAAATTCACAATCTAATGGAGGAAACAACATGCAAATAAATATGTACAAGAGGAACCTATATTATAGAATAATATAGAAGTTAAAGGAATTAGGAAAAATTCTTGTAGAAATTGGGATTTTGATAGAAATTTGAAGAAATCCAGGGAAGCTTTGGACAGTGATGAGGAGTGAGAGTGTTCCAGGCATGGAAGCCATAGAAAATTCCTAGAACTGAGAGATGCAATGTCTTAGTTGTGGAAAAGCCAGGAGGCCAGTTGTCACTGGATCAATGAGTATGTGGAAGAAGAAGGTGTAAGACAGAAAAGGTAGGAGGGTTTAGTTATGAGGACTTTGACATTCTAACAGCATTTTGTATTTGATTTGGGAAGCATTAGGAAGGCACTTTATAAGTGTGTGTGGAGATGGAGGTCACATTATCAGACATGCTTTTTAGTGGTTGAATGGAGGATGGATTAATGATTTGAGGCAGGCCGACCTGTTATCAGTTTATTGTGATAGTTCAGGGAATATATGATGGAAACCTACATCAGAGTGGTAGTGGTACTGGAAGAGACAAAGGGACATATTCAAAAGTTTTTATAAAAGTAAAATTGACAGATTGGGTGTGGGAGGGCTAGAGATGGTGGAGGAATACAGGATGACTCCTAAGTGGTGAGTCTGGGGAACTAGGAGAATGTTGGTGTCCTCAACAGTAATAGAGAAATTTAAAAAGCACAGAAGATTTAGGGAGAAATATTATGAGTTCAGTTTGGGACATGTTGAATTAAAAAAAAAGTTTACTGGACATTCTTTTTGAGCCTATCTTCAATAGGCAAATGGGGATGTGATACTTGAGATTAATTAGAAAGGTTAAGAAAGGATATGAGAATGAGCACCATAAAGATAGTAATTAAGCCCACGGGACCTGATGAGACCATCATGATCACCAATATAGAGGGAGATGAAAAAAAAAGCCTAGCATAAAAAGTCTGGGACACCTTATAGTTAGGAAGTGTGATCTAGATGAAGATCTAGCAAAGAAGACCAAGGTGTGGAGTGAAGATGGGAGAAGAACTAAGAAAAAGTATTCCAAAAACATGGAAAAAAGAGGGTATCAAGGAGAAAAAGTAACTAAAAGCTGTAGACAGATCAAGAAGAATGAAGATTGTGAATAGGTCATAAGATTTGGCAATGAGGAGATCACTAACTTTGAAGACAGCAGTTTCAATAGAATGATGAATTCAGAGGCCCATTTCTAGGAGGTTAAGAAAAGACTGAGAGAAGAAGAAGAAGAACCTATTTTTAGATCAACTTCTCAAGGAGTTCCCCCTTAAAGGGCAGAAGAGATATAAGATGATAGTAGAGTTACAAAGATCAAGTGAAGATTTTTTTCTTTTCTTTTTTTAAAATAGTATTTTATTTTTCCAAGTACATGCGAAGATAGTTTTCACCTTTGTAAAACTTTGTGTTCTAATTTTTCTCCCTTCCTTCTCTCCACCCTCTCCCCCAGCCATTAAGCAATTATATATAGGTTAAACATGTGCAATTCTTCTAAACAAATTTCCATATTTGTCATGTTGTGCAAGAAAAATCAAATTCAAAGGGTAAAAAAAGCACAAGAAAGAAAAAAAATCAAACAAATAACAAAAACAAAAACAGATGAAAATGCTACGTTTTGATCCTCATTTAGTTTCCATAGTTCTCTCTATAGATGTGGATGGCATTTTCCATCACAAGTTTATTGGAATTGTCTTGAATTACCTCATTGTTGAAAAGAGCCAAGTTCCAAAGTGAAGATTTTTTTTTGGCAGATAGGGGAGATATGGGCATGTTGGTTGAGAAGGATTCAGTAGACAAGGGAGAGATAGATGATCAATGTCAGAAGAGACAATTGGAGGAGATGGGATGGAATGGGAGAGCTTGTGTAGATAGAAGGGTTTTGTCTTGGTAAGATATATAGCTACCTTATCATTTAAAAGATGGCTGAAGGAGGAGATAATAGCAGAGGATATCTGAGAAATATGAAAATAAGGAAGAGAGAAGATAAAACTTGTTTTTTTGCCCATTTTTTCATATAAAATATAAGGCAAGTTTCTTGGTTAATCTATTGTAGGCCTGAGGAAAGAATGAAAGAAGAGCCTTTCTGGAAAATGGGATAATGAGTTAATAAGTTATGGAAGTGTAGAAGGATTGCTCAGCAGCAGTGAGGGCCTAGTTGAAGTTGTAAAACATAAATTTGTCAGTGTAATTGTGTGATTTTTCTTTACCTTGCACAGCAGCATGTGTTTTGAATCAAAGATGACAGATTATGGGAGTAATCCAAAGCTGAGGCTTTATTTGGCACAATCAGCCACAGCCAGAATATCCTTAAGTAAAGTGTGGAGATGAACTGGTTCACCAAATGGTTGAGATGAGGAAAATAGGAAAGAGTAGTTTGTGTAATCGAGATGATTTGGGAGAAAACTGAAGCACTGAGGGATTAGCAGTCATGGTGTGGACAAAGGATGAGACCTGATTAGAAAGGACAGATGGAGAGGTGGAAACTAATAGATTTTGTTCAGTTAAAGGAATTTCAGAATGGACTGGATTAGTAGCTCATGAAGAGCAAACAGGTTGAGAAATGAATGATTAGGGTATTTGAAGGAGAATCAATATTGTACAAAAAGGGTGGTTAAAAAATGCTTGGTGATTGATTTTTCTGTTAAAAGGGAAGGCTCACTGGGAGGTGGGAGGTAGGGACAGTGGATATTCAGATCACTGTGATGTAAAACAGAAAGCATCAATGAAACTTTGAGAAACACATACATTCACACAAATGAACAAGGACAACAAAAATAAAACAAAACAAATTAGTGGTGACACTGTAGCTCTACTGAACTCCTAAATCTTCTCTGGCTACACTGGAATCCTTTCTCTAGGGGATTCACATAGAGTACATCCTTGAGGTTCCTGGCAGGAATTGGAGTCTCCCCTTGAGGCATTCTACTGTTCCATTCCAAAGTCCAGAACACTTTAAGACAACAGATAGGCTGCAGTCGAGACACCAGGCCTCTAGCCATGGTGAATACTTAGCTATAAACTGGAGTCATAAATATGTTGGCTGAGTTGAAAATTTTCCATTGGACAAGCATTCTACAATAATTAGTAGTACAAGGCTCGCTACCACATGATGGCTGTCTCCAAGTAATTGAAGGGCTGTCATGTGGGAGGCGTCAAACCTGTTCATTCTTGGCCCCAGAGGGCAGAACTAAGAATGACTCCATGCTGCACAGAGACAGAGTTAAGCCCAGGGAACTGAAAAAGTCTCCAAAATTCCCTAACAATTGAAGTGGACTTGAAGTGAAATGGATTGAGTTGGGAGGGGCGGGATTCTTAATTACTAGAAGTTGTGGATGTTATGTAGGGATGACTTCAGGAATGTTGTGGAGAGATTTTGACTTTAAGTCTGGGTTAGATTATGATTTTTGAGTTGCTCTGTAACATCAAGATTGCATTTTCCAAAAGCTACCTGTTTTGTGGCACTTGTTTTGTTTCATTATGCTGGGAGTGATTAGCGTGCATCTCTCAAAGGATATCTTATACCTCTTCTATGTATTTATTATTTTCTTTCTTCTGTTATTGTTCCTGTGCTCTTCTTTCTGTGTCTGTGTCTGTATCTTCTCTCTGTCTCTCTTCCTCCCTCCTCCCCTCTCTTTACCTTTTGCTCTCCTCTTCCTCTCCCTCTCTCTCTTTCCTTCCTTTCCTCCCTCTCTATTTCTTTGTTTCTCCCTCCCTCCTTCCATCTCTGTCTCTATCTCTGTCTCTCTCAGCAATTGGGGGTTAAGTGGCTTGCCCACAGTCAAACAGATAGTGAATGTTAAGTGTCTGAGGCCACATTTGAATTCAGGTCCTCTTGACTACAGGGCCTTTGCTCTATCCACTGCCCATCTATGTGCCTTTCTGTGTTCTCTTAATCTCCTTTTCTAGGGTGTAACCTCCTTGAAGGCAAGGACTGCACTAATTCATACTCCCTAGTGCTTAATTTTAGGTAGTCTGTTGACAACAGTTGTTTTACACTAACATTCTTGGATCATAGGAAGTAATTAACAAATATTTTAGTTGAATTGAAGATAGATTGATAGATATAGAAAGATAGTGATAGAGTTAAATAGATAGATAGAAAGATATATAGATAAATAAATACCCCAAAGAGTTAGGGAATGACATTTTGGTGCCATAGATTTGAGGGCCCCACCTTCCACCTTTCTTCCCTCCCCCCACTGTTTATGTTCCTCTCTTTTTCAAGGGCCCTGTGATTAGCCCAAAGCTTTCACTTAACAATTTATGTTGGAATTAGCATTTACAAAGGGATATTTACTTCAAAGATGTAGCAAGAACATATATAAAAATATTTTCCTGGGAGGCATAATCCCCCCTATACTACCTTGATCTGTAGAGAGGGGAAGATTAAGTTTACAGTTTGATGACTCAGTTCTATACTACTACTATTACTTTACTACTACTACTACTACTACTACTACTACTACTACTACTACTACTACTACTACCACCACCACCACCACAACCAGTAGCTAGAATTTACAAATGTATGTTTTATACAATTATACATTTTTGTTGTTCAGTTTTTTTTTGTGTGTGTGTCATGTCTGACTCTTTGTGAACTCTTTTTTTTTTTTTTTTTTTTTTTTTTTTGGGCAAAGAACTGGAGTGGTATGCAATTTCTTTTTCTAAATCATTTTATAGATGAGGCCAACAAGGTCTTACCCAGTACTTACCCAGGGTCACACAGTTAGGAAGTATGTAAGACCAGATCTTCCTGATTCTAGCTCAGTACTTTATGCACTGTGCTACCTCACTGCTCCATAATTATACATATTTGTATATGATTGCATACATACATACTCATACATACATATATATGTATACATATACAAATATATACATATTTGTATATATATGAGCAGATGTTTGGATATATTTGTGCTTTATTTACATACCTATATTTCTGTAAGAAAGCTTCCTCCATTATAGCAGAACTGCACATGCTCTGAAATTTATAGTTTTAAAGTTCTAGGAGGGGTGAAGTATATCTTGACTAGGATCATACAAACAAAATGTGTCAGAGTTGCGTCTTCCTGACTTGGAGATGCTGTTGGCCACTTTGCATTTGACCACTCCTCTCCGGACAGACTCCCGGGAGGTGACACTCAACGTTTTCACATGTATGGCCAGAGAATGAGGATACTTTCAAGATGTTGGGTTGCCTGATGGAATTTCACAGCAATGTGAAATGTAGGCTGGTCCAGGAAAACAACAAACGGGCTTGTATGGACACACTGAATGGAATGCTATCAGGGGCACACACTGTAAACCACTAATCATGGCTCAAGCATTCACGCCCACCCTTAAAGTTTTGCTTATATGGAATAATAACTAGCTGGCACTCCAGGTCATGTTGCAGCTTCCTCTTGGTGAATGATATGAGTCCAGACATCTTACAGCTACACAGAACAGTACTGTCCATTTAATTGGTAACTGGAGAGTGTAGTTCAATAAACTGCCAAGCCCTAAGGCTATAGTGTTTATTACAAGAGTAGTAAAGCTTAGAGTACATAGTTAACACTGGCCTATCCAGACTGAGCTCTAAGTTAGGAATAATCGAACAGGTTTTATAGCCAAGGACCATGGGATTACAGGACTGGGAGCTTGGAGAGCATCCAATTTGACTCCTCTGCCTTTTTTTTTTTTTTTTAACTGAGATCCGGAAAATATAAATGACTTGCTAAAAGTTATCTGGTTATTAAAAAGTCCATGGTTGTGCTCAGATAATGATTGTAGATTCTTTGTTAAATATTGAGGTCTGCTATGGACATAATGACTAATAATTCTAGTGTAGGCAATTTCTGAAATACTTATAGGAAATCTTTTCAAACATTACAATATATTTTTTTAAAGCAATTCTTGGTGTGCATACCAAGAAAACATTGAATCTTCAAATTAGTCCCTGGATTTGTTATTAGAATTGTGTAAAATTTCAGGATCAGAGAGTTTAAAACCAGAAGAAACCCCAAAATTCATCTAGAACAACTCCCACATTTTAGAAATGAGCAATTTGAGGCTCAAAGAGATTGTTACTTATTCAAAGTCACTTAAGTAAAGATTATCAGGGCAGACTGGCAGTGATTTAGGTAAGTTGATCACATACGGAAAGAGTATTAAGTGCTATTTCTCTTTAATTGGAAATGCAATTTCCAATATGGCAAACCATCTGAAATTGGACTAGTGGATTCTCTCTAAGGCTAAAAAATTGGATAATCCGATAAATGAGCAACAGTTTGGTATATTTAAGCAATTTGTGAGTGAGTACAATAGTCTTACAATTAAAAGTCTCACAATAATTCTATATGAGTGACTCCCTCTTTCTGAGGGAAAACTTATCACCTATGAAATTAGAATAGAATTATGCCCTCCAGAGAGGGCAAAGTGAACACATCTTTGTAAGCGCTTCAGGTTCTTTGTATCAAAGGAAATAAAAATATTAACTCTAAATTTGAAATCTTCTCTGATAGCATAGTAGGAACAGAATAACATCCCCAATGATTAGCTCATTATTTAAAAAAATTCTTGTCTTGAATCTGAACTAATTACTTTGTTGAAGTACAATTAATCTTTGTTAAAAGCAAAACAAAACAAGAGAAAACCCTACAAATATTTCAATATCTGACTAATGCCTAAACAGGTTTTTTTTTTTGCATACACAGAAAATGATTGTAGAAACTTTGTTAAATATTGAGGTTTGCAGTAGACATAATGCCTAATAATTCTAGTATAGGAAACCTCTGAAATACTTATAGAAAAACTTTTCTAATACAACAATACACATGCTGGGTTCTGTATTTTTCTTTTCTCTCTCTTTTTAGAATGTGCACACCAAGAAAACAAGTACATTGAAGATGCAAACTAGTCTCTGGATTTGCAATTAGAATACTGTGATTTCTAGGAACAATGATGCTTCCAGGTCCTACTTAAAAGGGTTACAGGGACACTCAACTGAGGAATGTATGTAAAACACATTATAATACTAAAATACTATAAAGATATAATTATCCTTATAGCTTTAATATATAAATATATCAATTAATATAATAATATATTAATATATTAAGTTAGGTATATTATTATATGTAAATACGTAGAGGGTATAGTATGTAAATTTCTATAGGTGGCCTGACTCTTTTTTCCTTCCATTTCCCAAAAAGACAGAAAGATAAATGAAGAGGAGCATAGTTGTCCCCCAAATGAAAAGTGGGCCTTCCATGCCCTGAAAGTCTCTGAGGCATATATATTATATATTATATACAGAGACTATATATATATATATATGCATATATATATTATAATCTCTGGGTTATATTATTTGTTCTTAGAATCAGATAAAAACTCCTGATATTTATTAACATCCTATCTTTTCAGCCTTCTTACACATCCCCCTTCTCCCCCCCACTTCACACACACACACACACACACACACACACACACACACACACACACACACACACACATACAATTTTTTTGCTTTTACACACATCCTCCCTTCTTTTGTCCTGGCAGTCCCTCCTTCTTGGAATACTCTCCCCTCTCCACATTTCCTCTGGGAATTCCTGATTTCCTTCAATATTGAGCTTACCTTCTGCCTTCTTCATGAGGTCTTTCCTGACTTCCAGCCCCCAGATGTCTAAGTCCTGCACTCTTTCATCATTGTTCAACTATTAGTCATTTCAAAGACAAACAAGAAAACAACACTTGCCTTCATAGTGACAATCTATTGGGATTATTAATAAAATACAATATTAGAAACCTTTCTTAATAGTGTTTTACATTTAAAGATATGGATCATAAATATTTAAAATAAGGAAAAATGCCTCAATAATTTTTAATCCTCTTAAATCTTCTCCCAGATCTTGTCTCAGACTTAATAGACTCTCAGAGTATATCTTGTCCAATCTATATCTAAATAAGAATCCTGCCTGCAATATATCTTATTTAGATTGGGGTAACTCAGCCATAGCTGTGACTCTCCACTGAGAAGATTTTGCTACCTCCTGAGGCAGGTTATTCCAATTTGAGAGGGTTTTAATTGTTATAAAGGTTTTTGGTCTTAAGCCAAAATTAGCCAATTTACAATTTCAATAGAACAAATTGAATCCCTTTTCAAAATGACCACCATCTTGATAATAGCTTTTATGCTCTTCCTCTCCCACTCCAATACTCTTCCCTCCCTCCCCAAGTCTTATTTTCTCCAGGATAAACATTCTAAGTTTCTTCAATCAGTTCTCATGTGGCATGAGCACCAAACCCTTGACCCTCCTTACTGTCTTCCAGAAGAGAAGGTTAAAAAAGCTATTATTGTAAGCAATGAATTAATAAAATACAAGATTAATTTTTGATACAGTTGTGATCCAATCAAAAATAGACCAAATAAATTTGGAAGAGTGCAGTTGTGGTGATAGTAGTCTTATCAGGTAGATTTCTACTGAGGTTCTGCAACTGGAAAGTTTTAGGTCATTTTAGAGCCAAATGCGAGTGTGCCTACTTTCTTCTGTTGAGATATTGCCCTTCTTTAATTAGGTGCCATAGTGGATAGAATGCAAAGTTTGGAGTGAGGAAGACCTGACTTCAAATCCAGTTTCAGATACATGCTGACTCTGGGCAAGCCATCTAATCAATGTTTTCTTCAATTTCCTCAATCCCTCAGGATAAAAACAGCACCCATCACACAAAATTGTTGTGAGAATGAAATGAAATTATATTTATAAAGCACTTAATGCAGTAGAGTCTGTGCTTAATAGTGTTTATTTTTCTTAACTTCTCCCATTGGTTAAAACTCTGTCGTGTGGTGTGGATATAGAAAAGGGGGTGTTGAATAGAGTTGACAGAAAAACCCATCTTTGCATATTCAAAGACAACTTACCTATGAAATCTAAAAGGAGTCAGTGGTTAGAGTAGTTCTTCATATTCTAGATAAATTATGCCTTTACATATGTGGAAGCTGGAACCAAAGAAAGAAAAAGTAGAGGTGGGGTTGTAACTCAACAATATATTTGAGGGGAGAGGGCATTTCTGAAAGAAAGAAGGAAGTGAAAAGATGGCTAAAGTGTTATAAAAAATAAATCATCCTAACTATAGAATTGAAAAGCTGGAAGAAACCTTGGGGATCATCTAGTCAGATCTCCTTTTAGGACCAGGGAAGGTTAAATAGCTTTCCTAAGATCACACAGCTGGTTAGCAACAAGAGACAACAAAATCTCGGTTGCTCAGTTGTTTCAGTCCTATCTGAATTTTTTCCAATTGCATTGATTAAATCTCTTCCAAATTTATTTGATTAACTTTAAATCGGGCCCCAATTGTAGGAAAAGTTATTCTTTTATTCTTCCTCTTGTAGATTATTTCATAGCCCACAGATCTCATTAGGGGCTTTCTTGACAAAGATACTGGAGTGGTTTGCCATTATCTCAGAAGCTCATTTTTACAGATGAGGAAACTGAGGCAAATGGGGTGAAGTTACTTGCTCAGGTCAAGTGGGCTATGCTAAGAAGAGTCTATATTTAAATTTGAACTCAGATCTTCCTGATTTCAGACCCAGTGCCATCTGGCTGACTTAACTAGAATCCAGGTGCCCTTATTGCTGTTCCAGAATTCTAATCATCAAACATTTGCTGTCTCAAGGTTCCCCAATCTGTGTATGTATGTGCTTGTGTAAGGTAACATCAAAGGCCTTTAGTAGTTAGTAATAAATGATTGAATTATTTGTCAGAACAAAGGATGGAGCATCCTTGCCATCTGAAATCGAATTTCTTGATGAGAACTGTGAAAAATTATGAAAAAGGAAGCATTAGGGGTGTGTGGAGGGGGGAGTATTTATCCAATCCTGAGATCTACCAATAAGTATATTAGTGTGCATTATTGCAGCTAAGATGCTTTATTTTTAATTTTGATTGTTCCTAATAATAAGGGACGCCTGAGATGTTAAAATGTTTCTTATTTCTTACCATTCCTGCTCTTCTTCCAAGATTTATATCTCTTCCTTTTGAATAGGGATCTATGAACAAATGTTTCAGTGAACTGGAGGAGCTTTCTGATCAAAGAAGTGCTTCTTGTTCATTATGATCCTTTTGTGAAGTATCAAGTCCTTTTCTTATAGAAGTTGTTATGTCTTATTATTTTTGTCATAATTGTTATTTTTGGAATAAAAACATAGTGTGGTGGAAAGAACACTTAACTGAACAAAAAAGGAAGTAGGTTCAATCTGGATTATATCACTTTCTAGGTAGTTTGGGTGGACAGAATGCCACAGAAGTCTTGAGTTCAAATCCTGCCTTAGATTCTCAGTTATAACTGTGGCTATGGGAAAATCACTTGACTTTTTTCAATCTCAGTTTTCTTATTTATAAAATGGCATTATACTGATACTTATCTCAGAGTGTTGTTGCAAAAATAAAGTGAAATAGTATATGTAAAGCACTTATAAATGCTAGCTTTTATTATTATTAGCTGTGTGACTTTGGACAAATTGATCAATAGCTTGATGCCACAGTTTCTTTAACTGTAAAACAGGGAGATAAAATAGTATTTGAAGTTGTAAGGATTCGTACTATAAAGTATTATAATAAATAGGAATGTATTATTGTTATTTAGTTGTGTTCAACTCTTCATGACCCTATTTGGGCTTTTCTTGGCAAAGACACTGGAATGGCTTGTCGTTTCCTTCTCCAGCTCATTTTACAGATGAGGAAGTGAGGCAAACAAAGTCAAATGCCTTGGCCTGGGTCACATTGCTAGTACTTGCTAGTACTGTTTAGGGACAGATTTGAACTTGGGCCTAGTACCCTATCCCCTGTGCCACCTAGCTGCCCAAATAGGGGTAAGAATCATTGTTAAAGTCTGATTTAAGATCTTAATGACTGATAACAGATAATTTCATAGTGACTTCCAATAATTTCACCCCATGGAGTGAGTAATGTATGTATTTTAGGAAATGCATCAGACCCCCTAGATGAGACTTTGTAGGGGTGAGGGGCAGAGAGGCCTTTCCTTCTAACTCACTTATATGCTACCTTCTTTTGATATTGTTCACCTGTAGTTAGTCACATTTGGCTCGTATGATCCCATGGACCACACTATACCATCCATGAGGTTTTCTTGCCAGAGATGTTGGAGTGCTTTGCCATTTCCTTCTCCAGTGGCCATCTATTTTACAAATACATAAACTTATCTTTGAGAGGGGAGCAAAATGTGCTCTGGTGTAAAACAGGCATCCTGAGCCTGGTGCTTTCTATTGATTTTATGATAGTATAGAATTGTGTGTGTGTGGGGGGGAAGGGGTCATGGGGATAATTTATTCTAAGCCTCTGATTTTATAGATTGAGAATCTGAAGCCTAGAAAACAGCCCATCTAAGAACACAGTTGGTAATTGAGAAGATCCTGAACCTAAGATCTATTAGACATTTGGTAGATTATCTAATTCAATCCCATTCATTTGACAATGAGGGAACCAAAGCTAAGAAACTGAAATGTCTAGTTCATGAACATTCGTACATAGCAAATTCAAGTTTTAAACCTACATCCTCAGATGTTAAATTCAACAATTTGCTTTTTTCCCTTGTGACCCTAAAAGAGTTTATATTATATTTTCTCACTACTTCAAAAGAGTTCATAACTTTTTATTGTAATAAGTTTTAAATCAATGAAGTTTTTTTTCTGTTTATTTTAAAAATATCTGAAGCATAGAAATCTGGGAATAAATGAATCTCTGTAGTCTGAGTTGTATTACTTATTGTTTCTGTCCTGGGGCTCCTAAGTTGTTCTGAAATAGCATCATGATGTCACTGATACTAAAAGGTCTGTGGACAAGATTATTGTATCTGCAGGCCCTCTGGAGATGCAGGCCATTGGTCTGGTGGCACAGAAACTGAGCATGGAAGGAGTTCTGACCTGGATTTTAGAACTAGCCTATTTCATCAAAGAGCCTGAGGTGTATTGTGTAGGGAGGGAGCTATCAGCTTTCACTTTATATCTGTAGCCCTACAACACATGGTTTGCTGCATGTGGTCAGTCTTTTGAACAGATTTTCTCCTTTCTTCTCTTGCATTTTCCCACACCCACTCCCATTTGTTGCTGGCTGCCCTCCCAGCCTCTCTCTTCACTAGGGACTCATATTAATAGCTCGATCTCTGTAGGCTCAGAGATACAGTCCCCTGGCGAATGCGTAGGCATGAGCCAGCTGTGCACATATGACCCTCCTTTCTCTTCCATATTGCCCCACAAGTCTGTGGTTCACATAACACGGGAAAAAAATCATGGGAAGAGCTCTGGAAATGGAGTCAGAAGACCTGGGTTCAAATCTACTTCTATTTATTATCATAATACAATTTCTCTGGGATCCAATTAACTTAAATTAACTGTAAAGTGAGGAGGCTGGATTTGAAGACCTCTAAGGTGGCTAGATAATCTCTAAGATCCCTTACAACTTTAGAGCTAAGATCCTAAGTCCTGCTTCTGAAACATATTAGCCATGTGATTATGGGAAAGTTAGTTAATCTTTTGGTGTCCTAGGTAAGTACCTTAGCCTGTAAGTAGCAGATGAGTTGATCTGCATAGGAAGAAGGTTTTCCCATACAGAGAGTTCTCCACACTAGTCAACTAACAGATATGGAACTCTAACTCTGGAAAAAAATATTCTTTCATTACCTGCCCCACAGAGTTATTCTGAGGAAAGTGTTGAGAAAGGAATGAAAATGATTTCTGTTGTTCAGGTATGAGTTGATTGAGATGGTCTTTATGGTCTCTTGAAATTTGGGAATGTTGGGATTCCAAATCAGGAATGCCTTTTTGGATCAAAGTAAGAGTTGTTAAGATCTATTGGTTGGTATAGCTGCCTGCTATACCCTGAAATTAATGACAAGTAAGTAGCATCATCACTGTTTGTGTTTTTCATTTCTAAATTGGTTTGAAATCAGCAAGCTCCATAGAGCTTTCTGGGGGAAATGGGAATAACTAGAGAAATAAATGTCTGCATGCAACATTTTCCAAATGTTCTCTTTTTCTTTTTCATAATTTCCTTAAGAATTGCTTAATATTTTAAATCATGTGGTCAAATATGCCATCATTTAATTTTTCCATTGTATTAAATTCCAGCTGTGATCCTTGTTTATTTAATTTGTTTACATAAATGGAGCCATAATATGTATATCTATCATCCATCTTTATGTCTAATCTATTTCTTTGGCTAAGACATGCTAACATATATATATATATATATATATATATATATATATATATATATATATATATATATATACACATACATATATATATATATATGAATTTAATATTATTTTCCCCAGTTACATATATATAAATATAATACCCATGTAAAAAGGTATATATATGTATATATATATTATATATACATATTTGTGCTAGAGAAGAAATTATATATCTTTATACAGATTTATCTTTCTTAACCCATATCTGAAACAAAATGAGTGCCCCTAGAGGAGAGATGAAAAGATTTTCTGAAGAAAAATACCATAGTTGCTGGTTACTGCTACCATTCTGGAGAATTTGTAAAGTCAACTATGGGGGCACTGGGGTGTAGAGAGAGGGAAAGGCATAGAGTCAAGCTTTCCCCACCCCCAACTTCCTTGAAATTGGGCATTTTAGACATCTGGAGTGGGGTATAAGCCATTTGCTAGTTTCCCAGATGCAACTCTGACAACATCTCTCGGACTGCCTGCTGCCTGCAGAGTTTTCCTTGGCTTCAAAGAGATTTCCCCCTGGGTGGAGGTAACGATGTTCCTGTCCACAGCCTTCTCTGGTTAGTGCTCAAAGACCCGTCTGAAGATATTGATTGGCAAACCACATAAAAACGTTGTCATTTGGCAGACAAAGTTTTATACAAGCAAAATAACTACACATAAAATAAGTTGAATTCACCCCCTTTATTTCTTCACATGTCCATGGTTTGGGGGTTCAAGTTTTCATCTTTAGTTATGGCAAGGCCTTGACACAAAACAGCTAAGGATACCCAAGAGAACACAGATCTTTCTGAATTGAGTTTTTTTGGTGTGTTTTTGTTTTTGGTTGAGAACAATGGCTACAAAAGACATGCCAAATTCTAAGCAGAGGCAATGGGAGATTAAAAACACTCCAATTTTCCACTGAGAGATTTAAGGCTTAAAAGCAAAAGAATTAGTATCATAGCATTTAGAGGCTAAAGGGACCTTATTGAATTCAACCTTTCATTATATAGATGAAGAAATTGAAGTTGGAGAGAGTTTAAATGACTTGCCTAAAAGGTAGAGCTAAAGTTCAATCCTAAGCTTTTTGACTTCAAATCTAACACTTTTTTAATGGAATATGCTGGTAAATATTTAACATGCAGTCTTCTGAGGGAGAAAAATATACACTAAACATACTTTCACGTTTAATATGCATTGTAAATGTTTTCTTCATCACTTAAGAACTGACAATCGCAATAACAATAAACAAAACCCTGTTTTTGTAGCATTGGCCAATTTTGAGGTATAAATGCTCACATTGAAAATTTAACAATCAGCTCTTGGTACCCAGTACACTTTGGAAAACTTTACACTACATAATGCTAAAATGTGTTTCTTTTCAACTATTGAAAATGATTTCAGAATCAATTCAGTATATGGCACATAAGTAGACTCTACCAGAAGGCAAATCACAAAACAAGTTAAGAGTAGGATAATTATCTTCTCAGCTGGTGTGCTGAAAGATAAGACATACAAATGAAGTTTGCTAAAGCTATTAAACTGTATGAAATACTGAGTGTTTCCTCCATGTCAGTAAAAAAAAGAAACAGAAGTATTGGCCAGTTAGTTAAGTGAACTGACATATATTAAGTGCCTACATGCTTCTGGGTACTGTGCTAAGATCAATTCCTTCTAAAAAATGTGGAGTTCTAAAAAGAAATATTTTGGTTCATAGAATTCAATAGTGTGTGTGTGTGTGTGTGTGTGTGTGTGTGTGTGTGTGTGTGTGTGTGATATTTGAAGTCATCCTGTCTAAGCCTTTCCCATCCCTTCTCAAATTATAGAAGACAAACTTTGGAAGGTTTACCTGAATTGCTCAACACTATAAAGAGAGTCAGTAGCAGTCTATGAGCTCAGTTAGAGGTCTTATACCATTCTTTCTCTGCTTTGGGTGAGCTATTCCCTAGGAAGAACATTTTCTGGTATGGCAATTTGAATTTCAGTATAGCATTTATATTATGTGATGTAATGTAAATGTAATGACTTATCTTACCAATTACTACCTCCATGTTAGCATAAAGTTATCTCCTTTATTTAAAATATTATTTCAAAAACTTTTCTGTACTTTAAAAAAGTTTATGGACCTAATCTCTTTTTTTTTGGTGAATTTTGTGAATGAAACTAATTTTACAATTAAAAATGGATATAGGCAATTTAATAACTTTTTGTGTTTATACCATTTGACCCAGCAATACCTCTATTAAGGACTGTTTCTGAAAAATCATTATAAAAAGGAAAAACATATGCCTAAAATATTTATAGCAGCTCTCTCAATGGTGACAAAGAACTAGAAATCATAGGGATGCCCATCAGTTAGGGAGTGGATGAACAAGTTGTAGTATATGATTGTGATGGAATATTACTGGGCTATAACAATAAATTTGATGACCTTAGAAAAACATGGGAAGACTTGCATGAAATAATGAGGAGTAAAATGAGTAGAACCAAAAGAACATTGTATACAGTAACAGTAATATTGTTTTAAGAACAAAACTTTGAGTGAATGTAATTTCAACAATTAGAAATATCCACATTAACTGCAAAGGGCATATGAAGAAAATTACTATCTACATCCATAGATAAACTGATAAATAGAAGTATGTATAGAATAATTTTACATAATTATATAAGTATACATATATACACCTCTCTGTGTGTGTGTATACACACACACACACATAAATACATATATTTGTGTCGTATGATAGCTATCTCTAGAGTGAGAAGAGAAGGGAAGAAGAAAAGGTTACATGATAACTATTATGTATTCAAAAACAACAGCAAGTTGTACATAATAGATTTGCAGTTTCATACAAAATCATCTTTTTTTCTATTCTATTATGTTATATGTTTATTTCTTAAGATCAGAATAAAATAAAATTTTTTGAAAAGAAAAGGAAAAAAAAAAGGGAAAATGTGATTTGGTCTATGTAGAAATTTATTGCCAGGAAACTTATAGTTATAATACTATCATTCATATAGCCCCTACTATGTACCAGGAACTATGCTAAGCACTTATTACAAATATAATCTCATTTGATCTTTACAAAGTTTGATTCTTAGGATACAGACACTATTATTAACACCATTTTACAGTTAAGAAACTGAAACAATGGTTAAGTGACTTTTCCAATGGTCACATATCTACTAAGTGTTTGAGGCTAGTTTTGTTCTAAGGTCTTCCTTGACACCCAACTGTCTATGAATAGTTAAGGAATTGCCTTGAGGATGAAGAATTAGATTTCTCTGTTTAGTCCCAGAGGACAGTGTGATGGGCAGTGAGTGGAAATTAAGAAGAGGCAAATTGAGACTTGAAGTTCAAAAATTTTTATCAAAGAGTTGTCTCTTTGGAATGTGGAATGGGGAATGCAACATGGATTAGATGATTTGTCCAGATTCATATAGAATAGTAAGGGTCTGAGGACATATTTGAAATTGGGTCTTCCTGACCTCAGTAAAACTGAGCTTAAGAAGGCCAACGTCTCCCATTGCATCCCCGGCCATCTCTAGTCATCCTGATCTATATCTGACTCAGATGGCTCTGGAGGGGAAAGTGAGGCAGGTGACCTTGCACAGCCCTCCCTCACTTAAATCCACTTGCATGTCCTAGCATCACTTCCCTAATGTTATAATCTTTTTTTTTTTTAAGAACAAAGGACAAATAGTAGGAATGCCAGAGTTGTGTTAAAATAAAATGAGATATCTCTGGAAGTAGAAAATTCTTTTCATTAAAAGTTTCCTAGCAAAGGCTGGGTGATTCCTTGTTGGACAATATGTTTTGGGAGGAGAGATTTTGATTCAGGTATAAATTGAGCTAGATGGCTTCTTATATATCTGGGTCCAAGTCTGAATTGTGTGATTTTGTGATTTGCTTTGGAGGCAGAAGATCTCAGTTCAAATCCTGTCTTTGATGATAATTAGAAGATTTTCCTCTGTCAAACCATTTATTGTCTCTGTGCCTTATTTTTCTATCTCTGTAACAGTGTTATCTTAATTCTGCCAATAGTTAGGAGTTAGGACAAATCTATGTCTATTGGCCAGCACTCTGTCCCTCGTGGCTACAACCAAAGTTCTTTACCTGGGAGCATGCCTATGCCTTCACTTACCAGCCAACCCTTTCCTCTACAGTTCTAATGTCTTTCTTTAGCTGATTATCCTTATACAAGATCATATTTGAGCAAATATATAGTACAGAAATATATATGGTACAGTTATCCCTTACACATCTTGGGGTGATCTAGAAAATCTATGTAAAAATTTTTGGCCCTCCCTTTGAACCAGAGAAGGAGTCTGTATTATTATAGTGTTAAAAGATAAAATTAAAAAAAGATTTAAAAAGGTAAAAAAATTAAAGATAAAATTAAAAGATAAAAATATATATTTTGTGCATCTCTGAGTTTATGAACTTTTTCTGTATCTTCTACTAAACCTTCTTTGTGTGCCATCTGTGGCTTTTGTAAAATTCCCCCCAAATTCCCATTTAATGTCTTATGCAGACTCTTGATGGATCAAAACTGTAATGGAGAAAGCCATGATGTGGTAGGGATAATTATAAACTTAAAAATTACAGACAGATATATCACAAAGTAGTGTATCTTACTTGTTTCTCATTCCAATCTAAAAGGCAAAAATCATCTCTTAGATTGGAGTTTGATATCTCCTTCATTACTATCCAAGCTGAAGCATAAGATAAAGAGAGAATTTTGTATCAGAGCTGTTTCCAGTAAAGTGTGAGGGGGTTCCAGGAAGCCTATTTATTTTTTGTCTACACTGGGATCTTTTAAAAAAATCTTTAGATTTTAGTTATTCTCGTGGTTACATCATGAGACTAGGGCGACAGTATTCTGGCACCAGGACCTAAGGAAGTCTGCTTCAGCATCTAGCTCCTACTTCAAATTATTTCTGCAATCCCAAGACTGGAAAGGGCACTGCTGCAATGCCCCAGGGGCTAATGTCCACAAGACGCTGCATTCTAATGCTGAGGAGGGCAGGGTGACCAACTGCTGCTTCAGTCTCTGCTCCGGCTCCTTCCAAAGCTGCGTTACAGTTTTGTGCCTGATGTCAGCCCCCTCTGTCTGCATCACCCCCCTCCATGTGCCATGAATCGTGGGAGGCAAAATCCTGGGAAGCATATGACAGGATGTCAGAGTATTTACTGGCAGAGGGCTAGAATGCCTGCCCCCTTAAATCTATAAAACAGAGATGGCAATAATACTTATTATCTGTCTCATAGGGTTGTGAGGAGAAGGGCTTTGTGAATTTGAAAGCATTATAGAAATGTTTTATTATTGGGGTGATAAAAGAATTCAGCTAGAAATCTGTCCTGAAGTATTCATCTTCCACTGGGAAAGAAAAAATAAAGTCTTTCTAGACAAGCTCCTACTTTACACAGGAAGGCTCTCCTCCTCACCCCAGCCGGAAGGACTCCACTAGGCAAATGGCCTCTGACCTGGCTTCTCCAAGAAACCTTTGTCAGCATTAAAATATCCCTCTGTGGTTCTGCTGTTGGTCTGCATCTGGAATGAGGGCCAGAGGGCACCCTGTCTTGCTCTGCCTGTGTAGTGCACTCTGGACAGATGCCTGGTTAATTAGCTTTAGGAGAGCTGGCAATCTTCTATGAGCAAAGGAGAAATCTCCCCAGGGGACCCACAGTGTAAACCACAGTCTGGGAGATAAGATTGGACCCCAGAATGGAAAATAGTCTTCTCACACCATATTATGTCTACAAATCTGAGACCAGTGGAGTCCTGGGACCTGAAAAAGTGAGCAGGAAGGCAGTTTTCATCACACTGAGATTTCCAGATGGATCCCAAACTGGCCCAGATTTCAGAGTTTGGGGACTATTACGGCCATTTATCTATTCAGCTCGGAGTTTTGAACTGCACAGCATATGTAGTTCAAAGGCTGTGTTAATGATATGCCAGAGGCTCTAACAGTTCTCTCAACAAAGTGTGAATTCCTATAAGCAGTCCAGTGTGAGTGTGTAACACAAACCTCTTCCCCACATGCATCAATCTTTTGATGTGTGTGTGTGTGTGTGTGTGTATGTGTGTGTATTTGTGCGTGTTCCTTTTAGATTCCTACTTTCTTGTGTTTGAACTAAGAGGGGTCAGAATAGAGGGAGCACAAGCCAAGATCTAGAGAAATGGAGAAAATCGAGATGCAGAGAAAAGAAAGGCATAAGGGGTGAGTCTAGTGAAAGACTATCAGGAAAGAAATGGAATCAAAACACCATTAAAGCCACTCACTCACTATTGACCATAATTGGCCAATTCACTTTACTTCACTGGGACTCGTTTCCTCATCAGTAAAATAAAAGAGTTAGATTAAATATTCTCTGAGATCCTTTTTAAATTATAGACCCACAATCCTTAGAGTAGATAATTTCTGAGATCCTTTTTAAAATAGAAATCCACAATCCTCTGATAAATGGTTTAAAAAATTGTGGCATTTGAATATCATATTTGCATTCTATAGGAAATTATACATATGAAGAATTCAGAGAAGCTTGGGAAGATTCGGAAATCAATTTATATAATGACCACAATAAGGAAAAGGAAAACCACACAGAGAGGCTTTGGATGTCTAATCAACACAGTGTCTTGAGAAAATGGATAGTGAAGAATGCATACTTCTAGCTCTTGGCAGGGAGATAGTAGACCAGAAGTATGGAATGAAATGTTAATTTTTAGTGTGTTGATTTGCTTTGTAAGATTATATTTAGCCAAACAAGGTAGGATTCTGCTGAGAACTTCAGACAATAAGTAGGAAGCGATAAAGATAAAAGGGGAAGAGAGAAAAGAAATATGAAAATTTTTTAAAAAATTAAGATATGAAGATTTAGAGATTTAACCTTTTGAAACCAGATATCTTCACTGATTTCTTCAGCTAAAAAGTAATCTGTATCTCATTCCTAGTTTCCTGGAGCTCAGCTTCTCAAACTGTAGTTTATGATTCCATATGTATTTTGGTAACTGAATGCAGAGGTTGAGAAATTGAGATTTATTATCCATAAATGTTTGATTTGTATACAAATTGTAAATTTTGGGGGTTGTGTAAAAATTTCTCCATCAAAAAGAGGTTGTGAGTGGAAAAAGTTAAGAAGCCTGGACCTAAAGAACTTGCCCAGGATCTTTCTTTTGTCCCAGTTACATCCTATCCTACATTTATTTATATATATTTTGAATCTTTCTGTTAGATTGAAAAGCTCTTGAGGTCAGGACCTTTTTTATTTTTTAATTTTTGTTTCCTTGAAGGAAAAAGATATAGTATCTTGTACAAAATAGGTACTCAAGAAATATTTGTTGAATTAAATTGAAGTAGCTGCATTTTATCTTTCACATTAGATTGAAAGCTCCCTGAAGCTCTGTTGCTTATTTTTGTATTGCTAGCATTTAATATGATCACATTTTGATAGCCCTCTGGGCATAGTTCTAAATTGCTCTTCAGAATTGTTGGATCTGTTCACAATTCCACCAAAAATGTACTAGTGTCCCCATTTTCCCACATCTCTTCCATCATTCGTTGTTATGGGCCAGAACTTGAAACAAAGTACTAAGTCAGTGGAATTGATAGAAATAATGATATATATATATATCATAAAGAGAATTTTTTTTGAGAACCATTGAATGGCTGCAGGGCACAAATGGCCTCTGCTCATTTGCATTTAATTATTTTAAGATTTAAGAGAGTTAAATTAAAAAAGAAACAAAAAATCATGGCATTATTAGGAGAAGAAGGGATGGTCAAATAAAGGCTATTGATTTTATTGGTAAGATTTGGTGAGTTTTTATCTTTGATTTAAGCTAATAAAAATTATAACAAGAGGTTGAGGTTGATGTGTATGTGGATGTGTACATGTGCTTGAACACATTGAACAGATTTAAGAACTTAGAAAAAGACTGGCTTTGTAGGAGCTGTTTTAAGGAACCAGGCTCAGGAGTTGACAAGAAGATACTGATTGCTAGTAGGAACCTGATTGGTTAAATTAATTGATTGGTTCAATAAAAATGTGAACTCATTGGAAGAGAGTCTCCAATTCAGTTATTTTTAAGAGAGATGAAGCCCCTTAGAAGCGACTATTATTATTTTCTGCCCCATTATGGTTTAAGAGAATAATAGGAAAGGAAAAGAAGCTCTTTTGCTATGTAGTAAAAGGTATTGAGATCTAATTGGATATTATAGAATCCTGGTGAGTAAAGAGCTGGCTGTGCTTGTCTGTAGGAGGGAGAGAGCTAGACTGATGAGCTTTGCAGTTCTTCAGATTAAAAGGAACTGTTAGTTAATTTCACAGTGTAAACCTTTTACAATGTCTTTTTTTTCTTTTCTTTTTCTCTCTTTTTAAAAACTGCTTATAAGTTAAAAGAGGGAAAGCTAGGTGTACAATGGATAGAGTTCCTGGTTTCAAGTCAGTAAGACCTGAATTCAAATATGGCCCAGATTTGGGCAAGTCATATAACTCTCTTTGCCTCAATTTCCTTATCTGTAAAATGAGTTGGAGAAGGAAATAGCAAATCATTCTAGTATCTTTGTCAAGAAAACTCCAAATAGTATTACAAAGAGTTGGACATGTCTAAAAAAAATTGAACAACAACATAAATTGAAAGAATTTTAAAATACTTCATTGGTTTAAGAATAGGAGATAAAAGGATTTTCCAAGCTGAAGAACAGGGAAGACCAGTAGACAGATAAATAGCAGAGGAGATGCTTTATATAATATGGGGCTCCTTAGTTGTGAGTCAGTGCTTCATTGAGAGATTTCTATAAATGTGTCTACTGTCCCCAGGAGATTTTAAATGCATTGATGTGTCAGGGTAACAGTGTTTTATGGGTGGGTTATAATGTATTTATCATCACTGCCATAATACTATTATTATTCCTAATGCCTTGTTGATAAATAAACATTATGTTTAAGATAAGTGTCAGAATTGTCTGTGATTGTTATATGTGAATGGAAACTTACTAATAGGAGCTCAAAAGGTAAGATATGAGCAGGGAAAATATATTTTCCCTCAATAGGGTTACCCTTAGGACACTGAAAAAAATTTGAATGTAATCCTGTAGTGGTGTTCTGAGAACCTAGACCTGCTGGTACCAGAATAGTTTGGGGAGAATGAACCAGCCCAGAAAGTCAGGGGGTATCCATACACTCATATGAAGCGTGTGCTGTGCATAATGGGTGGGAACTATCCATACTAATCCCACAAGTTACATATCAATACAATTTTCTTTTAAAAATTAAAGTGTATTGCCTATGTTTTTCCATTTCTAAGATAATATTGGATGATAAGATAAATGGATTCATGAAGAGTATGAATGATTGCTAGTAGTTTAATGCTTATTTTCCTAAGCAATGGCTTTGAACTTTTAATAAGTTAAAAGTTTTTCTGATAGTTCATTTCTGATAGTTCATTCCACTTTGGTGGAATGCTTTGTGCAAATGGAAACATACTAGTAGGAGCTCAAAAGGTAAGATGATGAGTAGGGAAATATACACTTTCCCTCAACAGGGTTACCCTTGGGACCCTGAGAAAATTTGAGTGTAATTTTGTAATGGTTGAACATGACTGACATCTTGGGAATATGTAAGGTGATAGACTTAACAAATCGGTACTTATTTCTGGAGATATAGGATACCTAGAATGGTTTTCTGTACCATCTTTATGGCATGTGTGGTTTAGAACCTTATTTTTCCTGTGTATGGTCATGACATCTTCCAAACAGGGAACAAGCAGCAAAGAAGGGGCTCAGTTTTCTACTCCAAGTCCTTTGCTTCTCTGACATAGAATACAATAGTTTAATAACAGCCTGAGACAGTGTTAGATGGTTTGCCTTTGCTGAAATTGGCAGTTACAATGGATTTAATGCACAGCAATGAACAGTAAAGGGGGTATAGACATTTCATTTCATGAGTGATTTTCTGCTTGTCCCATGCCCCATCAAGTCTCACCCTCTCTGAAGTTTTTTTCTATGGCTCTGCTGTCTCGATATTCTTTATTTCCTTGGCTGCCATAACTTCTCTGATTCCCCAAGCTGAAATTCTCCCAGTGCCTTGTAACTCTCATCTACACTCATCACCTTCAATTTTGTTTTATAGCTATTATACCTTTTTTTAGCTTCTCTGGCAGACATAGTAGATAGTAAGTTTCTTAAGGATAAATGTGTAGTCTTTTTTTTTTTTTTTTTAATCTTGGTACCTCCCATAGATCTATTTCCTATTATCTTATAAACAATAAGTGCTTAATGAATGTTTATTGAATTGAAATACTTTCTCCCAGTTACTCTACCATATTTCCAAAATAAGACCATCCAGACTGTCTCTTTTCCTTCAGGTTCTCCTTCTCCTCTTCATAGCAATAGGGGAGAGAACAATTAAGATCCAGTAGCTGTCACATAGCCCTGACTTTGTGATTATATTTTTTCAAATCCTTGAAACTTTGATAGCAGAATAGGGAATTCTGTGAGGCAGACTAAGCTAAAACAATAAAGAAATAATTTTATACTCACCACTGGAAAAAAAAAAAAGCAGTTATTCTTGTCCATTGGTCTGGTTTGGTTAGGATGGGAATTCTAATATATTACTGCTAAACAGAGAGCCTCAGACAGTGCCTACAGGTAGCATTCACTTAGGGAGGAAAAAGGAAAAACTTGGGGGCTATGTTTCTGGCACCTAACTTTACTCCAGGGCATATATAATTTAGCCAATGAATAATGTTCAAGGTCTTAGCATTTAAAGATTATGGCAGGGTAGATGTTGAAGTTCAACACTTACCTCATTGATTCCCTTGTGTAAGATTTTCTGTTTCAAAGCTTTTTTTTTTTTTTTTTTTTTTTTTCCCAAAGCAAACTTCCATGATTTTCTCTCTACTTTTAATTATATTTTGGCTAATGGGCCAGTAACCTCAGCTATTTGGGAGAAATTTTCTTTCCTTTGAATTCTTTATTTTGCTAATAAAATCTTCTACTCTCTTGAGGTTCCCCAGTGACTTATACTTAAAGACAGAATTTCTAAAGGATAACTCCCTCAGATTCAAGGTATTATCTGGGTTCATATTTTAAAAAATTGCAGCTCAGAAACCCCCACCAACATCTCTACCTTCAAGAGTTAGCCAGTTGACACAATTAGCTCAAAACAAAGGCATTTAAACAGAAAGAGCATAGAAAGAACAACAGTTGTAAGTAACATCCCCCTCATCTCTTCCTTTTATATAATTTCCCACAAATATACATCATGTTATTTGGGTATAGCTACTTGCAAGTATATTTCATGTTTAACAAAAATAGAGTATAAAATTTTTCAATGCCTCATCAAGATATGGAAGAACTCTGGATTCTTAAATCTTTTTATTACAATAAAATGCAAACTCTGGATAGTCCTACTATAAGCTGAAAAGTCTTTGAATATGGCCTTTAGCATAACCAATTTGGGAGAGCTTTATCACTAGATTGATGTCAGGGAAATGAATTTTTTGGTTATAACAACAGTTCTCAAAGATCATCTACTAAGTTATAAAAGGGTTGAGATATCTTTCAGTTCCTTTTCCACTACCTACAAACATCTCCAGATCTCACTCATCATTTAAAACAAAACAAAACAAAATCTTTCACTTCCCTAATCACCAGACTCCTAGAAATGATGAACTATTTTCATAACATGGAAATTTCCCAAATTTCTTTCCAGAATTTTCTTTTGTTTTATTTCTATACTCTCTCCTTTAGTAATCTTTTTAGTTTCCCTAAATTCAATTATATTCTCTCTACAGATAATTCTAAAATCCACCTCTACTCTCTTTCCTGATTTATAGTTCTCTATTACTAACTGACATGAACAACGGCTTCAATACTCCATGTCCAAAATGAAATTAATTACATTTTTTTCCCAAACCTTTTCCTCCTCTAAATTTATCTATCTCTATTAGAATCACTTTGACTGTAGTCTCCTTCATTTGCATCATTGGAATTATTCTTAACTTTTCCTTTTCTCTTGTCTTTCATATATTTAATCACTTGTCAATATTCCTTTTTACAGGATCTCTCAGGTTACATATTTTGCCCTAATTTAGACTCATCACATTTTACTTAGAAAATAGCTTCCTAATTGGTCTTGTTTCTAATTCACCTTCAATCCAGCTTTCAAATTCATATTTCTAAAATACAAGTCTGATCATTTTAAATACCCCCTCCCCATTCTAAGATCACCAGTAGTTTTCAATCACCTTTAGAATGAAACACAAAATGTTTAGCTTGTCATTTCAAAGTTTCCTCTATATGGCTCTCACCTTTCTTGCTTTATTTCATATCAGTACTTTTCATGCACTTCTGTTAGAATCTAACTGGCCTATTAGATGCTCCTCTGACATGACAATCTTACCTCTAAACATTTAAATAGATATGGGATCTATTCCCTCCTCATTTCTACCTCTGAGAATCTCCAGTTCTCTTTAAAGCAAATTTGTGATATCACTTCTGAAATGATTTTTATAATCCTACTCCTTCCACACCTCTTAGTTTTTTTAGTGTTTTCTCTTTCTAAATTACTTTGTAAACACATGATACTTACTTGTCTGTTCACTGTTATTTATCCACCCCAAGTAGAATGTCCTTGAGGACATTCATTTTTGTTTTTGTATTTCTGGCTCCTAATATAGTCTGGCTCAGAATAAGTACTTAATAAATGGGTACTTAGAGTACAAATGTGATATATATTTATGCACATAAACATACTATAAACACAAATGTGGTATATAAACATATCTGTAAATACAAACATATATAATACATGAATGTATATACATATATATATAAAACAGATTCTAGAAATTATAATTTAGTAATTATTCCAGAGCCAAATCTTTACCCTAATTTCAAAATTCTTAACTGGGTATTAAGTAAGTTTTGTATGAAGAATAATTTGTTGCTTGTGTCTTCAAGTATATACAGTCTCTTGAACAAGACAGGCAACTAATAGCTCCTGCTGAATTAAATTGAATCTATGATTCCAGGATACTTTCTGATCTAGGTGAACTAAAGCCCAAATACGGCTCAGAAGGCTTTAGGAAGGAGGCTAAAATAGAAGACCTGAATTTTAACCCTGACTGATCTATTAATCAAATCTGTGATCCTAGTCAAGTAATTAATGTTTTTGATGCTCAGGTGAATAAGTGGTTACTTGCCTTGTCTAATACATAAAGTTGTTCTGAAGATCACAGATAGCTTAAGGGAGACACCAACCTGTGGCCCAAGGGTTTAAAATCCTGCATTCTGGTCCCGACTCTGCTACTAATTCCCTATGCATTTGAGCAATTAACAATGTGTTTGGGCATTAATTTCCTAATCCTGAAAAATGTGATGGTTATGCTAGTTTCTTAGATCCTCAGGTAGTGCTGATACTGGAGGAATAAAGTTAATAACCACATTTTTATCTTTGTCATTTCTGGCAGTGGGGAGGTAAGAAGAGTAAAGAGATTTAAAAAAATAATAGCATCAGTATAATTTTAATAACAACATCATTAATACAAATTATCATTACAATCAATAGCATCAGTCAACAATTATTGTGCCCATGTTATGTATGGTACACTGTGCTGGACACTGTAGGAATTATAAAAAGAATTTAGGCTCTCAAGGGAGTTATAGTTTAGCGGGAAAGATAGGACATACAAAAAAGATGCAAATCCCAAAATAAAGTGGATATTAAGGCAGAATAGTGCAGTAGATTGAGGCCCTAGAATCAGGAAGATCTGAGTTCAAATCCATACACACACACACACACACACACACACACACACACACACACACACACACATACATATATACACACTGCTAGCTATGCGATCCTTACCAGTCACAATCACTCTCTGCCTCAGTTTCCACAACTGTGTAAAATGGAGATAATAATAGCACCTAATTCTTAGGGTTTTTGTAAGGATTACATAAGATATTTGTAAAGCACTTAGCATAGCACCTTAGCTCAATATAGCATATGCATATTCCCTTCTTTCCTTTCCTATTGCAAAACTACCAAGGCAGATGATACTTCATTTGAGATGTAGTTGGGTGCTGGTACCATCCATTTGCCCAGCCAAAATTTCTAAAAGGATTTCCTTTCAAATTTGCCCTCTTCAAATTTTCCATCCTGCTATAGCAGACTGGAACACTCCAACATTTTTCTGATAATAATGTCTTAAATACCTTTTCTAGAGCTTCCTACTCTAAAGTTTGATATCTATGAAGAACTACAAGATGTTACAGTACATATTGTTATTTAAATATGCTCATTCTTTTTAGTCCTGATAAACTTTGTCCTGTCTAATTGCTAACTGGTCACAAGGATGGGGCAGCTAGGTTGTATAGTGGGTAAAACAATGGGCTTGGATTAAGGAGTTCCTGAGTTCAAATCTGGCTTCAGATACTCACTGGATTGTGATCTTGGACAAGTCATTTAGCTAGTTTCCTCATTTGAAAAATGAGCTAAAGAAGGATACTCCAGTAAATCTGCAAAACAAACCCCAAATGGGATCACAAAGAGTTGAACATTACTGAAATGACTAAATAACCACAAAAATTCTTTTTTGGTCCTAAAAAACATTGTCCCATCTAATTGCCAACTGGTCACAAGGATGTAGTGAATATTATAATTTACTTAGGTCGGTTTTGTGATGAGCATTCTTCTTTCATGGTCAGTATAGCTTTGATAAGTTGCTTGGTTCCTCTGAATCTCAATTTTCTTATTTATTAAATGAAAGGGTTGAATTAGAGGACTTCTTAAGGTCTTTTGGAGGATCCTTACCAGATCTTCTTCTAACATTCTATTGTTCTGTGATCTGTAAATTAGTTAAGCATGTCTTCTCTGCTTTCATTCTAATAAATGATAAAAATGTCTAGATTTAAGATTGAGCTCAATCATACATTTCTGGAGATCTTTTCCCTCAGTGATATCAGTCCATGATTTAGAATATTTTGGCTCTGGCCAGTCACTGACTTTTTAATCTTCTGAGTAGATTATTATCCAATCTATGTGGTTATGTCACATCTTCAAGGACATGATGAGATGCTGTTTATACCTCAATGTATTATAGGAATAAAAGTACTTTGTAAACCTTGACAGTACTGTTTATTAGTCAAATGCCTTTTAAAATAATATTTTACCCCCAATCTTAAGAGAATGTAAAGAGAATTTTTAATATTAATTTAAAAATATATTGTGTTCCAAATTTTATCTCTCCCTCCCTTAACCTCTTTCTTCTCTGTGACAACAGACAATTTGGTATTGGTTATGTGCATTTAATCAGGCAAAACATTTTATCATATTAATTATCTTGTGAAAGAAGAGACAGGAAATAAAATCATGGAACAAATACAGAAAGTGAAAAATAATATGTTTTGATCTGCATTCAGACTCCATTAGTTCTTTCACTGGAGGTGGTTAACATTTTTTATCACGTGCTTTGGAATTAGTTTGGATTATTATATTAATGAGAATAGCTAAGTTATTCACAGTGGATCATTGCTGTTTATGTATACAATGTTCTTCTGGTTTTGTTCACTTAATTTTGCATCAGTTTGTATAAACTGAGATTTTTCTGAAAACTGCCTGCTCATCATTTCTTATAGCATAGTAATGCTCTATTACAATAATTTACCACAATTTGTGCAACCATTTCCAAATTGATGGGCATCCTCTCAATTTTTATTTCTTTGATAGCACAAAAAGAGCTGCTATAAATATTTTTTGTACAAATAAGTCTTCCCCCCTCAATTTTTTTGGGATACAGACCTAGTAGTGATATGCTGAATCAAAAAGGATACACAGTTTTATAGCACAAAATTCCAAACTGCTTCCCAGAATGATTGGATCAATTCACAACTCTACCAACAATGCATTACTGTTATATTTTCCGCCTTCAACATTTTATTATTTCCCTTCTCTGTCATAGCAGCCAATCTGATCAGTGTGAGGTGGTACCATGGAGTTTTAATTTGCATTTTTGTAATCAATAGTAATTGAGAGCATTTTTTCATATGATTTTAGATCACTTTGATTTTTTTCATCTGAAAATTGCCTGTTCATCTTTTGATCATTTATCAATTGAGGAATGATTTGTATTCTTGTAAATTTAACTCAGTTTTCCATATCCTTGAAAACAGAGACACTTGCTAAAAAAAATTATTCCCCAGCTATATACTTTCCTTCTAATCTTGATTGTATTGATTTTGTTTGTGTGAATGCTTTCACATTTAAATTTAAATTTAATTTAAAATCAATATTGTCCATTTTACATGTGGTCATGCCTTCTCTCACTTGTTTGGTCATGAATTCTTCCCTTCTCCATAGATCTGAAGGGCAGGTAAACTATTCCTTGCTCTCCTAATTTGCTTATGGTATCATTCTTTATGTATAAATCATGTACCCATTTTGACCTTATTTTGGTATATAGTGTAAGATGTTGGTCTAAACCTAGTTTCTACCATTGAACCCAATACCTTAATAAAATCTGGGTGTATGGTTATAGCATTCATTTGATTCACCAACCTAATAATCCTGACAGAAAAGAAAATGAGGCTAATCTAGGATATTATTGATTGAGCCCTGTTGGCTCCTAGTGATGTCTTTTTCCCAAAGTGTTTGCAGACCATAGAAACACTAATAGTATATCTAAAAAATTGGGTGTGTCTGTGACCTAAATGACTTGTGAGGTCAGATCACAACCCACCCATGTTGACCTATCACATGCTTCATGCATATGAAATATCTCTTTCTTTTAAGTTCTTCAGAAGGTGGTAGAAGCCTTCCTTGCTTTTTCTTAAGTCTTAAGGGTGCTAGCCTTTTAGTTGTTCAACCCTTCTTCCCTTGTTCTTGCCATATGACCATCTCTTCTTTTTTTTTTTTTTTTTTAATCATACATTTCCTTGTTGACTTCACTAATTCATTTTCTTCTTTGGAGTTCCTCATTTATTATATACTGCTGCCTGTTCATATCTGTCACATACCTTTCTCTTGCCTGCTTGGTGATATACATTTTTTAATTCTTCAAAGTCAACCAGCTAGTCAATGAACATTTATTAAATCCTCCATATAGAAAGCACTAGGGAACTTGTTTCTGGGACAAATATAATGATATATGAAGGAAATACCCTGGAGAGATTGTGAATTATGAGTTGGCATTTTGTAACTGGTTCTGGTTGGCTAACCACATAGTTGGGAGGAGCCCTTTTGTGGACTGGCTATATAGCGAGAACTATTGTTATTGTTCAGTCATTTCGATTGTGTATAACTCTTTTTTTTTTTTTTTTTTTTTTTGCTAAGCTACTGGAGTGATTTGCCATTTCTTTCTCTAGGTGATTTTATAGAGGAGGAAACTGAGGTGAATAGAGTTAAGTGACTTGACCAGAGTCATACAGCTAGTCTGAGGCTGGATTTGAATTTAGGATTTCCTGATTCCAGGTCCAGAACTCTACCTAGTGCCCAACCTACTTACTGTGGGATCCCAAGGAATTAGACAGAGCTCAAACAATTGGACTAATAGCAGACGCAGCTTCAAATAGTCCTAAGTCAGTCAGTTTCAGCCACTTTTTTTTTTTTTTTGCCTCATATGCTTTTTGCTTTCATTTAGTGATCTTTTTGAGTTTATCATGACTATGATTTCATGAAAATGAAGTCCAATGAGAAAGATCCTCTCCCATTAGGAAATCATATGGCCCTGGTTCTTAGCTTTTTTGTTTGTTCTTTTCCATTCTAGTTAAAAGGGATTTGGATATTGAGACCTAGTGAGCTCAAATATCATCATGAGGACTGTCTGATGTCTAGTATTTCAGAGCCTAGGTTCCAGCCTAGAATGTTGTAGCCAATCAGGTACCAATGATCCAAGAAGCAAAGAGTGACCTTCTAGTCCCAGGCCAGTGATGGCTAAGATGAGGACTAATTTGGCAGGCAGCACTGTTGCCTTTCTTTCAACTTTAATTTTCTGGTATCATTGCCATGTAGAACACTGGACTAAATTTTGCATCTACTCTTCTCTAGAAACCAATGTGACATAGGGAAGAGTATACCCAGAGAAAGTGGGGAAAATGCTTATTATTTTGTTCCTGCTTTTTTTTTGAAGTAAATATTGCTTTGTAGAAACTAATAGATGTTAAATGAATAATACAAATTAGTTACTAGTGACTTACCACAAATAATGAGAAGAATACATTCAGTGAGAGCTTGAGCCAATGGCAGCAAAGAAAGGTGCCAACCTGGTGGCATTATTATTCCCTGCAATCCATTTGGAATATGGAGCCAGTCTGACCTTAAGAGAGCAGTGCAGGAGTGTACATGCTATCCACTCATAGATTAATAATTCCAAAGACACAAATTGTTTTCACTGCCCAATTTTGTCTAATTTGTTCCTTGTATATAAAGCTCATACTTCTACTATGATATTTGAGTTGGAGATTATGTCCTACTAAGACAGTGATCCATGAGATCATATCCTTCTTCTTGCATTTAAATTTCTAGATTTAAAAAAAATTGGTGTTGTCCTCCTTGAGCATTTATATATAAACATCTGAAGTCAAAAGTATTACTGCCTGTCCTTAGGGATATTGTCTTCTCTGAATAAATGGTTATGATCGTATTATCTTGCAATATTGGACTTGACTCTTCTATGTAAGGTTTGTTCACTGGAGGAAGGTTTTAGAATGGGAGGCTTTAAATGATCATTTTTGTAGAGCTTTCCTGACTCTGTAAGTAAGTTCTACCTCAGGTTTATTTGACTTAGCATCATATTCTCACCAATCTCAGAATGCAAATGAAAGATCTCAGATATTGTAGAGAACATGGCTTTCTGAAGGAATCAAACTGTGGCCACTTTTTTCTCTTTTCCTTGCTTTTCACTTGGGTTCCTAAGCCTTATTTTTAATCTAACTCATTCTATTTTCTCTCCGTCTCACTTGAATAATAGGATTTAGAATTAAAAGATACTTTGGAGATTATCCAGTAGCTCATTTTATAATTGAAAAAATAGACACATATATCTTAGATCATTTTGTTGTTGTTGTTCAGTCATGTTTGACTGTTTGTGACCTCATTTGGGCTTATCTTCACCGAAATACTGGGGTGGTTTGTCATTTCCTTCTTTAGATCATTTTATAGAGGAGGAAACTGAGGTAAACAGGGTAAAGTGACTTGCTAGTTAAGTGTATGAGTTTGGATTTGAATTCAATTCTTCCTAACTCCAGGTCTGGTGCTCTATCCTCTCTACAATCTAGTTGCTCTCATCTTAGATCTAGAGCTTGAAAAGTACTCAGAGGTCATCTCTAGTTCAATTTTTCATTTGTCAGATGGTAAAATAGACTGAGTGACTTCTCTAAGATCATAAAACCAGTAAGTATCAGAACTGAGGTTCAAACTAGGTCTCTTATTACAAATCCAGTAATCTTCTGTATTGTTTTCTTATAAATTCTTTTGTCTCTGCTGCCCTCTCCTCTTCTTTTCTTTTCTCCTTAATTTTACCATGGAGCATGTAAAGTGGCTAGTTGATGGACCAGATAGAATTCTGGGCCTGGAGTCAGGAAGACTTGATTTCAAATGTGGCCTCAGAAATATACTAGCTATGTGACTTGGCCAGAGTCACTTAATCCTGTTTGCCTCATTTGCCTTGGTTTCCTCATCTTTCAGATGAGCTGGAAAGGAAATGGCAAATCACTCCAATATCTTTGCCAAGAAAACTCCAAATGAAATCAGAAAGAGTTGGACAAGACTAAAATGACTGAAAAATAGCAAGTATAGCTGGTATTATTCTACTTTCTTAGGGTCAGATCAGCGTTCTTCTTCAACCCCCCTAACTTCCTCAGTCTTTTCAGTATAAAATTTACTTATTTATTAAATAATAGTCATTAAATTTCAATTTACCAACCCCTTTCTGAGTGATTCCAGAGATGTTCTGAAATCAGCAACTTGCTCTTGATCTCAAATTGTTAAATTTTCAGTATAAGCACTTATACCTCAGAAATAACCAGATTTCTTGATTTACTATTTTGCTGGTTACCTAAATTCAAGAAAATGATAGAGAAAATGTTAATAATGCAAACTAAGCCTAAAAATGTGTTGAGCATTTTTTGATGCTTATTGTTAAATCTTTACTCCTGATCTCTTCTGTCTTTTTTGAAAATCCTTATTTTCTTCCTACTTCCAATCAAATTTTCCAGGTTTAAACATGACCCAGTCAGTGAGAATCTAGGGAAATATTCTTTCTCCAGTCATTGTTGTGAGAGACAACATGTTTAACTAGTGGATAATATTAATTTATCTAGACTCTGGTACTTTTAAGCAGTCATGGTCCATTTATTTGCAGGAAAGCATACTTAATCATTAGTGATTCATAGTAGACAGGCCTTCCCGTTATGCCTGCAAAAAAAGAATGGTATAATACTAACTTTCATCACAGTTATGAAATCTGATCTTTGTGCTGAGAACTATAGAACTCTACTGGTGATAGAGGGGCAGAAATAGGAGGAAAACTTCTTCCTTTTACCTGAAAGTGAGTTGGCCAGGGTAGTTCTCATCTTATTCAACATGAGTCACTCTTTAAATAATCTCTGTGAAACTTGCAAAGGACTGCAAAACTCTAGAGGTTCCCCAGTGACCTTCCTGCTGATCCTATTCCCCATTCTATTTATTTTCTGTGAGTTGTGGGCAGAACTGAGAAGAAATTGGAGGTGAGTTCTTGCTTTTGGAAAAATTAAAGAAGCTCATTTCACTCATATGTACTGATAATTTAAAATATTTTGCTAATGTAAAAAACTGGCCTGGACTGCTCTGTACTGAATTGCTTCAGCAAAAGACTTGTTAGCTAAGCTAAATATATGAATTAGAGCCTTTTAAAATTGCTTAGTCATGGCATACTTCATAGTTAAATGATATAGTGGAAATGATGAAACTGGACATCTAAACACCTGGGTTCAAATATTGACTCTAATTTGTTGACTTGTATCAAACTTGGAGCAAATTGCTTAACTTTCTGTATACCATTTTGTCACTTATAAATAAGGGAGTTTGTTGCATCTTTGAGGTTCTCTAGACTTCATGTAATCAATCAATTAACAGGCTTTTATTAAATGCTTACTTTGTTAGCCACTGGGAATATGAAGACAAAAACCAAGATAAGACAATCTTATAGGAGAAGAAGTATTGGAATGGGGTCAAGATATACTAGCTATGTATCACATTGATTTTTTAAAGTAAGTGCTGAATAAATGGTTGTTGACTTTATATGACTATAGGGAAGTAGCCTAAGTTTTATGAGTCTTGGTTTCATTGTACAAAATGCATATGACAGTATGAACTAATTACTTTTTAGGGTTGTTGGGAGAAAATCACTGTTTAAATGTAAGCTATTATCGCTTCCGGGATTTGCTGCAACTAACTAGCGGCATGATTATAGGCAAGTAACTTCCAGCTCTGGGCTTCCATTGTACCACCTGCCAAATGAAGTGTTTGGCCTAGGACCCCTCCTCTTTCTAAAATTATGATCTTCTGATTTGCAAAAATAGAAATAATAAATCTGGCATTGTCAATTTGTGGATTGCATAAATGAAAGATATTAAATATTCCATCAATATTTAATTCTTTATGTAAAAATATTCCATCAAGATTTAATTCTTTATGTAAATATAAACCAGCACATCTATCTCAGTTGTTTTCATCTTTAATAAATGGTAAAATTTTATGTATACCAAAGAATTGTTTTAAAATAAATTTCTTTATAATTTATTATCAGTAAATGTTTGATTTATATACCTAGTTTATATACTCATATACTCAGGGTTGCATTAATCTTTCTCAGGTGAAAAGGGTTTGTGAATGGATAAAGTTTAAAAAGTCTTGTTCTATAGCAAAGAATATGGACCAAGTGATCTAATTAATGTACTTGAATATTTAAGTCTGGGATCTGGAATTTCTTCAGGGTGGGAACTCTAGTGATGAGTGTAGATTACAGTCTTTTAGTTGCAATATTGTTTGAGAGTTGCTGTGGCCAAAAACTAATCACCCTACAGCTAACCTAGTGATGTAAGACCATATAATGATATATGTGAAGTGGTGTTTAAATGTACATTATCTCATATTTAATTGTAGACTTTTCTAGAGTGGACTAGGGAGGGAGAGAAGAAAAAAGTGCACACCAGGGAACAAAACACTTAGAAGAAAATATAGAAAAGATGGATAGTTTTGAAAACAATGTGTAGTATTTGTTATGTATCTTTCTAAAAAAGTAAACAGTCTGAAATGAAAATTTATGGTTTTATATTGAATCCTCTCTTTATATTTGGCTGTGTACATGGAATTTTTTTCTCTCAATTTGTATTTAAGTTTAAAATTAATTTAAAAAATTTTAAAGTGCAAATGGTCAATATTTAAAGTAAGCTATTATATATTGCACACTCTGTGCTCAGCCCCAGCACTATGCTAAGTATTTTGCAAATATTATCTTATCACAAACAATATTCTCACAAGAAGATTGTGAAGTAGATATTATTTTCTCTATTTTATAGTTGAGGAAGCAGAGGCAATCAGGGTCATATAGTAAACATCTGAAGCTAAATTTTAACTCAGGGCTTCCTGACACCAGGTTCAGTGCTCTATATACAAGTCATCTTGCTGAAATTAGGTGAGGCCATTTTATAAAAGAGGAAATTGAATTGGGCAGAGGTCAAATGACTTGCCCAGACACACTCAGCTGTGTTTATTTAGTTTTTGAGGCTAGATTTGAACTCCAGCCCCAATACAATATCCTTTATACTATCTAGTTGCTATGAAGCACTTAGGGATAGAGTCTTCTTTTTAGCCACCTTTTTTACTCATGGTAAAACTGAAGGACAGAATGGTGAATCATTTATCATTCGTACCAGGAATTAGGATCTTTACTTTCTGTCTTTCCTTATTGAAAGGCAATGTATCACATTGGTTGCAGAATTTTCATCATAGACAGGGAGAGTGGAGTTCAAGTTTATCTTCTGACATTTAACCTCTCAGTGTTCAAGCCTTATCTTTAAGAGAATTTAAGGAAGTATTTAGAGTCCTTCCTATCCTGGCTCCTCTTCATATTTTCTCAACTACTCTAGAAATCAGTAACTTAGAAGACTCCATGCTTTCTCTGTACCTTCTCCCTATACCTGGAATATACTCTTTCCTCACTTCTACCTCTTGAATTCCCAAGTTTTCTGACTCCAACCAAGCCCAGTATTCTTTCTACTCTGACACCTAAAAGTGATTGTCATTTTACATCATTACACTACATGTTCCCCAGGGATGAGAGACAGTTTTTGACCCTTGGTGATGCAGGATATTTGGGGGGCTGACTTATTTGGTCTAAGTTTTTCTGATTTTTAAATAATTCTTGGATCAAAACCAAGTCATCAAAACATTGCAGTGCTTTGAAAATTCTTCTCTATCCTTGGTCCTCTATAATTCTAGTTTTTCACCATTAAGATGTTAGGGTGGGAATGACATCTGTAAAAAGTTACAGATGCAGAGGGTGTTAGCAGGCCTGCTCCAGTGACACCTTGAGCTAGCCTGGGTCTGCTCCAGTCTATTTTCTATCTTGGATGTGAACCAAAAACTGCTCCTGTTACCCTAACAAATGGCTCTTTCAGGGATGTGCTGATAGGGAAATTTGCTGATACACACCATTCCCTGGTCCCACTGGCTCTTTTGAACCAATTGGGTAACTTCACAAAAATGTGAACTAAGATAAGTCTTATGATCATTGAAATCCACTCCTTGCCAACCCCAATGGGGTGAAGAAAAGTTATAGAAATGTACAGAAGAGTTTCTGAAAATATTTTTCTAGCTATTTGTCATACTAAATCACATTTTTATTCTAATTTAAGAAGATCCTTCTATGTCCATTGTTTGTGGATTGTAAAAATACATTTAACTTGACAAGGTGAAAAGCAGTCTTCAAGCCAGGGGTGTGCAGGTAAATGGTTAACAACAACTGCTTCTTTGAAGGAAAAAAATGTATTCAAGACACATGTTAAGTTTAATCTGTATCATTAACATTTTCTCATCACTTTCTTTGGATATCAACAAAACATTAAATCAAACTATGATTTATGGCATTTGTTGATTTCCACAATGTAAATGTTCATGCTGAAAATTTAACAATCAAATCTAAATAAGCCTGACTAAGCCGATTCTAGTACATTACAGCTTCAAACTCCTTTTTTCATATAGTGTCTTCCATGAAGATATTAAGATCATATCATATTCCTTGATAAATACAATAACCAAGACAATGAACAAAATATAGGGGTGTATGTTTAGCACCAGTCATTGCCATGTTCTTAGAGGATGTCTGCACAAAATATAAATAAAAGAAAGTTTCACATCAAATGGCAACGCCCTCCAGGTGTTCTTCCTGTTTGCAAAAGACATGCTGATTGCAGCAAATCAGAAAACATTACAGGGATTTCTCAAAGAGATACAAAATCATAAAAAACTACAAAATCAGTCTAATAATATTTTTTGTTTAGATGTGATATGAAGTTCAATGGACAGTCCATTGAATTAGTTCATTTGAATAAACATAAACACACACATATATATGGTTATATCTAAATATATGTATATACATATATAAAAATTAAGAATGTATGTTTGTATAAATATATACATATAGGTATGTATATTCCCTGACCTAAGGTATATCGATATGGGGCTCTCCCCTTATTGGTAAAGGTGAATGCATTGCTCTGAATGAGGGGCAAAGTAAGATGATGAGGAAGTTCCCCTTAGCCAGTCCTCATTTAGGATTCTGCAGATCCAGCCTTCTTTGAGACTAGTCAAACTTCAAATTTTCTTTTTCTTTGATATGCTTTTGGGTGCTTTTGGCTTCCATTTTTTAGAAAGAAAACAGAAGAGGTCAACCCATTTCAAACTACTGAAAGAAAGGACACTGGGAATCATGAAAACAACTGACAATCTCTACCATATCCCTATTCCCAGTTTGCTGCACTAGAGATTTTAAGGCATTTCCCTTCCATACTTCATCACACATGTGGGGTATACATACATACATATATATATATATGTATATATATATATATATACATATACATACTTGCAGATATACGTATGTACACACATACATACATATATTTGTGTGTTAAAAATCAAGTTTAGAAGTGCAATATGATAGAGGCATGACTAGGCAGGAGTTTGGAAAAAAAGATCTAGGGCTTGTAGTTGACTGAAAGCTCCATATGAGTCAACAGTATAATGTCGTGGTCAAAAAAGTTAATGTGATATTGAACTGCATCAAGAGACCTTCTAGGAACAAGAAAGGGACAGTCCCTTTGTACTCTGCCCTAGTCAGGACACCTCTGGAGTATTGCATTCAGTTCTAAGCATCCCAGTTTGGGAAGGACTTTGATAAAATGGAAGAACATCAGAGATCAACCACAATGGCTTGTAGTATATGTCACACAGGAATTGATTAAAGGAACTGGCGATGTTCAGCTTGGAAATAAAAGGTTCACAGGGGACATAGAAGCTGCCTCCGACATCTGTAGGGTTGTCACGTAGAGGAAGAATCTGATTTGTTCTATTTGGCTCTAGAGGACTTCACTGCTAGAGAAGAAATGGGTAAAAACTACAAAGAGGTAAACTTAGGGTTGATGTAAGGAAAATTCTAACAATTAGAACTACCTAGTGGTGGAATAGGATGCATCAAGAGATAGTGGGCCCCTTTCACTTGTCTTTAAACAAAGGCAGAATGACCAAATGAGTATATTATAGAGGGAATTGCCATTTCAGGTCTGAGTTAGAAAAGGTGGTCATGAGTATAGGATAATTTTGGGTGAGAAGAGTTAGATTTAAATCTAGGTTCCTGAAAAATCAGAAAGAGTATAGAAGTATTAGAATCAAGGGACTTGGATTTATTAGTTTGGTCACATATTGGCTTGATGACTTTAGGCATATCATTAAATGTCTGAATTTTATCTGCCTAATGGGTACTACAATATTTATCCTACCTCCCTTTCAGAGTTACTGTGATGCTTCAATGAGATAGTACATATTAAATGTTTTATAAACCTTAAAGTGTGATTTTTATGATAGCTGTTATTGTTGTTATTCTTAACTCTGTAGTTCTGGGTAAATCACTTTGCTCTTTTCAGACTTATTTTCCTTATTTGCAAATGGGGTAATTGGAATCAATATCTATGAATCCTTTTAACTCTTGGGTTCTAACTCTAATCCTTTAGTTAAAAAAAACCTAAAAGATGAATTCTAGGATGCAGGGCTTAGAGCTCTGCAGAGGGAGGAGACAGATATGGAGAGGGACATCTCATCAGGAGTTTCTTCTCAATTCTCAATGGAAAACCTTTAAGAATCCTCCCATCCTGTGGGGGTGGGGTAAGGTCCCAGGATGTGGGGCCAGAAGAATGTTAAAAAAGCATGGCCCTGATAGATAGGCCACTTCTTCTTGGAAAGGTTATGGTAAATGGGCCCAGAATTTTGTGGGATTATATCATATTGTTGCAGCTGTGGAGACTAAAAAAGGATTTGAGTGGGTATGTTTTGACTAGAACTCTCCCTTACATTTTTAAAGAATTGGGACACTGGAGAAATTCTCTCTTCATCTATCTCCTCTCTACCCTTAAGGCCCCCTTTCCCTTTATTATCCAAATCTTCTCTTAACTTGCCATTGAAGGCTACATCTTAGTCATATAAGGTACCTTGGTATTTTTGGCTCTATCTGAAGAACTACATCACTTTGAAGTGGGTTTGGATTTTGAAGGTTATTGTTTTTTGTTGTGGTTTTCTTTTGCACAGTACTATTGTATGTTGTAATGATGTAGGGTTGTGAGCAAGCTAGTTTGAGGCTTTGGAACAAGTGCCAGGGAATAAACCCTGTCTCAGGTAAATGCTCACCATGGGCTTGGCCTCTACACCATGTTGATTGTACCCTAGGATAAAGACTGGGAGAAGAAACAAAAGAGATTAAGAAGAATACAATGAGGCAAGGATGATAAAAGAATGAAGCTGTCAATGGTGTGGATAGGAAAGGAGACAAGCTTCATTTCTACTCCAGAGGATGAATGACAAAACCTTCCTCCTTTCTCTTTGTAGAGAAGTAGTAGGTTTCAGTTGTATAGTAAGGCATACCTCATCAGAACCATTTGTTTTGTTTAGCTATATTTCTTTGATTTGAGGAAAGATTTTATTTTTGGGTAGATAATGGGAAATGACAGTGATATTAAAAAATGTATCGATAAAAAAACCCGAAACATTTTAGTCTCTCTGTTTTTCCAATTAGACTCTAGGAGTATGTTCAAGCTTATCATTGCTAAGCAGTTAAAGCAAGAGATTTTTTGGGGGCAGCTAGGTGGCACAGTGGATAAAGCACCAGCCCTGAAGTCAGGAAGATCTGAGTTCAAATCTAGTCTCAGGCATTTAATACTTCCTAGTTGTGTGACCCTGGGCAATTCACCTTCACCTCAATTGCCGCAGGGGAAAAAAAAAAGCAACAGAGTCTTAAAAAGCATTTTAAATTGTATGTGGATTTTATTGGAAAGAAAGTGAGCCAGATAGAACAATGATCAATGAGGCCTAAAAGAAATCTCCTTCATCCAGTTCATGACTGCAGAAGACAGATAGAAACCTGCCAATACTGAGATTACAGATATACCAATTGAAATGAAAGCTGCTCTGAGTACCAATAAACAGAATCTGAAAAATTTGTGGGAGTGCTGATGGGGACACATTAGGCAAGACCTGAAGCTTGATCCAATATTGATAAACAGGGCTTGAAACTTATGGGCAGGTTCTGGTTTTGGAACCACTAGGGAAATCAGAATTTATTTATCTTTCAGTAAATAAGATTTGAAATCTATAGACCTTGGTGAGAACTCTGAAAGATGGCACATCAAGGAGGCATAAAACTAGGATGAATGTTCATAATAGAGCCTGAAAGCAGTGTGATACCTTCCATGACTTGTCAGAATTATAGTGGGAAAGAACATTATCTCCTAACAGATTGCTGACCAGGAAAATAAGGCTTGGCAGTACTACTTGGGAATATTCAGAGCTACAAGAGGAGGCAGAGGCAGCCCAGTACTGGTTCTTTTTTTTCTTTTCTTTTTTTTTTTTTTTTTGTTATGGGTCCTTTGTAGGAGACGAGGCCATAGCTATCTTCACCAGTTAACATGGCTGTCTTAGAGCTGTAGTAACTGATATAATCAACTTTCAACTGGGTATTGACTAAGGAGAGAGACACAGAAGAGCATCTGCATTGGGCCTCTGGGAGATAGAAGCAAAGAAACCTGAAAAGATTTGCCTGAACTGCTATAAAATGGAGTAAAATCAGAAAAAAATTATTAAATGACTGATGATAAATTATGCTTCCTATTTCTAGACAAAGAAATGAAAGATTGTAGGAGATAAACATTTTCAGATATGACCAGTATGTGAATTTGTTTTGCTGTACCACAGATTTTTATTATAAGGGAGGGCATTTATGTGGGAAGGAGGAAATAAACTGGTGTTGATAGTGAAGTTAAAAAAAAAAGAAGAAAAGAAAAAAAAGAACAACAATTAAACATTAAAAAAATACACAGAAGAAAGTACAAGGAAATTTGGAAGGGGATAGACAAGCAGGATACTGATAATTCTATAGGGTTAAATTTAATCTATGCTTGAAAATATTGCAAACTTTAATAATGGAAATTTACAATTTCATATCCAATCCTCTTTTTCTTATCTTCTTTGTATATGGAAATGTTAATATTTGTTGATTTTTGTTAAATTTAAAAATAAATAAATGAATAAGTACATATACAGATACATGTATATGTGTATAAATAATTTTCATTTTTATAATTAATCTATTTTTGTTACATCTCAAGTTCCAAACTGTTTTCTTCTTTCTCTCCTTACTTTGCACTAGAGAAGGCCACCATTAAACACAGATTTATAAATATATGTAAAACCCTACTTTGTATATTTTTACTTATCAGTTCTTTCTCTGGAAGTTATAATATCTTCCATCATAGTTCATTTATAGTTAATATGTTTATTTATAGTACTCATCATATCTTGGCTGTACATGATTATTCTTAGAACAATTTTGCTGTTATTGTATATAAAATATATAAATTTCAAGGAAGAGTTATTAAATTATTTGTATCAAGTCCACCAAGGAGGTCAAAGGGTATGTAAAATAAGGGATTGGACTTGACAAAGAAACCATTGATGGCCTTGGAAGAGTAGACTTTGTGAAGAGGTGGAAGTTGAAGATATTGCAAAGATTTGTGGAATGGACAGGTCTCACTAATCTCTTTGCTTCCATTCTCTATACTCTCTAATTTAGCCCCTATATTATAAATCATCTTAATTCTTTCTATACATTAGCTCCATTACCATCTAACCCTATTCCCTGAAACTTATAAAGTTTATGGCACTTAGTCTTCTGACTTTAAAGCTAGATACCTTTCAAATCTCATTTCCCAATCTTTTTCTCTATGAACCCCTCAGTTTTGCCAAATTGGCTTATTTGAATGTTCTCTGAACAAACCAGTGTGGCTCCTCCTCTCTCTTTTTGTTCACATATAATTCCTCTTCAATCCCCCTGCTCTGTATTCTACTTTCTTCCTCTTCTCTGAGGGTTTTGAGTGCATCCTTCTTTCAAGCTATAATGCTAGACCATGAAGTTTGAATCTCTCCTCAAGACACATATTTGCTCTGTGACCTTTGACAAGTTCTTTAACTTCTGTCTGCCCCAGTTTCCTCATCTGGAAAATGGGGCCAATAATAACATCTACCTCCCAAAGTTCTTCTGAAGATCATATGACTTTGTATTTGTAAATGTTTTGCAAATCTTAAAATACTATATAAATGTCACGTATTATTATTAACATTATTATTTAGCTTCAGTTATAATTCTCCATCTTCTTCCAAATAATTTTTTATGTATATACTCTATTTCTCCAGGTGGTTGGTGAGCCCATTAAGAACAGGTATAATGATTTACACATCTTTGAATCCCCCAGCACCCAGTAAATCCCCTACTTAATAAATATCTGTTGCTAATGGTGATGACCCATGCTACTTCCCAGCTGGTATATACTCAGGGAATGTAGACTAATCTTGGAATTAATCATTCAGTCGGCTGGAAAACCTCATGGAATGCATTCCAAAGCCATATGGTTTTGCTTTTTTAATTGTCTATTTCACTGTGCCCCTTCTTGAGTGCAGATAATCAAGAATTGATGGTATATAATTTGTTTATCATTACAAATCAACTAACTAGAGCCTTCCCTTGTCACTCCAGGGAAATATGTAGGACGTTTATTTGTGCAAAGGACTTAACTTTAACACAATATCCAGTAAATCAATCAAGATAGGATTTATGGCTGGAAAGACTTTAAGAATAATCAAGTCCAACTTCTTCATTTTATAAATGAGGAACCTGAGTTTCAAAGTAGGAAAGAGACTTTTCCAGAATCACCATGTAGTAAGTGTCAGAGCTGACATTTCAAATCAAGTGTTAGGAATTCAATTCTAGTTCTCTTTTCATTATAATATGTAGTCTTGGTTATACTATATAAGGAGGAAGTTACTGCAGACTTCAGATTGCAATAAAGTTCATAATTATCTGACCATTGAAAAAATTTTAGACTATGTTGTGGTCCAAAAAAATTACTTTTTTTTTGGGGGGGTTTTCTCGGCATACAATAGTCTTTGTTGTAGAACAATCCACTTCTTCTTCCACTTCTTCTAACTGATACCTCTTTTCTTTTTTTGGACTTAGAATCATCCTTGCTGGGATTAATCACAGATACTTCCATCTCTCGGTTTCCAGAACTAGAGGGGCATAGTGCTTACTAGACTTAGAGTAAGGAAGACAAAATTTCAAATACCTGAATGATCCTACATAAACTACCCTTGCTCGCTCCCTCCCTCCCTCCCTTTCTCCCTTCTTCTCTTCCTCCCTTCCTCCCTTCCTTCCTTCCATCCTTTCTTTCTTCTTTCCTTTTTTCTTTCCTTCCCAGGGTTAAGTGACTTGTCAAAGGTCACCTAACTAGTAAGTGTTTGGGGCTGCAATGGAACTCAGGTCCTCCTGACTTTGGTACCAGTGTTCTATCAATTGTGCCACCTGGCTGTACTGACAAACCTTTCTAAATTTCAGTTTCCTCATGTGTAAAATGAAGGGTCTGGTCTAGATGGTCTCTAAGTTCCTTTCTCCCAATCTATGGTACAATGCTTCTTTCGACCTTGTACTTACCAGACTGTAACATCTGAAGTAGAAAAACCAGTCAGATGCACCTAAGCAACACCTTGCTATGTTATACAAAAAACCCCATCTTATTTAGCATTCTTTGTGCCCACCACTTGCCCTAGTAAAGAGAGTGGTGGCATAAGTTATAGGGAGAGCTTGGTATAAAGATGTTGCAAATCCTGGGGCAATTGATTGCAGAATTGTTGGGATTTCTTCTTCTTCTCCTAGCACCTAACATTTCTCTCCCTCTTGACCTCTTTGGATTCTGGCTTACCCTGTTGCCTATATACATAGACACAAACACACACATACATATATGTACATAAATATACCAGATAGCCTTATCTTGTGATCTAAACCACACTAAAAAAAAGGAATCTACGACTTCGATTTACTGTTCCTTATTTTTCTTCTATGCAGCATTGTTAAGTCCTAGAAACATACCATATTAATGTACAAAATTTGGATTGATCCTACTCATATTTATTATTGTTACTTCTCTTTCTTGCCATTCCCATCTTCTTCAACTGGATCCTCTCTCTATGTGCTCAACACAGTACTTGGCATACAGCAGGAATTATATCCATACACCTATATACTACTATATAGGTATACATATAAATCTATACATGTGTATGTATATATATAAATCTTTATGTACATACATATCTATCTATGGATAGATCTCTTTATATACATATATATGTGTGTATATATATGTGTGTGTATGTGTGTTTATGTGTGTGTATACATGTATATACTACAAGTTCATAAATATCAATCTATAACAAATATATCTGGAATTTTCCCAATTTATTAATTATTTCATTTACCCAACAATTATTTATTAAGACTGTGCTAGGTTCCTTGTTTGCAAACACAGATTCTCATAAAGATCTAACAAATGAAAGGAACCAAATTTTAAATTTCTTCTTTCTTTTAGACTCTGAGGAAGTGGAAGCATGCTTTATTCTCTTGGATAGATTAACAGATATTTTGGATGATTGGACCATGACATTAAATTTTTGGTTTCATTTACTAGAAATGGAACACACAGTATCAATGCACCAGTCTTTGGATACATGGCTGGGTACATGGCTACTTCTTAAGGAAAATACATTTGGGGGAGTGACAAAATAGTATCATTGCTAAGTGGTATTTTCATCTCATTGCCCATTGGATTGCATGCAATTCTTTGTACACTGCTACCATATATGGGTAAAAATAAGCGGCATTTTTCCTAACAAAAACATTGACTTCCTACTTTCTCTCGCTGCTTTAGTTGTTTAATGTTCCACTATTTTTCTCTACTATAGTAAAAATACACAAATAGATTGGGGAATAACTACACTTTGCTTTTTAAGGTTTAAGGAAGAGATTTAGGGTTTAATCTATGGATAGCTGAGGAATATTATACGTTCTGGTTTACTTTGTTTATAAAGTTAAAAGTATTGAAACTTAACATTGACATTTCTGGTTTTTAAATCACATTTAAAACAGTCTTCTCCCTTCTTTCATTTTCTATTGTTTTCCTTCAATTTTTTCAACTTTTTTGATATTATAGCTACCTTTTTCATTCAACTAATTATCTCTGACTTTTAGGATTTAAGAAATTCTCTCTTCTTATGACTTCTCTCTGAACTATGACTAGCTTCTGGACTGTCATTCCTTTACCTTGGATTTGTCACACTGCTGCCTTTTCACATTTTCATTGTCTCTTCCTCTTCTTTAACAGTTTCTATCTGTCCATCTCTTTTTTCTTCATTGTACTACTTGGTCTCAATCTCGTTCTTGTTCTCTTCCAAATAAGATCCAATTTTATTTCCTTATAATATCTTCTTCATGGCACACAATACACACTTTTGTCTTCAAAACAGACCCCATAAATAGTTTTCTCTACTAAAAACACAAATAAATCTCAACTACTTAAAATCCTATATTTAACAGTTTACATACGAATTATTCCGGCTCCCATCTCTGTTACTTCCCTCCATTCACCTTCTTTAGAGAGAAAGGTCTTTTACTACAAGTTCTTAAGCAAAAAAGGTAATCCATAATTGCCCAATCTCTTTTCTAGAGGATGGTGAGGCAGGCTGGCTGGCATGGTAGGGGAACTCATTTTGGATTAAGCAGGGACCTCAGAGAAGATTTCTGTAGAAACTTGCTCATCTGATACATATATTTTCCTTACTACCATGTTGTAAATAGGATCTCATTTTAAGGAGAACTAATATTTATTAATTTTTAAAATTACAAACCAATTTAAAATCCATTTTAGACTAGCAAAGACAGGTTTAGAACTTCCATGGAGACCAAAATTTATTAAAGTTATTTCTCTTTGGGCTCTTTGGTAGTGCCCCGTACTTGGCCACCTTTGAAATTTTAATGTCATTGTGAAATCAATTTTTAAACCACAGATTATATTGTCACAGTTAAAGGATTTGTGAGATTAACAACAAGCTATGAAACAACTTTATGTCATTGGAATCAAAGAACATGAAAAATCCTTATAGCTATGGAGTTACATATCCTGGTTATAAATGGTTTATTGTGCTTGGTTTTTACCTGAAGCACCTCCCATTTCCCTTCAAGGTGAACATCAGCTTGAAATATTAGTGTAATGCTATTTTAATTTGGAAAGAAAAGTCTTGAAATAAGTAATACGGTGTAAACAACTGTGACAGTAATCTTGATTTATAAGTGCTTAAGGGTTCAGATAAGGCTCTGGGACAAGATCTGTTTATAATACAAGGAAAGGACATAAAGAACACTGAACTATAATTTAGAGTCAAAGATGATAAGTTAGTACCCATGAACTCATAATGGTTATTTATCTTACAGAGAAGGGACTTCCATGGAGAGTGAGAATAGAGATGGGGAAAAACCCTCTGAGAAAAAGTTGTTGAAAAAAATTGCTAAAGCCAGTAATGCAGTTGATCAGTTAGAAAGATGTACTCTAACTGGCAACAGAATAAATTGAGATTTGGGACAATACTTCGTATAGTTGTTGTTCTTTAGTCAAGTTGGACTCTGTGACTGCATTTGGGGTTTTCTTGGCAAAGATACTGGACTGTTTTGCCATTTCCTTCTCCAGCTCATTTTACATATTTGTGTGAAGTAAACAGGGCTTGGTGACTATAGTGTCTTTGGCTGAAGTTGAACTTATGAAGGTAAGTCTTCCTGATTCCAAACCCAGAACTTTAACCACTGTTTTGCATGGTTGTTCAATACTTTTCTAGAACAATAAAATTTCATAGCACTCTATATAGCCGGGGTGGGGTGTGGGTGGAGAACGCCCAGTCCATGAGCCGACAAAGTCATTTGGTCTGGCCTTGCTAAGGCAATCACAGGTGACAACAACTTCCCACTGCTTGAGTTCTTTCTGTAGATAATTTTGTATGGTTGGCAAATGACGTTAAAAATATCCAAATGGCCCTTGGCAGAAAAAAAGGTTCCCCACTCCTGCTATAGAGCTCGACTATCAATTTATGTGTGTGTGTGTGTGTGTGTGTGTGTGTGTGTGTGTATGTGTGTGTATGAATACATTTATGTGTATATATGTATACACATATATATATATACACATCTGTATTTATATTAAGATAAATATATATACATACACATACACACATGCATACATGTATAAGACAGAAACTGCCTATGTGCATGTATGGATAATAAATTTTCCAGCACTGAGCAGGCAGATGAGTGAGGGATAGAATTGCCTTTGAGAAATTGGAAAGTTCTCCTTAAGGAGTTTGAGGTTCTCCCTGATATAAAACTCCATCTTTAAAAAACCAATATTATTCCAGGCCCTGAGTCATAGAACACTTCAGTGTCTGAAGAATTGGAGATAGGGTTACTCCAAGGTCAAGTGAAAGGCTGGGCAGGCATGAACAAGCAACACTGCATCATAAATAAGGAATTTTGCACAAGGGGTATAAAAACTATCATCAAAGAAATACATGATAGAGAAAAGATGATGGGTTGCTCAACTGCTAAAAGTGGCAGATATTTGATGTATACCTTGTGTACCATTTGGAGTGTTCCTGTGATGTCAAGGGAAATAAAGTAAAGCTCAATGTGTTGGGTTTTACCTCTGGTAATCTTGCCCTGGGTACTGGAATTTCCAGGTATTGCTCCCATTGGATGCTTTCTCCTGAAATATTTATCCTCACTGCATAAATAGTAGATATGTTATTTGATTTGCTTGTAACATGGAAGTTAGCCCCATAATTTGAAGTCAGCATTGTGAAGTCATAAGATTATAGATTTTGAGCTGTGCCATCCAACTAGCTCATTTTACTAAGCACAAATAAGTGAAGTAACTTATTCAGGGCCATGCAGCTAGTAAGTACCTGAGGTGGGATATGCAACCAAGTTTTTTTTTTGTCTGTAAAGGGTAGCTGGGTTGTACAATTGATAGAACTTCTGGCCTGGAATCAGGAAGACCTGAGTTGAAATGTAACCTCAGACATTCTATGTGACCCTAGGCAAGTCACTTAATCCTGTTTGCCTTAGTTTTCTCATTTGTAAAATGCACTAGAGAAGGAAATGGCAAACTACTCTAGTATTTGAGCCAAGAAACCTCAAATAGGATCATGAAGAGTCAGATATGCCTGCATGCACAGGCAATGACTGTAAACAGTAACAACTTCCTGTCTACACTTCTATCCACTAGACCACTATACTATGCTTAATGATCATTTACTTCAGGAATTCTTAACTTGCATTTCCTGCGCTTCCCATCTCCTCCATATTATCATGACTATATTTCAATATAATTGCATTTCCTACATATTTCCTTCCTACATATTTCATACTTTAAAAACATTATTCTGAAAAGGATTCCATAGGCTTACCCAACCTGCCCAAGGGATGCATGGCCCTGATTCAATTCAAACCCTTCAGATGAGCAAACTGAAATCCAAAATAGAGAAGGGACCTGTTCATGATTCCAGAGGCAGAAAAAAAGCTAGGATTTGAATTTAGATCTTTTGACCTGACATCCATTTTTCTCTCTATTTGCATTCATCATCTAAGACTTTTCTGTATAATGCTTAAATAGAAAATTCTAATTTCTCCTTAAAATAATGTTAAAAGACTTGCTGATTTCTGAAATGTGATGGGAAAGTATGTTTAATGTATAGAAGTTTGTTTCACTAATGGCTTTTTAGGATGACAATGACTCGTTGCCATTAGACACCTTAGCAAAAGAAAGATTGAAACTAGTTTTCTTATAGTCTTATTTTTGATTTGGGAAAAATCTTCCTGGATCTTCAGCTTCAAAAACACTGGAAAGGTTGTGTGGTTCAACTCATAAATGATCAAAAAACTGCTACTTTAATCTTTTAATTTTTAATTTAATCTTTGCTAGAAGTTCTCTACTAAAGGTGACAGAGTATTTTCTTAGGGAGTTCATCTACTTTTAGATATCTCTAAGTAATCATTAAGAAGGTTTTCCTTGCTTCCAGTCCTAAATTTAGTTTTGCACAACTTTCATACATTATTTTAAGTTTTGCCCTTTGGGATAAAGCAGAAGAAACATATTCCACTTCCCCATGAAAATGATTCAAATCTTTTAAATCATGATTTTATCATGATTTTCTTCCCTAAATCTTCTCTTTTTTAGGCTAAACACCTACAGTTCCTTCAACAGATTCTTTTTATATTATGATCTGGTTGTCCTCTTTGGGATGTTTCTAGTTTATTGATGACTTAGCTAACATGTAAAACCAAGAATAAAACACAATACTCCCAATGTGGTCTATCCCTTCCAATGGGATGGAAGTTTATTTAGCATTCTCTCTTCCTATTATCTTTCAGCTTTTTATTAGTCATTTTGGTACTGTCTTTTCTAGTCCAAAGATTATAGGATCTTAAGTCTAGAGATGAACCGAAATGTAGAGATCATTTAGTCTAATTCCTTTTTAAAAACAGATGAATAAACTGAAGCTTACAGAAGCAAAGGGACTTGCTCAAAGTCTTAGAGCTAGTAAATGGCAGAGTCAGCTTTTGAAACTATATCCTCTGACTGCAAATGCAGAACACTTTCCACTATATCATATTGCTTTTCTTGGAAGAGAAAAACAAAAGCAAAAATTAATTTCTCCATTATTGCTTATTGTGTTCTGTCCACTCCAAGCAAAAGAACTTTCTTTGATCTTCTGCCTTTACCATGTATAGCTTAAAAACCTACAAATCCTTTTAGTCCCTAATTTTTCTCAGCAGCCTTGACTTTTTTGGGTTTTAAGACCCCTGACATTATTTTCATTTTGTGTCCAATCTTCATCACCATTCATTTTGTGTATGAATTTTTATAGAATCTAAATTGATTATTGAGTTTCTTATGCTTACTCATTGTTCATGTTTTCCTTCTCATTTGAAATGTTTTTCTTTGTGCCTTCAGAATCTTTTTCTTTAGAACCACCTATGTCTTTTGAGCTGATTTTGGAATTTTATTCTATGTGAACCTCTCTATTCTTTTTTTTTTAGCCCTTTGAAATCTGATCTAAAATCTAGGAGTTATATTAGAGAAGGTCCTGCTTCTTGTTGAGATAGAAAGGGATGTTTAATCAATCAATCAGAAAACATTTACCAAATGCCAATGATGTACTAGGCACTCTATGAAGAGCTTGGGATAATAAGGAGCTTACAATCTAATGGGGGAGAAAACATGGAAACAAATACATACAAAGCAAGCTATACATAGAAAAAATAGGAAATAATTTAAAGAAAGAGAGTATTGGAATTAAGCAGTTAGAAAAGGTTTCCTAGAAGATAATAGAGAGATTTTAGTTGGAACTTAAAGGAAGCCAGGGAGGTCAATAGTTTAGGAAGATAGCACTCAAGATATGAGGGACAGCCAGAGAAAATGCCCAGAGCTGAGAGATAGTGTGTCTTGTTTGTAGACTAGCTAGGAGGCCAGTGTCATTGAAGAGTATATTTTGGGAAATAGATTTTAAAAGATTGGAAAGGTAAGAAGGGTCTAAGTTATTAAGTGTTTTCCATGCCAAACAGAACACTTAGTATTTGCTTCTGGAAGTAATGGGAAGCCACTGAAACTTATTGAGTTAAGGAGATCATTTGGGTGAACATATGTTTTAGGAAAATCATCTTAATGGCTGACTGGAGAATGAACTAGAATGGGGAGAGACTTAAGGCAGCTAAACCATCATCAAGTTATTGCAATCATCCAGGTGTGAGGTAATGGGGACCTGCACTAGAATGGTGACAATGTCAGAGGAGAGAAAGGGAAATGTTTGAGAGTTGTTGCAAAAGTGAAATCAGTAGATCATGACAAAAACTTGGATGATGATAAATTTAGAGAAGATAGGGAAGGGAAGCAAAGCATGATAATTTATTTTGAATATTTAAATGACCATCATGTGGAGGTGGAATTGGTTTTTTCTGCTCTAGTAGAAATTCTCCTGACTGGTTTTTCTTCCTTTTGAAGGATTGAATGATCAGTAAAGCATTAGCTGCTTTGCTTCGGGAAGAAAGAATTTCAGCATTTCTACAGATAACTGAAGTCACCTAGCACTATATTATGCTTCTGTTTTTTATTAGTTTCCACTCAAATGATATCCTCCCAAGCTACTCTCCTCTGGTTTCTGGATTTCCTGATGTGAACAGATCCTCTTAATATGTAATATTACTCCTTCCCATTCCTCTTTTTGCCTATACAATTTCCTTGGGATAAAGTAAACTTTTCCAAAGTCATATTTCAAGCACTGTTCTCAGCTTTCTAGATCTTAATCATAGGTACAAAGTCATATTTGCCTCTTTCAATTTAAATCTCTAGTTCATGTTGCTTGTTGTCCACATTTTGTGTCTTTGAATATAGACATTGACAGGATTCATTTCTATCTTCTTGGAGTTTATTTCCTTTGATTTTCTGGTTGCTTCTACTGCAATTCTTATTATACTGTCTCTAATATGGTGGATTTGTGTAGGCTATTTTCTTCTTCTCCATTACTTTTCCAGTTAAAAAAGGGATACTTGACCATTGGGTTTAACAGTTGGTGAAAATTGAAGGCATCATGTAATGTTTTCTTTAGAAGTTTTTTTGATTCCCCTTTATACCCAGGATTATTTTATTTTCTGATTTTGTATACTTATAACCTAGAATAGGGCCTGGCATAATGTAGGTGCTTAGTGAAAGATTCTTGATTGATCAATTAGTTCTTTTTGTAAAAGGAATTATCGGATATTCTATTCTTCTTTCATATTCAGACTAGTGCCTGACACAAGAGTTAATTCAGAGTTATATTCTAAGGTAGGGCAATTATTCTGGAGCACCAATATGGGGCCATATTCTTACTTCCTATAGTACTCCTGAGCCTACTAACTCACTACATCTCCTATGTTGCAGATCTCTTTTCTGAGAGAATGACATTACAATACCAATCTCAATGTGGTCTTGGGTAAAACTCTCTGGGAAATTGTTGCTGTTCTACTTGTGGTCCAACTGACTCTCAGCTCCTGCTGCCTCCCTCTCCCAAATATTTCTATCCCAGGTGCAAAAATAAATGTCTATTTTGGGCCCTGAGTCAGTCAAAAAATTTGTGTTTGAATATGATGGCTTATATTGGCTTAAATATTTCATATGAAATTCTGGGAAGATTTTGGAAGTCTTTCTCAGAGTTTTTTTCATACAGACAATTTACACTCAACTTTAGATTCTATATTTGGTACTTTGGTGGGGGTTATTTTATAATTATGAATAAATTCTCATAATCTTAGTCATATTAAACACACACATCAATTAGCAGCACTTTAGGGAAAGTTCCTTTGCAACTTTACATGAAGTTATCAGAGTCATCTCCTTAGATTCAAAACTCAGCCACATTCTGCTGCTCAAAAGCAATCATCCTCCACCAGTTGCCAGCTGGGAGGGTGGAGCAGGGAAGGCTCAGACAGCGGCCTCCTCTCTCTATCCTCTGCCTGTCAAGCCACAGCTGGCAGGGCCATATTGTTGGTACTGGAAAAACTTCTCAGAGCAAAGAGCCAAATGATCTCAATGGCAGGCAACCAGGAGTGAGACAGCCTGGCAAAACTATACCAAGCTACAGATGCAAAAGTAAAGCAAGACAAAGCCCCACCACAATCTGAACTCCAAATTAAAAACCCAGAAAACCAACTAGAACCCAGAAAGAGTGAGGAAGGAAGGGAATTGGGAAGGATAAAAAGACATAACCACCAAAAAAGGAAATCAAACATGATTGAAGGAAGTTCCTTTATCCCCAGTCAACCCCACAGAAGAGACATTTCTTAGCAAAGTGCACCAAGGTCTCAATCATGAAGGATGGCTATTTAAAGGCAAGTCAATAAAGAGGCCAGGCCTAATTCTTTACCAAGCATGCACAAGACAGTTTCCTATTGTAAGGGCCTGTGAGTTTTATAAGATCATTTATTTCTAATCCTACATAAGTAAATAGTACAGCACAGCTGGCTCATTTAGGATAGCTGTGCTGGAGAGAGCAGCTGAAGAATTATAATCTTGCAATTGGCCTTTTTAGATGAAAATTTATGATTTTTAGCTCTTTGCCTTTTAACCTGTACTGTTTTCCTTTAGAGCCTCCCTGTGTAAGTAATTTAGCTTGGGTTTAAATTAAGGAGGAATATAAGATCAAGTTTCCCTATACATATTTTTCCTACTCCACATACATGATTTATTATTGTCTTCTAATTTATTTCATAATCTCTAGCCTTTCTCCTCCCTGATCCATTCTCGTGACAACTGCCAAGATAATGGTTCTGATCTTGTCACTCCCTGTTTAGAAACCTTCAGTGGCTTCCTAAAGACTCAGCCTAGAATCTAAGGATTTCCATAATCTAGTTTTAGACCATCTTTCCAGCTTTATTTTCATATACTTTAGATTCCAGTCAAGCTGAACAACTAGATGTTCTCTGAACCTGAAATGATATTTGTATGATACATCATCCACACCTAGAATGTAGCCTCTCTTCATCACCAGCTTTTAGAATCCTTCTCTTCTTTCAAAACTCATTCTAGTTGTCAATCTTTCTAGGTTTCTTTTTCTAATTCCCTATCTTTTCCCCCATGATATATGTGCTGCCCACATTTGGATTATTATGAGAATTAAATATGAAAATGGATGTGAAATCATTTTGAAACAAAAAAAATTACTTGAATGATTACTTCACATCATTATTTCTATACATGTTTGTTGATGGATTGATTATCTATTTCATTTTTATTGAGAATCAAATGACATAATATATGTAAAGCATTTAAAAACTCCAAACTGCTCCAGAAATGGAAATTCTTTTTTTTAAATAGCTTTTTGTTTTTTCAAATATATATAAAGATAATTTTCAACATTCTTTTTTTGTAAGACTGTGTCCAAAATTCTTCCTCCCTTTACCTTTCCCCTTCCAAAGATAGCAAGTAATCCACTATACATTAAAACATGTGCAATTCTTACTAACATATTTCCATATTCGTTGTGTTGTGCAAGAAAAATCAGATCAAAAGGGGAAAAATACAAGAAAAAAGAGAAAAAATACAAGCAACAAACAAGTACACCAAAAAGGTGAAAATACTGTGTTTTGATAATAATTCATTCTTCACAGTTCTCACTCTCTGGATGTAGTTGGTTCTTTCCATCACGTCTATTGGAATTATCTTCAATCCCCTCAATGTTGAAAAGAGCCAAGTCCATCATAGTTAATTGTCATATAATCTTGTTGTTGCTATGTACAGTGTTCTCTTGTTTCTGCTCATTTCACTTAGCATCAGTTCATGTAAGTCTTTCTAGGCTTTTCTGAAATCATAGAAATGGACGTTCTTAACTTGTAACAGAGATCATAATGAGCATAAGACATGAGTTCTATTTTTGAAACTATGATTGAGAATATTTTAAATTTCATTAAAATATGAAAAAGGACTCCATATATTGACCTTTACATTCTTCTACTCCTGGCCTATTTCTATCTCTAGATGGAAGAATGAAGAATATACTGTCTAGAAGTGACTATCTTTTTCTAGAGGATCATGTAATATTCAATGCATCTTGGATTTGCCATTGGAAGAAACTTCATAGCTATGAAACAATTGGCTGAGGAGTCTTAGAGATGGTAAGGCTGACAGATAAATTAAGCCAATTCATGAAGCTTTTATTGTGCTTACTATATGCCAAGAACCATGCTAAATGCTGGGAAAATATATATAAATAAAACAATCTCTGCCCTCAGTGACCTTATTTTAATGGGGAAAGACAATACATAAAAGAGATTTGAAAAGGGTGATGGGTAGATGAAGGTATACAGTATAGGGATGTGGTAGAGACAGTCAAGAGAGTCAGGAGTAAAGCTTTGAAAGGAATGATGACGTGGCTGGGCATCCTCATTGAAATAGAGATTCTATGAGGCACTTGCCAATCAGATGGAGATGTTTTAGGAATAAAAGGTACTGACAATGTCATAAATCTAGGAGTGAAGTGAGAATTGTGATCCTGGAAATAGGATTTAGATCCAAGTTCTAGGATTACCCTGGTGCTCATTCCTCTGCACCCCATGACCTTCCTTCTTCTTCCTTGGACTAATCAAGGACCTGGAAGAGGCACTGTTCCAATACTGTATATAGAATTGAGGCAAGAAGTGGTTTGTCTGGCACTGTTTTCATGAACGCTCTGAATTCTTCACTAGAGTTTATGTGGAACAGCATAGTAACACGAACAAAGTTGTTTCTTAATCCAAGCCAGATTGCTGGAAATGAAGTTATAACCTAAAATAACTCAGCTTAAATTTTCCTTCTTGGAATAAAATGATCCCAGAGGAAAATTCATCTTCAGAAAGTCTATTGTAGACCCAGAATGGCACTGGGGATCTCAGATGACCTTTTGTTTCTCATCTGCCTCCATCTCTTTTGTCTCACTTTTTAAATTGATGCATTTTGTTTTTATGTCATATCTATCTCCAAATATATCTCTCCTTCCCACATCACCCAGTGAACCATCTCTTATGTTATTGTTGCTGTTGTTCAATCAACTAGTCACTTCCAACTACTCATGACTATTATATGCCAAGTATTTCTATTCTCTACTATCTCTAGAAGTCTGTTGAAGTTCATATTCACTATTTCCATGACACTATCTGTCAATCTCATCTACTGCTCTTTTCTTTTCCTTTTGTTCTTCCATCTTTCGTAACATTAGGGTCCTTTCCAATGAATCCAATCCAATCCGATCCAAACCAATCCAGTCCAATCCAATTTGTTAGCAAAAAAGAAATTGGGAAAAACAGTAGGATAATGATCAAAATCCTATGACTAGTAAGACCACAGTAGAAGACCACAATAGTCTGTTTCCATGTATATAAATGATGTGTCAATTTTTCATGGTCATGCATATTGCAGATATTGCCAAGGAGACCAGGATGCCGGAAATGAATGCTTCTTGATTGAGCTAAGGTATCCCAGGCTCCTTCTCCTTTCATGCTTGACCTTGTTGGAGTAGTTTAATGTGACTTGTATATCTGCCTCTCCCATCCAAAAGTATTATTTGAAAAATAAGTTCTGAGAATCTTAGAGAGGTAAAATCACTTATGCTCTTCCTTAGAAATTACACAGAGATTTTTGTCCATGAAGTTGTCAGCTTTAGATCTAAAGCTGAGGTAAAATGAACAAAAGGCATATACAGTCTAATGTTGAATTTCTGAATAACTCCTTCTCTACTCTCATTGTATATCTTTGTTGTGATTTTTTAATTTCTTTTCCCTTTTTCCTTCACTCTCCTTTCTCTGAAGACTAAAATCTTCCTCTGAAGTGTGAAGTATATTTTCTCCTTAAAACTTTGTATAATCTTTATTATTTAAACAAGCTAAAATTGTCTCAAACAAGCAAAATATAGTAAAGCTGTTAACCACCAGCATTGCTAGGCTATGTTATCATTTGAATATAGTGCAAAGGGGCAATTAGAGAAGACCCAAAAGAAGAAAGAATTGTATTTTGCCAATGAATTATCTATGGCTGGTGGCTCAGAGTCATGAAAGAGATTTATTGATTTGTTTTTACAACTGCTCAGGATAGAAGGAATACTTTTACTGGGTTTCCTCTAGGCAATTGAGTTAGTCGCAATGGCTATTGCAACGGCTAGACTGGCATTAAGATTGGGTTTCTACACATTTTTCCCAGGGTTGATTGGACAGGAAAGCCACTTAGAGAATGGCTGGAGAAGAAGTAATGCCCAAGGAGAGAAGTAAACTCTCCCATAAAAAAAGGTGTGTGGTGAGTCCTTTCTATCTTCTTATCATCTGAGTGTAGAGCTAAGCTATTGCTAGACATGTAGGGGACTCTTGGCATCTTCCTATAAATGTTGGAATTATTTAGGCTGTATCCCTTCTTTATCACCATAATTTCTAATTTCCTTGACCACAGAAATTATTTCATATTTGTTGTCATAATCCTGGTGCCTTAGTGCTTAGTGTTATCTATGTTAAATATGCTTAATAATAATGATTAAAAGGTAGATAGATGGCACAATGAAATGAGAGCTAAGAGTGGAGTTAGAAAGATCTGAATTCAAATGTCAATTTCCTCAACTATATAATGGGGACAATAATAGCACCTACCAAATGAAATGCTATTTGTAAAGTGTTTAATATAGTGTAAAGCACATAGGAGGCACTTGCTACATTTGAATTTCCTTTTTCTCTCAGTAAACTAATTATTTTATTAAATTTCCAATGAAAATGAATTTCTATATGCTCAGTCATCCGGGACTTTTTCATCTCTCTCAAATCAATTAATACTCAATCTTATTGATCCTGCTTCCCCAGCATCTCTCTCATCTGTTCCTTTATCTCTATACACATGACTCTTGTCCTAATTCAGGCCTTTATCATCTCCTCTGTGGACTACTATATCGACTTCCTAATTGTTTGTGTTCTTCCAGTCTCTCCCTTTCCAGATCTGTCACACACAGCTATCAAAATAATCTTAAAACATAGGACTGACTAAGGTATTGCCCTGATCAAAAATCTTTAACAATTCTCTTGCTTCTAGGATAAAATATGAACTTCTTGGATTGGCATTCAAGCTCTTCCAAAATTGGGTTCTAATTTATCCTTCCAGCTTTATTTCACATTTCTCCCCTTAATAGGTTTAAATGGCCTAGAAACTTTTCCCTGCTCCTAACCTTCTATCTATGTGTACATACAAGCTACCCTCCATTCCTCCCAGAATCCTAGACTTTCATTAAGTCTCACTCTTATGCTAATTCTTCTAGGAAACCTTCTCTGTTTCTCCAAGTAAATGTTTTCTTCCTCCTGAAATTATCTTATGTTGTCATTATCTGACTATACTTTATATTTCTTGTCTAGTAGAATGTAAACTTCTAAAAAGCAATAACTTGGTTTTTCTGAGTTGGAATCCCCATTAATTAGAATTATGCTTTGCATATACCTCATACTTAATAAATGTTTGTTTGTCGACTTGTTGAAATTTACTGTATGCGAAAATTCTCCTTGTTATACAATTAAAAATGAGGAAATGTTTTAATTAGAGAGGCACACTTCTCAGAACATTTTAGGAAATACATTTCACAAATATCTCATACTTTTTAAATGATTTGGGAGCATGGCTGTTCTGGTGCTTGTTGTCAAATTGACAGAATAAGCATTTTTACTTCAGAAATTGGCAAGTTAGACCTTGATTGTATTATGTTACAATAAATAGATTTCAGATAGTAATGGAGAAATATTAAGACTTAAGAAAGTGATGAAGAGAATGTTAATAATACAGATAAAGCTGAAAAGTATGTAAGAATGTTTTCCCCTGAAGTTTAGTTTTTAAGCATTTACTAGTCCTTTTACTTCTCAGATTCCCTAATATGACAGAAAAAAGGAAAATGATAAATGCTAAAGAAGTTGTGGGAAAATTGAAACACTAATGCGTTGTTGATGGAGTTGTGAACTGATCCAACCATTCTGGAGAACAATTTGAAACTATGCCCAAAGGGCCATAAAATTGTGTATACCTTTTTGATCCAGCAATACCACTAGTAGGTCTTTATCCCAAAGAAATAAAAAGACAAAAGGACGCATAGTACAAAAGTATTTATAGCAGCTCTTTTTGGCAATTGGAAATTAAGGGAATGCCCATTAATTGGGCAGTGACTGAATAAGTTGTGGTCAGTGAATGTAATGGGATACTACTGTTCTATGAGAAATTATGTATAGGCAGATTTCAGAAAAACCTAGAAAGACTTATATGAAATGATGTTGAATGAAGTAAACAGAACCAGAAGAATATTGTATACAGTAACAGCAACATTGTGAGATGATCAACTATGATAGACTCAGTTATTCTCAACAATGCAATGATCCAAAATAATTCCAAGGGACTCATGATGGAAAATGCTGATCCCATTTAGAGAAAGAACTGCCGCTGAATGCAGATTGAAGTGTATTATTTTCAGCTTTTGGTTTGTTTTTTCCATTTCTCATGGTTTTCCTTTTTGTTCTGAGTCTTCTTTCACAGCATGACTAATGTGGAGGAATATGTTTAACATGATTGTACATGAATATTTTATATCAGATTGTTTGCTGCCTTGGGGGAAGGGAAGATACAGGGAGAAAATTTTGGAGATCAAAATCTTACAAAGATGAATGTTTAAAACTATTTTTACATGTCACTGGAAAAAAATGCTATTAAGTTTTAAATATGGACAGAAATAAATTTTTTTACATTTTAAAATTAATTTTATAATTATAATTTTTTTGACAGTACGTATGCATGAGTAATTTTTTTTATAACATTATCCCTTGTATTCATTTTTCCAAATTTTCTCCTCCCTCCCTCTACTGCCTCCCCTAGATGACAGGCAATCCCATACATATTAAATGTATTACAGTATAACATAAATATAATATATGTGTGTAAATCTAAATTTCTTGTTGCACATTAAGATTGGATTCTGAAGGTATAAGTAACCTGGGTAGAAAGACAGTAGTGTTAATAGTTTACATTCAATTCCCAGGATTTCCTTCTCTGGGTGTAGCTGTTTCTGTCCATTATTGATCAACTGGATCTTCTTTATGTTGAAGATTTCCACTTCCATCAGAATATATCTTCATACAGTATTGTTGTTGAAGTATATAGTGATCTGATTCTGCTCATTTCACTCAGCATCAGTTCATATAAATCTTTCCAAACCTCTCTGTATTCATCCTGCTGGTCATTTCTTTCAGAGCAATAATATTTCATAACATTCATGTACCATAATTTACCCAACCATTCTCCAATTGATGGGAATCCATTCATTTTCCAGTTTCTGGCCACTACAAAAATGGCTGCCACAAACATTTTGGCACATACGGGTACCTTTCCCTTCTTTAGTATTTCCTTGGGATATAAGCCCAGTAGTAGCATTGCTGGATCAAAGGCCATGCACAGTTTGATAACTTTTTGGGCATAGTTCCAAATTGCTCTCCAGAATGATTGGATTCTTTCACAATTCCACCAATAATGCATTAGTGTCCCAGTTTTCCCACATCCCCTCCAACATTTATCATCATTTGTTCCTGTCATCTTAGCCAATCTGACAGGTGTGTAGTGGTATCTCAGAGTTGTCTTAATTTGCATTTCTCTGATCAGTAGTGATTTGGAACACTCTTTCATATGAGTGGAAATAGTTTCAATTTCATCATCTGAAAATTGTCTGTTCATATACTTTGACAATTTATCAACTGGAGAATGGTTTGATTTCTTATAAATTAGTTCTCTATATATTTTGAAAATGAGGCCTTTATCAGAACCTTTAACTGTAAAAATATTTTCCCAATTTGTTTTTTCCCTTCTAATCTTCTTTGCATTTTGTACAAAAGCGTTTTAATTTGACGTAATCAAAATCTTCTATTTTGTGATCAATAATGATGTCTAGTTCTCCTCTGGTCATAAATTTCTTCCTCCTCCACAGGTCTGAGAGGTAGACTATCCTCTGTTCCTCTAATCTATTTATGATCTCATTCTTTATGTCTAAATCATGGACCCATTTTGATCTGATCTTGGTATATGGTGTTAATTGTGGGTCCATAACTAATTTCTACCATACTAATTTCCAGTTTTCCCAACAGTTTTTTTCAAATAATGAATTCTTATTCCCAAATGTTGGTATCTTTGGTTTTGTCAAACTCTAGATTGCTATAGTTGTACCCTATTTTGTCCTGTGTACCTAATCTGTTCCACTGATCGACTAGTCTATTTCTTAGCCAAAACCAAATGGTTTTGGTGACTGCTGCTTTATAATATAGCTTTAGATCAGGTACAGCTAGATTACCTTCATCTGACTTTTTTTTCATTAATTTCCTTGAAATTCTCGACCTTTTATTCTTCCATATGAATTTTGTTGTTATTTTTTTCTAAGTCATTAAAATAGTTTCTTGGGAGTCTGATTGGTATAGCACTAAATAAATAGATTAGTTTGGGGAGTATTATCATCTTTATTATATTCGCTCGGCCTATCCAAGAGCACTGAATGTCTTTCCAATTATTTAAATCTGACTTTATTTTTGTTGCAAGTGTTTTGTAATTTTGCTTATATAATTCCTGACTTTTCTTTGGTAGATGGATTCCCAAATATTTTATACTCTCGACATTTGTTTTGAATAGTATTTCTCTTTGTATCTCTTGCTGCTGTTGCATTTTGTTGGTGATGTATAAAAATACTGAGGATTTATGTGGATTTATTTTGTATCCAGAAACTTTGCTAAAGTTGTGAATTATTTCTAATAACTTTTTATTAGAATCTCTGGGGTTCTCTAAGTATACCATCATATCATCTGATTTCCTCATTACCTACTCTTATTCCTTTAATCTCTTTCTAGACTCATTGCCAAGGCTAGCATTTCTAATACAATATTGAATAGTAATGGTGATAGTGGGCAACCTTGTTTCACTCCTGATCTTACTGGGAAAGGTTCCAGCTTATCTCCATTACATATTATGCTTACTGACAGTCGTAAATATATGCTCCTGATGACTCTAAGGAATAGTCCATTTATTCCTATACTCTCAAGTGTTTTTAGTAGGAACGGATGTTGTATTTTATCAAATGGTTTTTTCTGCATCTATTGAGATGATCATATGGTTTTTATTAATTTGATTATTAATATGGTCAATTATACTAATAGTTTTCCTAATATTAAACCAGCCCTGCATTCCTGGTATAAATTCTACTTGATCATAGAGTATTAACATCTTAGGGATGTTTTTCTGAAGTCTTTTAGCTAATATTTAAGATTTTAAATATTATTTAAGATTTTAGCATCAGTATTCCTTAAAGAGATTGGTCTATAGTTTTCTTTCTCAGTTTTCAATCTACAATGTCTGTGTCATAAAAGGAGTTTGGAAGGACTCCTTCATCCCCTATTTTTTTCAAATAGTTTATATAACATTGTGGCTAATTGTTCTTTAAATGTTTGGTAGAATTCACAGGTAAATCCATCTGGTCCTGGGGATTTTTTCCTGGGGAGTTCATAGCTTGTTCTATTTCTTTTTCTGAAATGGGACTATTTAAGCAGTTTACCTCCTCTTCTGTTAATCTAGGAAGCCTATATTTTTGGAGGTAGTCATCCATTTCACTTAAGTTATCAAATTTATTGGCATAAAGTTGGGCAAAGTAACTCCTTTTTATTTCTCTAATTTCCTCTTCATTGGTGGAAAGATCCCCCTTTTCATTTTTACGACTAACAATTTGATTTTCCTCTTTCCTTTTTCTGATCAGATTTACCAAAGGTTTATCTATTTTATTGGCTTTTTCATAAAACCAACTCTTGGTTTTATTTATTAATTCAATAGTTTTTTTTTTTTTTTACTTTCAATATTATTGATTTCTCATTTTAATTTTAGAATTGCAAGTTTAGTTTTTGGTTGGGGGTTTTTAATTTGTTTTTTTTCTAGCTTTTTAAGTTTCAGGCCCAAATCATTAATCTTCTCTTTCTCTATTTTATTCAAATAAACCTCTAAAGATATAAAATTTCCCCTTATTACCACTTTAGCTGCATCTCACAAATTTTGGTTTTATTTATTAATTCAATAGTTTTTTTTTTTTTACTTTCAATATTATTGATTTCTCCTTTTAATTTTAGAATTGCAAGTTTAGTTTTTGGTTGGGGTTTTTAAATTTGGTCTTTTTCTAGCTTTTTAAGTTTCAGGCCCAAATCATTAATCTTCTCTTTCTCTATTTTATTCAAATAAGCCTCTAAAGATATAAAATTTCCCCTTATTATCACTTTAGCTGCATCTCACAAATTTTGGTATGATGTCTCATCATTGTCATTATCTTGGGTGAAATTATTGTTTCTATAATTTGCTGTTTGATCCAGTCATTCTTTAAGATGAGATTATTTAGTTTCCAATTACTTTTTGGCCTATTTACCCCTAACTTCATATTGAATGTAGTTTTTATTGCATTGTGATCCGAGAAGAAGGCATTTACTATTTCTGCCTTCCTGCATTTAATTTTGAGATCTTTATGTCCCAATATATGGCCAATTTTTGTATAGGTTCCATGAACTGCTGAGAAGAAAGTATACTCTTTTCTATCACCATTTAGTTTTCTCCAAAGATCTATCATACCTAGTTTTTCTAATGTTCTATTTACCTCTTTAATTTCTTTATTTGTTTTGTGGTTTGATTTATCTAATTTTGAGAGTGCAAGGTTGAGATCTCCCACTATTATAGTTTTGCTGTCTATTTCTTCTTGCAACTCTCTTAACTTTTCCTTTAGGAAGTTAGATGCTATACCACTTGGTGCATATATGCTTAGTATTGATATGGCTTCATTGTCTATGCTACCTTTTAGCAGGATATAGTTTCCTTCCTTATTTCTTTTAATTAGATCAATTTCTGCTTTTGCTTGATCTGAGAATAAGGATGGCTACCCTTGCTTTTTTGGCTTCACCTGAAGCATAATAGATTCAGCTCCAATCTTTTACCTTTATTCTGTATGTATCTTCCTGCTTTAAGTGTGTTTCCTGTAAACAACATATTGTAGGGTTCTGACTTTTGATCCAGTCTGCTATCCACCTTCATTTAATGGGAGAGTTCATCCCATTAACATTTACAGTTAAAATTACTAATTCTGTATTTCCTGCCATCATATTATCCCCTGATTATGCTTTTTTCCCCCTTGTCCCCTCTGAACTCCTTCTCCAGTATTTAATCTATGAACCCACTTGTGATACAGCCCTCCCTTTTTAGTATCCCTCCCCCCTCCTTTTAAGTCCCTCCCCTTTCTTGTACCCTTCCCTTATTCCCCTTTTCCTTTTTCCTTTTCCTCTCCCCCCTTATAATGAGGTGAGAGAGAATTCTCTGAAAAAACAAATGTGTCAATTATTTACTCTTTGAGCCTACTATGATGAGAGTAAGATTCACACAATGTTTCTCACCCTCTCTAAATTCCCTCAGATGTGGTAGATTTTCTATGCCTCTTCCTGGGATGTAGTTTCCCTCTTTTTAATCTCTCCTTTCCCTTTATCTGATACTATCCCCTTCCCTTTACTACTTCCCTTTTTTTATGTTATATCAGTAAAATCAAATTATCCATGTGGACTTTCTGTATATCCACAACAGAGTTACAGTTTCAAAGAGCTCTTTTTACCTTTTTCTGCTTCTCTTGAGTCTTGTGGATGTAGATCAAATTTTTTGTTTAAGTCTGTTTTTTTTCTTAGAAACAAATAGAATTCCTCTGTTTCATTAAATGACAATCTTCTTCCATGGAAGAAAATACTAAACTTAGCTGGGTAGTTTATTCTTGGTTGCAATCCTTGTTCTTTTGCCTTTATGAATATCAGGTTCCAGGCCCTTTGATCCTTTAATGTGGAGGCAGCCAGTACTTGAGTGACCCTTATTGTAGCACCTTGATATTTGAATTGTTTTTTCCTAGCTGCTTGCAATATTTTTTCCTTTGTTTGGTAGACCAGCTTAGCCACCATGTTCCATGGAGATTTTTTTTTTTAGGGTCTTTTTCAGAAGGTGTTTGATGAATTCTTTCAATGCCTATTTTCCCTTCTGTTTGTATTATCTCTGGACAGTTCTCTTTGATGATTTCCTGTAAAATAGAATCTAAGCTCTTTTTTTCATCATAATTTTTGGGAAGTCCAGTGATCCTCAGATTATCTCTCCCAGATCTATTTTCCAAATCTATAGATTTTCCCAGTAAATATTTGATATTATTCTTCAGCTTTTCATTTTTTTTGTTTTGTTTTGTTTGACTGATTCTTGGTTTCTCAATGAATCATTCATTTCTATTTGTTCAGTCCTGATTTTTAATGAGTTATTTTCTTCATTCACATTTTTAGTTCTTTTTGTATATATCCAATTGAGTTTTTAAATGAATTATTTTGCTCTGTTGAATTTTTTTCCATTTTGCTATTTTTTTTTTAGTGAGTTATTTTCTTTTTCAAAATCACAAATTCTACTTTCTTGGGAATTTTTTATCTTTTCCAATTCAGAAATCCTACTTTCCTGTGATTTTTTTTAACCTTTTCTAATTCACAAATTTTTTTTCCCTGCACCTTCTGTGAATTCTTTATTTTTTCCAACTCAAATTTCAGGATGTTGTTGTTCTCTATCATAGCTTCTCTTTCCTTTCCCCATTTTTCTTCAAAATTTCTTAGCTTTTTAATAGTCTCTTCTAGGAGAGAGTTATGTGATGGGGGGCAGGTATCATTCCTATTTAGGGTGTTATCTGGAGACTCTCTGCTGTTAGCTTCCTTGGGGTTGGATACCTGCTCTTCTCTGTATAGAAGGTGTCATTCATTCTCTTCAGCTTCTTACTCATTGTTAACACTCTGTGGGGGGGTCTGCCCTTGGGTAAGAAATTTATTTATCAGCTTCCTCCTAGATCCAATGGATGCAGCAATCCTGTGACTGGGCTAAGAGTGAGCTCTGGGAGAGAGGTCCCCTCCTCCCTCTCTGGAAATGTCTCAGAGGTGGTTAGCACGGCTGCACTGCAAGTAGTGCCCAGTGAGGAATCCCGCTGTGTGGCCTAGCGACTGCCCTGAGGTTTAAGGTTGAACAAATGAAAGCGTCACAAACCCCAGCCAAAGCCTTCCATGGAGCCTTGGATATTAGCATCTGATGGGAAAAGCCCTTGAGCTCAAACCAGAAGTGTCTGCCCAGAAACCACAGTCCCTGCTGTGGAGGTTCTGTTGCTCTGGGAGTTCCTATGCTTTTGGAGTTTCACTACTGCTAGAATTCCACTGCCTCAGGCTGAGCCCCGCATTATGTGGATTAGAGGCTGCCTTGGGCTTTGTCCCCTACTGTTCAGGGTACTGCCCCACGGAAAAGTCCCGGACATCAGAAGACGGCTGCACAGCCATGCTGAGATTGGTGTTAGGTCACTTCTGGATTGGGGTGGTTCTAGGATCTGGCTTTATATTTTAAAGTGGCTTGATTTCTCTTCTGATCTGCTATTTTATAAGCAGAATAGAGGTATCAGCCTGTGCCAGATTCCTCTATCTCAGTGGCTTCTCTGATCCCAGAGTTCTTCCCAGCCTGTTTGGCACAGTGTGCTAGCACCCAATCCTGTCTGTGCTGATCTTTTTTTCCTCCCTTCAGAACCCACCTTTTCTGTTGAAATTCCAGATTCTCTTCAGCTGGTAAGTTGTGCTTCTATTCCTTGTGGTTTTTATCTGTCCAGCGTTATTTTTGAGGCTGATTTAACTAGTTGGTATTGAGGGAAAAGGGAGCTTACAAATTTGTGTGTATCTTCTCCACCATCTTGGCCCCGCCCCCTGGAAAAAAATAATTTATGAGTACACTGCTCTTTGGAGTAATTTCTCAAATTAGGAGTGTTCATTTTGGGGTTAAAAGTAATAGTAGAATTCAGACTGGAGTATATCTTATCTCCTTTTAAATTCTGGTTGTGAAAAAGTCCTGGGAGGTGACATCGGTGATTTCTGAGCTTTGGTACCTATTTGATAGATACCATTATATTCTGTAATATTGAGTCAAGTATATATATATTGGAAGTATCAGTTTACATTATATCCTGGTCAAAAAAAAATACACCTTGTCTATGCCCTGCAGTATCTAAAACAGCTGAGTTTTGAAGTGTTCAAAGAGTCCGAAAATTGGCCAGGATGGCTTGGTCAACTCCTTTCTTTGGCCAGAACTAATTTTTGAAGTCACTGCAGAACCTCAGCAAATGTGTTGCCACCTCAAAAGCTAAATACTGAAGATTGGTGGGTAGGGCGGCACATTGACAGTTTAACACGCTCAGCTGGATGAAGGGCTGAGTCAACCCTATTAGGTGTCAGACTGGTAGAGCCAAAGAGTATTGAGGTTCCTTTCCAAGTGCTTTGGCCTCTCAGTTCTTCCCTCTTGAGGAAATCTGTTCAAGGGTGTTCAGATGGCTTTTACGGACCAAAGCTGAAAAGAGTCCAAGACTAACATTATGTATTAAGTATAAAATCTACCTTGCAGATGGATAGTTTGCAGACTAAAGCATGTGGGATATAGTCTCCATATTAAACACAGTCCTGGCCAATGCTCACCATCTCAGGCAGCCAAAAATATGCCACTGAAAAACTTTGAACTTCACATACACTTAATTGATGTTTAAAAAAAAAATATATATATATATATATATATATATATATATATATATATATCTTTTTTTTAAAGGACTTTGTGTATGTGTGTGCATGTATAACATAGGCAAAGAGTGGTATGCTTAGAACTAATGACTTGAAACAACCATTTTTAAAAATATAGGAATTCCCAAATAAAGCAATAATGTATAACATTTAACACTTTCATTGGATTTCATCAGCATTAGCTAATTATGGCCTTGATTTTTACTTATTCAAAAGAGGCTCCAAAAGGTTAAATGTTTTAATTTAAATTTATGGACTTTGGCAGGATAAATAATAACAGGGGCAGGATTGGGAGGAAGAGGATAAATTCTTATATATTTTGCTGCTATTGTTATTGTTCAGTCATTTATGTCTGCTATTTCTGACCCCGTTTGGGGTTTTCATGGCAAAGATACTAGATTGGTTTGATGTTTCCTTTTGTTTATTTTATAGATGAAATAACTGAGGGAAACAGGATTAGGTGACTTGCCCAGGGTCACACAGTTAGTGTCTAAAGCTCAGTTTAAACTCAGATCTTCCTGATTCCAGACCCAGAGCTCTATTTGCCTTGTCCTTGCCTCCCTTCCCCTTTCTCCTGAAATTGGAGCTAAAGTGGAAGCTATGCGGTACTCTGGTTCCTTTCAAGAAATTTGGGGGGAGGGAGAAGGGGAAGTATCAATTAAATATAAAAATATACTGAAAAAAAAGAAGTTCAGAAGGGGATATAATTAGTACACTTTTTGTTCAATTTTATAGATATTTAAAATAAACTTCAAACAACATTCAAGATTTCACATATAATACTCTTTTTTGTTCTTTGTATATTGGAATGTTTGTGCTTGCTGATGATTGTTAGATTCACAATAAAACAGAAAAAGAAAGAAATTAGCTTGTGAAATTAGGGCTTAAATTAAGTTGTGAGAAAATTGTAAGGTGTGATTCAACTTACAATTGAGTCATCAAATTCAGATTGTATATATTTTAATATAACATTTTATTTTCCTCCAATTACAAATTAGAACAAATTTTAAAAAGTTAAAATAAGTGCTTCCCTCTGTCCTCCCTGAGATGGTAAGCAATTTGATATAATTTCTACATGTGCAATCATGTATAACATTTCCATATTAGTTATTTTGAATAAGACTTGATTAAAAGATATATTTTAATTAAAGCTTTTTTCAAAACATATATGAAAAAAACTTTAATTAAAATATATCATACACATATATATACATATATATATATATATACAAAACTTTGTGTTCCAAATTTGTTCCCTTCTTTTCCCTTAGACTATAAGTAATCCAATATATGTTGAACATGTGAAATTCTACTATACATATTTCTACAATTATCATGTTGCACAAGAAAAATCAGATCAAAAAAGAAATGGATAAGAAAGAAAACAAAATGCAAGCAAACAGCAACAAATAAAGTGAAAATACTAGGTAGTGATCCACACTCAGTCCCCACAGTATTTTCTCTGGGTGCAGATGGCTCTCTCCATCACAAGATCATTGGAACTGTTCTGAATCACATCGCTGTTGATAAGAGTCACATCCATCAGAATTGATCATTATATAATTAAACAATGTATTTTAAATAATAATTTGTATCTATAAATCCTTTAAGCATAACAATCTGCTTAGCTATTACTCTTTGAAGAAGTTTGTGTACATGTTTTTTTTTTTTTTTTTCCATTTTAAATATGTAGAAACTAAGGTTCAATGAGATTAAATTACTTTGAGAGACAGCATTATTGAGTCCATGTAGATTTGGGTTTGGAGTCAGGAAGATCTTGGTCTGAATTACTGTTTTAGGTACTTACCAGCTTTATGACACCAAACAAACCATTTAATATCTGAGTCTCAGTTTTCCTTAAGGAAAACAAAGTATTTGGACTCAGTTTATCCCTAAGGTCCCTTCCAACTTTAAATCTATGATCATAGGGCTTAAAATGTCATGAAACTAATATGTTCAATTTCAATTAAATTCAACAGGCTTTTTTGAAAGTGCTTCATATGAGCCAGACATTGTATGGGACTCTGGGGATACCAAGACATTATTGAAAATAATCCTTGTAAAAGCTGGAAAGAAGTTTGGCAGAAATTAAGTTTAGATCAACATCTTATACCATATATCACGATTACCTTAAATTGAACATGTGATCTGAATATTAAAGGTCAGACCATTAAAAAAATTAGAATAGAATTATATGAGGTACCTTTAGGGATAGGAGCAGTCATGAAAGAAAGATTAGATAACTATGATTATATGAAATTAAAAGCTTTTATATGAATAAAATCAATATAGTCAGGACAAGAAAAGAAGCTATTGATTAGGAGGACATACTTGCATCAAAAAATCTCTGATTAAGGTCTGATATTCAAGTTGTTTTGGAAATTAACAGAAATACTTAAAATGCACTCTTTCTCTTTTCTCTGTAGAGGTGTTAGACTATGGATGTAGAACATTACATGTACTATTCGACTCAGTTAAGGTGTTGATTAATTTTGTGGAACTACTTTTATTTCACTTCCTTTTTATTTGTGGCAATAAGAATGATTTGATATATAGGAGATAAAGGAGGGATATATGCAGAAATGCAAGTGATATGAGAAAAATTTTAAAAAGTAATCTCAGCCCTCAAGGAATTTACATTAAAGGGTAAGAGTAAGAACAAATACTCAGATAAGCACACACACACACAAAGATATACACATACACAGAAGAATAACTCTCAAATAGAAATGATTGGAGGAAATGTTTCTGTTTTTTTTAAAGGTAATCTAGGTGTATGGCTATTCCATGTAAAATAATCTTACAATATTCCCACAAAATAATTTGTATGTATAATACCACTCAAGGAAGGGGGAAATGTATCAATTTAGGAGAATTCACATTGCTTCCCCTTAGGAAAACAGAAATATACTTTCCTTTCAAAAGTCTCACCAAGGTTAGAGTAATACGAAATCATTGGTAGGGTCAGCTCTAGAACCTCATTCTTCTGTCTTTCATGTTTTTGGGAATACAAAGAAATGTAAAAACAGGCTCCCTAACTTCAAGAATTGTAAGAGATAATATGCAAATAAGTATGGTACATAAGAACTATATACAGTGGTAATAACAATAGCTAACAGTTGTATAATAATTATTCTTATTTGTCAGACTTTGTGAAGAGTGATTTACAAATATTGTTTCATTTGATCTTCACAACTATCCTAGGAAGTAGGTACTATTATCATACCCATTTTACAGATGAGGAAACTGAGGCAAACAGAAGTTAAGTGTCTTAGGGTTCACACAGCTAATAAGTGTCTGGGGTTAAATTTGAACTTGTGTCTTTCTGATTCTAGAACCAGCATTCTGTCCAAGATACCAAAGCTGCAAAAGTCCTATGAATGGAGAGAGGGAGTGGGAGATGAGGGAATTGGAAGGGATCAAGAATTCTAAAAGAAATCAGAAGGCGAGGGAGAGCACTGGAAGAACCAAGGGTAGTCAATTAAAGAAAAACAATTAGACCAATATAATTGAATAGTAGAGTATAAGGAGAGAAAGTAAAATAAAAGGTTGGAAATTAGACACGAGTCAGGTTGTAAAGATCAAACAGAATATTATGTATTTGATTCTGGAAGGAGCCATAGAAGAAGAGGATCCTATATAGTGATGCCTCATATACAGAGGAACATTGGAGAAAGAGTGATTATGCTTATGTTTTTAAGTGCCAAAACTTGGATGCAAGTCTTCCTACAATGCATTGGCCATTTCCTTGCCTTCTCAAACACAGGATATCCATGTAATTAAAATATTTTTTATAATTAGGTGTTGCCATCATTTTTATTATCACTGTTCTTAATTCAAATGTCCTCTGTGTTTATTGAGATATATAGAGAATTTTTATTTCTTACACTAAATGGTTTCATCACAACTTACTTGGTTGGTTTTGTTCACTTTTTATCGCTGTCCTAATTGTCTCTTCTAGTAAAACTCCTTTCATGCATTCTTCAATACATTCCAATCAAATTTACTGCTTCTAATCTATTTTGCAAAACCAACCAAGCTTGATAGAATTGTGTATGGGGCAGTTGAGTAGTGCAGTAGATAGAGCCCTGGAGTCCCAAGAATTTGAGTTGAAATGTGGCCTCAGACATTTACTTGCTGTATAACACTGAGCAAGTTCCTTAACCTTGATTGCCTCAAAAAAGTAGAACTGTGAATAAGGTAAGAATGAACAGATTCTCAGTAAAGATCTGAGAAACTCCATTAGTTAAAGTACATAGCCATTAAAGCATAGACATAGATATAAGTACATCGATTTATAGTTTAAAATATCCCTTAAAGAAAGCAGAAAACTGGGGGGGGGGAGGAATTTACATTCAAAGTTTTTGATAAAGATCTCATTTCTAAAAAATATATGGAAAATTGACTCAGATTTGTAAGAATACAAGCCATTCCCCAATTGATAAATGGTCCAAGGATATGAACAGACAATTTCAGATGAAGAAATGAAAGCCATTTCTAGTTATATGAAGAAATACTTTAAATCAGTATTGATTAAAGAAATGCAAATTAAGTTAACTTTGAGGTACTACTTCAAACCTCTAAGATTGGCTAAAATAACAGGAAAAGATAATAATAAGTTTTAGAAGGTATGTTGGAAAACTGGGACACTAATACATTATTGGTGGAGTTGTGAACTGACCCTACTATTCTTCAGAGCAATTTGGAATTATATCCAAAGGACTATCAAACTGTACATACCCTTTGATCTAGCAGTGTCTCTATTATATCTGTATCCTAAAGAAATAATAAAAAAGGGAAAAGGACCTACACATGCAAAAACGTTTGTAACAGTCCTTTATGAAGTGAGGGGGTAGCCATCTGTTGGAGAATGTATGAATAAGTTGTGGTATATGAATATAAAGGAATATTATTGTTCTCTAAGAAACGATCAGCAGGATGATTTCAGAAAGGCCTGGAGAGACTTACATGAACTGATGCTAAATAAAGTGAATAGAACCAAGAGAACATAGTAGATGGCAACAGCAAGATTATGTGATAATCAACTGTGATGGACTTGGCTCTTCTCAGCAATAAGGTGATTTGGGTCTATTCCAATAGACTTATGATGGAGAGAGCCATCTGCATCCAGAGAGAGAACTAGGAAAACTGAATATGGATCACAACATAGCATTTTCACCTTGTTGTTGTTTGCTTGCTTGTTTTATTCTTTCTTATTTTTTTCCTTTTGATCTGATTTTTCTTGTGTAGCATATTACTTGCTTTCTAAGGGAGGAGTGGGGGCAAGGGAGGGAAAAATTTGAAACACAAGATTTTGCAAAGGTCAATGTTGAAAACTATCTTGGCATGTATTTTGAAAAATAAAAACCTATTATTATAAAAAATAAAATGTCCCTTAAATATTATTAAATTTAATTTCCCAATTTCTGCTTTAGATTATCAGAGGTTCCTCTCTCACTACTCCTGAGTTTTGGAAAATATATAAATCTATATGCTCATATATTCCCTATAGATAAAACAATTTTATAGATCTGTATAGTAAGATTAAACTTCACATGGGGGGGGTCCTTCGTTATCTCCTGATTAAAGATGGGAGGGAGGGTGGTTTGAAGCAATCACAATAAAACAAATACTGTCTGACTGAAACTGAGGTAGATAGAATGCTAGGCCTGGAATAAGAAACACCTAATTAGAAATCCAGCCTTAAACTTACTAGCTATTAGCAAATCACTGGACCTGTGTTTACCTCACTTTACTTATTCATAAAATGGGGTTAACAACAGTACCTATCTCCCAAATTGTTATAAGATAATAATGACTAGCATCATTTGTTCTTTTCCTTCCTTCCTTCCTTCTTTCTTCCTTCCTTCTTCTTCTTCTTCCTTTTTTTTCTTCTCCTCCTCCTCTTTCCCCTCCTCCTCCTCTCCCTCTTCCTCTTTCTCCTCCACCTCCTTCCACTCCTCTTTGTCCTCTCTCCTCCTCCTCCTCTTTCAAGCATGTCTAACTTTGTGACTCCATTTGGAGTTTCTTGGCAAAGACTAAAAGTTTGCCATTTCCTTCTGTGGCTTATTTTATAGATGAAGAAACTGAGGCAAACAAGATTAAATGACAGTTAACAATTGCCTGAGGCCAGATTTGAACTCATAATGATGAGTCTTGCAGACTTTAGGTTTGGCACTCTATCTACTGTATCATAAACCAAATAGCAAAATATTTAATTGAGACACCATAACAAAGTCAATAGGAAAGGAAACTTAAATGGTAGAACCATACTCAGTATCTCCTTTCACCTCCAATAAATGAAGCAAAATCTGCTGTAAATGTTTGTCAAAAGATGAGAGAATATTCCCTTGAAAACTGATGCTCCACAATTTGGAATTATGCTCAAAAAGTTATCAAACTGTGAACCAGAAGTGTTTCTACTGGGCTTATATCCCAAAGAGATCTTAAAGGAGGGAAAGGGATCCATATGTGGAAAAATGTTTGTGGCAGCCCTTTTTGTAGTGGAAAGAAACTGGAAACCCTTCAATTGGAGAATGGCTGAAAAATTATGGTGTACGAATGTTTACGTTCTGTTAGAAATGACCAGTAGGATGATTTCAGAGAGGCCTGGAGAAACTTACATGAATGATGCTAAGTGAAATAAGCATAATCAGGAGATCATTATACATGGCAATAAGAAGACTATAAAAGGATCAGTTATGATGGATGTGGCTCTCTTCAGCAGTGAGGTGATTCAAACCAGTTCTAATTGTTCAACGATGATGAAGAGTCATCTACACCCAGAGAGAGGACTGTGGGAACTGAGTGTGGACCACAAAATAGCATTTTCACCTTTCTTTTGTTGTTTGCTTGCATTTTGTTTTCTTTCTTCATTTTTTCCTTCTTGATCTGATTTTTCTTGTGCAGCAGGATAATTATATAAATATGTATATATACATTGAATTTAACATATATTTTAACATATTTAACATATATTTGACTACCTGCCATCTAGGGGAAGGGGTAGGAGAAAGGAGGGGAAAAATATATATATATAAAATTGATGCTCCAGGGTGACAATGGATATGGTTGTAGCTGGATTATCTCCTACAGCTCTGCCCCCCACTAATTAATTGAATCCTTGGTTTTAATTTTTTAAATTCCCTTGCTGAAATATCAACTCCATTTGCAGTTTCTATTCTTCCCTCTATAGCTGTGGTCAACTAGTTACATTTCATCTCTGCTGGCCTCCACTAATGAAGCTACTATTAGCTATCATCTATTGGTGAAGAATTATTCTGCTTTTGTGAGACTGTGTGGGTCAATATTTTTGGGGGATTAATCCACATCTTTAAGCTCTTTAATTAGTCTAGTCTACATACAAAAAGACCTTTGCCAATACTTCATAGAAAGAAAGGTGCCCAGTATTTATTTCTAACAGAGTCAGAATAAGTACATTTCTTTTAACTTAACTTTAAGAATTGAGGCAAAAATATGCATAATGTGCTATGTGCATATTTTTGCCTCAACTCTTAAAGTTAAGTAGAAAACTTAAATCTTTAGAAATGGTACAGAGAATACACTGAAGAACTCTATTATGCTGGAAGCAACTTTAAAAACTATGCTGGCACTTTTATATTTATCAAGAGACCTTATGAACTAATTGCTAATAGAAATTGAAAAACAAATTGATGGAAACATTAACTTTTACTCCATCTCTTCTAAGAATACTATTGTCTCATATCGGATGCAAAATGGAGACATGGGCAGTGAAGTCTGAGTTGAGAATAGAACATTATCCCGCACAAACTTACCAGGTTGTGAGCTTGAAAAAGTTATTTCATTTCTTTTGAGATACAATTTAAAAAGACATACCTTGTACCCCCAGAAAGATATAAAGGACCAAGAACAATTGCTTACAGATCAAACTTTTCAAAAAGGCATTTATGGACTATTCTTAATGTACATAGCACTAATCTCATTTCTTGAAGCCTATTATAAGCATTATATTAATAATTTCATGTAATATTCTCTTTACTGGTTGGTTGTAGAACAGTCTATTGGCTTCTTTCTTAAAGAACACAAGAGGGTTGATTTTAATTTCTTTAGGAATTTGGTGTGATCTTAGTGTGATATATGAAAAGTTATGGACATGGATGGAAAAAAACTGGTATTGAATTTCACTGGTTGTGAATACTCTAATACTGGCTGTGTGATGATGAACAAGTCACTTAACTTTTCTGGAACTTTCATTTCTCGTTTCTCTGAGTCTTCATAGATGCTAGAAAGAGAATCTACCAGGAATCTATTGAGCCTGGCCTAGTCTTTGAAAAAAATTCATAATATGGTTATTAGTAACGTAGCTTGAGTGAGAAATTTCTTAACAAAAAAGTGATAGCCAGTACCCCAGAGTATGAGGGAAAAAGCTTAATGAAGTGGGGATAGCGTGCACATACACACACCCATATGCACAGAGATTCCCAGTAAAATGGCTAGAGCTCCATTCAGCTACTCACTGTGAAATGTTAACAAAGTTGGCTGCTATTTTTAGACAGAGATTACAGTCATGCAATTTGTAGTAAAAGGAAAATTAATTTGAGAGCCAACTGGCTCCATAAAAGCAGACTTTATAGTAAGATTGTGAAAAAGATTAGAGAGCAGCAGATTGAATTGCTGAAAGTCTAAAATGACTGTTTATAACTAAAAGGACTTTTGCAAATGGAGGAGACATCAAGGCACAGTTATGGAGCATGTGATGCCCAAGAGGCAACAGCCATCAAGATTCATTGGGGTAGCCACTGGGATAGCTCATGATAATAATGGCATATATATTTAAATTCTTGAAGCATTCTCCTCTCTCCTATCTCATTTCATCTCCACAACAATACTGAGAATTAAATATGACAGGTTGAATGATAGACCAGAGGATCCTGAACTATATTACTATTAACCTCATTTTATAACTTAGAGTCTGAGGAACAGAATATGCTTGCTTACTCTTAGGTTAACATGTTTTTTCACCATAGCTTTTCATCATATCATGGGTAAGAGTACTCAGAAAATAGTTAGAAAACTTAATATAAACCCTGCTAAGCAATGATTCTTTAGAGATGTCACTTTAAATATTTCTTTCTACCTGGGAAAGATATTCAGCATATGACTATAAAATGGGTATAATTGGCTGAGGAAGAATTAAATCATGCATACATTTCCCAGGGCTAAGTCTTAATGACAATACCATAGCTGCTTCATGAAACATTTTATTAAATTGTGTTATAGAATCCATCATTTTTCAATCCAGTATGACCACATACAGATTTTGTCACCTTTATGTCATCTTTTGTGACTTTCTCAAATTTAAAAAAGGAGAAAAACATGGTGATCATCATCTGAGATCTATTATTTTTCTCCTGTTCCCCAAGTTGCTATCACCCCTCACCCTGGGATACATATTAATCTCAGGGAGAAGATAAGAGGTTTAACATGAATATTGGCTGAGTAATGAATAGAGAGTTGTTGCCAAATAGTCGATGAGTGTACATGAAGATATTCCAGAATATTTTTTCCCGCGCCCACTCTCACATCTACTTTGATGAATGCTCTGAGACTGTCCAATAAGGACATCAACCTTACTGAAATGACATTTGTCTAAAGCAGGGTTTAAAGTTAGTCAATAAACCTTTATTAATCTTCAACTTTGTGCCAAGCACTGTGCTAAGTACTAGAGATGCAAAAGTAAAAGTCAGTCCTTTTACTCAAGGGGCTTACAATCTGATGGAGGAGACAACATGCAAACAACTATGTACAAATAAAACAGATACCGAATAAATTAAGAATAATTGGCATGAAGGTTACTTGGAGAAGGTGGGATTTAGTGGAAAGAAAGACAAATTATAACCTGAAAAATGAAGCCCATAGAATAAAGCCAGTTCCTCAACTTGAGGAAGATCTTGTACAGGGTTATGACCTTTCAGAGGAGGGTTGGAGGAGTTGGCTTCAGAACTTGGAGCTGCTCTGGATTGCCGTGCCATGGATTCATGAGTGAACGTCTCTCCTTGCTAACTCAAAGCTGCCTGCCCCTATCCAGGCTCAAATTGCTGGCTTTAATTTTTGGAGTATGGAATTGAATCTGGAAAGTGCCAAAATGAGAAAAGAGAAAGGAAAGAAGAAACGGAATGGGACTGGAGAAAGCATTATCAATCTGAATCAGACTTTCCCTTTGTTGCATGGCTATTTTCAAGTTTTAGGTCAGTGCTGAAACAGCTTTCTGCTTTTTCTTCCTCAGGATACTTAGTGTAAAAAAACAAAACAAAACTCTGCCACTTGATCAACAAATAGTGTTATCTGGAGTAGTAAAATGGCACAGTGGATGGGGCACCAGCCCTCGAGTTAGATAGAACTAAGTTCAAATCTGGCTTCAGACACTTATTAGTTGGGCAAGTTACTTAATCCTCATTGCCACAAAAAAAGGCAGAAAGAAATGAAAGAAGAAAAAAAAGAGAATACCAAATAGTGGGTTCTTAATGGGTGTAAAGAGATTCAAATTGGGAGAGAAAAGACTCAAGAAACTAACAAGATGGTCCACTCAATAGGACCATAATTGGGAAATATTAGACAAGTACTTCTGTGTATATAAATATCAAGATCATTATCCTCATGTGCAAATGCTAAGCACCTACTGTGTGCAAGACAAATAAATGGGACACACAGAATGATATAAAATATAGTGAAAATGTAACTTGGGGTCTGAGGCTATGTCTTTGAATCCTGATTATACTACTTCCTATTTGTTGCCTTTAGCCAGGAATTCAACATCTGTAAAATCAAAAGAGATTGAATTAAAAACAGGCAGGCATAGGTTTGGTGTGTTTAGTTTTTGAATTCAGACAGCATCGATAAGACTAAATAGGAAGGGAGAGATGTGAAAAATATTTTGAATTCAAAGAACTTGATTTGGCAAACTGATTGGATATGGAAGTTGAGAGAGAGAGAGACAAAGGTAAGCCTGGGTGACCACGATGTTTACTAGGGATATTAACATAGATAGGGAATATAGGAAGAAGAGAAATTTGGAGGTTGGGAAGAAATAGAAGAAGGTGCCCTTTTTTTCTTTGCCTTTTGTCCTTTTAAAAGAGTCAGTGTGATTTCCAGATGGAGATGCCCAGTAAGCAATTAAAAGTTGGGAGAGTAGAACTGGAAAAAGAGATTGAATCTTCAGTGGATTTGGAGTGAGAAGGTATAAAGAGAAAACGAGGCCAAGGGACAGAACTTTGGAGAACATAAATATTTAGATAATGGGAGGAAGTAAGTCTAGTTAAGGAGGTAAAACACAGAGATTGGATTAGAGTCCAGAGGGAGAAGTGATTGGAAGCTAAGAATGATTTTTCAAGAGAGAGGTTGCAGTCAGCAATGTAAAATGCCAAATATCTGAATTTGGTAGTGATCTATATAAAGATTTAAGGTAGGAGATGTGGTACCAAGGTCTAAAGTGATAGATAACTTCATCTAAGTAGATATGTAGACATTATGGGGGTACAGGGATATCACAGGACTTTTTCTTGGCTACAAGGAAAATTCTCCATCTTTGTTTTCTCTTTACTTTGGGGATACTACATGAAGAAAAAAGTATTGGCTTTTACATACAGTACAATAATCCATGTAGACATATACACTGGGTAATATCCCTTTGGAGGGGGCAGCTAAGTAGTACAGTGGATAGAGAGCTAGATCTGTAATCAGGAAGACCTGAATTCAAATCCAGACAAAATATTATCTGTGTGACCCTGGACAAGTCACTTAACACTGTTTGCCTCAGTTTCCTTATCTTTAAAAGGAGCTGGTGAAGAAAATGGCTAACCACTTTACTATCTTTTCTAAGAAAACCTCAAAAGGGATCACAAAGAATTAGACATTACTGAAAACAACTAAGTAGCTTTTTTAGGGGAAAGCCATGTTTGGGGAAATGCTGACATTAATCTGATTATCATACCATGAGGAGAAAATAGGTCATCTTTTGATAGAGTCTCAGAGGGTTTAGGATCATCTGAATACATTGGAGGGAATTCTTATTGCAAACATTTTCTGAACAAACATACATAATGACTACGTTTCTCTTATTTTTGTATATTTCCACTCCCTCTTCCAGCTTTCAATGTCAAATAGCATCAATGCAATATGGTGAAATGTCAGTGCTCTGATATGTTTTTAGCATTTGTGTCATGTATTATTTATGATGCTATTAGATTCTAGCCACTAGACCAGCTTAGCTTTGAGGAGTCATGTTAGTTATGAGATAAGTGAGATAAGCTTCCTGCTGCCTTGGTGACTAAGTACTTTCATTACAGATGGCAATATTATTTTGATCCATATGACAGACTGTGCTCTGTCTAGATGCTTCTTTCCATTACCAAATCATAGAGACATAAAGGATCATTGGGATCTGTTAGTTCATCTTTTCAATCTTCAATATAGCTATACTCAAACTAGGATTTCTAAAGAAGAAAACAACTTTTCCTCAACCCTGCTATTCTTTAAATCTATGTACTCTTCCCCTTCTTTGCCATGAATAGACTATATTGGATGCCTCCACTTTTTTATCATTTGCTTCTTAAGTCATTACAAAATATGGTTTCTGTCCCCAATGATAAATACTGTTCACTATGTCCCAATTGCTACAATCTTTGTCTTTTCCTCTTTATCATCTTTCTTGACTTTGTGGTTTGATCCTATTGCCTACCTCTTTGCCTTCTTCATTACCTCCTCATCTTCTATTTACCTCCTAAATTTAAATTCTTCTTTTTCTGCCCTCAGAGTTTTCTCATCCATTTCCCATCACTTTAAATAATACCTCAGCTCAGATAACTCCTAAATCTATTATTTCCCCATCTTTTCATCTGTGTTTCAAATCTACATTTCCAAATGTCTTGCTAATATCTCAGTCTCAAAGTCAATATGTCTAAGATCATTTCTGGCTTTAGTATCTTATGATTCTTTGTCCAAAATCAAACTCATCATATTTCCATTGAAATCAGCATTTTCCCCTACCTTCCTTATTAATCATGACACCATTTCCCCCAGCTGTCAATCTTTGATTTTTTCTTTTCTCAATTCTTCCTAACTAATCTATTTCTAAGACCTAGAGATTCTTTCTCTATGAACACTCTTTTCAATACTTTCCTCTTTATCTCTATTGCCACCATCTTAATCTATCCTTATCCCATCTTCCAGCCTTGCCTACCTTCTTCAGAACACTCAAGACATTTGGTACTTTTTCAACATACTCATTATATTTGTGCACATCTATATTCTCTCTTCCTACAAGGTGATTAAGGGACTTGACTATAAATAAACTCTGAAACTCTGAAAAATGTATGCTTGAATCAGACAACCGAGTAGTTAAGGCTAATTACCTATTCAATATAAGACAATGACTCTATTAGGATATGTTTGGAAAAATGGCTCTTCTCACAGTTGATGCTGGCTCAATGTTTGATGTTAAGATAATTGTAGGCAAGGATTAGAGGGTGGGATGCCAGAGACTCACTTTGTAGCAGGAAGAAGAGTAGAGAAGTTGGTGACTTTGGACTGGAGAATCCAAGAGCCTTGTGGCAGTTTGTCTGTCCTTCATTTATCCCCTTAAAGACCAAGCACTTTAATTTATCCTGACTCTGGCTGATTCTGAGCCCTCCAGGGAGGTAGCCTAGACTTAACACTTGACTATCTTAATTAACTTCATTCTCTACCCATGTATTTATATTATTTATTCTCTACCCATGTATTTATATTATTTATGCCCTATTATATTTTTATTCATTTTTGTTGAATATTTCCCAATTTGTGTTGAAACTTTTGACATAAAGCACTGAGAGGTTAAAGAAGGTGCCCAGGATCAAGCAGCCAGGTTAGTCAAAATCTTTCCATGTGAGAAATACTTAAAACATTCCTTATGCCTTACTTTATCTTAAGTTTTCTCCTCACCAATGCATGTCATGATTTCAAGTTGTCTCACTCACCTTAAAGCTTTGCTTTGGAAGCTTTCAAGCTTATCAATGCTTTTCTTAGAAAAGGGAATGAAGCATCATGATTTAGAATTAGGCTGCTCAGCACAGTGTATAGTAGATCCATACATGTAAGATTTTCTCTGGGAATTCTCTGAGTGTCTTAAGATTATACAATAAAGAGGTCAAATAAACTTTTGGATCTCATATAGCTTTCATTTCTGAAATTCTAGAAGTCTGTGATCCTACACAATCATCTATCTAGTCTTCTGACTTTAAGTAGATAAGGAATTTTTAGTTTTATTTTACAGATTGAACAATTCAGGACCAAAGAAATTTTGTTATTTGGCCAAATCTACAAATTTCTTGGGTTGGCAGATTGGAGACTTGAACATGAATTCTTTTGGATTGGTGCAGTTTTTTTTTTTTTTTTACATTTTTATATTTACTGTAGCACATATGCATCTTACTTAACATAGAATAATGAAAATAGAACAAAAAAGAACAAAAAATAAAAATGAAAAATATGTTAAAAACATATAGAGCATTCATCCATAATGGAAATTTAAAACTAAATTAGTTTCTTTTTTGAAACTGGGTTGAAGATGGGAGCTACATTTGTGTATCAAGAATTTCAATTTGAGAAATGTTTGTTAAGCCTCATGCTATGCAGAAATCACTGTGGGCATGCAAAACCAAAGAATAATAATAATAATAATAATAATAATAATAATAATAATAATAACAGCTTGTTTCAAGTAACTTTTATTCCACTGGAAGTTACAAGGAGGTTGTGCTATTTTTCAGTCATGTCTGACTCTCTGTGAACCCTTTTGGTGTTTCCTTAACAAATCTATTGGAATAGTTTGCCATGTCCTCCTCCAGATGAGGAAATTGAGGCACACAGAGTTAAGTAATTTGCTCAGAGTCACGCAGTTGGTAAGTATCTAAAGCCAGATTTGAACTCATGTAGATGAGTCTTCCTGATTCTAAGCCTATCTACTATACCAGCCAATTTGGTTTATTCACTTGGCTAATAAATTCTTCAACAGTGAAGTAGAATGGATTATTTTGGGGAGTAGTGAGTTCTCAGTAGTTGAGATCTTTAAGTAAAAGTTGGATTACTACTTGAACTACCAATAAATCAATTCTCTGGGTGAAGTTGCCAAGCCCATGAAAAATTGTATCTTTTTTTGAGTAAAAAAGCTGGCAGAATTCATAGAACAGAAAACTTGATTTAACATTTATTAAGTGTCAAATAGGTGCCATACACTGTGTCAAGTTCTGGACTTAGAAAAAGAAGTAACAGACAGTGCCTGTCCCCAAGGAACTTACAATCTAAAGGAGAAGTTTTAGAATAGATTCCTGTTTTAGGTAGGAGTTTGACTAGATGGTCTTCATTATCTCTTCCAACTCTGAGATTCTGTGATTCTCTTTTCTGATTTGCATATGAACTTAAACTGAACCTTGTATTCTCCTCTCTAGATAAACAGTGGTCTATCTAACTCCAATTACTTTAATTTTAGCTTTTTTTTTGGGGGGGGCAGTAATAGATAGATGATATTACTTGTAGTAGTATTCTCTTTTAAGGTATTCAAATCACTTTACTTTGAGAGGTTACTGATGAAGTAGCCAGAGTGCTGGAAATGGAGCCAGAGAACCTGGGTTCAAATCCCAGATTTACCACTTAAAACCTTTTGACTCTGATTGAGTCATATGATCTCTATTGCCCTCACTTTCCTCATCTGTACAATGAGGGGACTAGACTAGATGGTGTCTAAAGTCTGTTCTTCCTGAGATACCATATTTCAGGTTGATTATCTTGGAAGTTCCTTCCTACCCTGAAATTTTCTAAGATTATCATCATTTCTTGATAAAGCTTCTTTGATCCCTGAATCAAACGAAAAAATGTAGGAAAGTTAAAGAATGGTCTTTTTGTTTCCATGTCTTGATACCTGTATTTCAAAAGTTCCTTATTTTTTTCTCTCCTGCTTGCTGTTTCCTATCATTTTTGTCTTGAGGCAGTAGAATTGGACTAAGTTCTGCCTTCTTCTCTGTCTCCTCTACAATCTTATCTAAGGAATCTTCAAGCAGCTTAACCCTGTCAAAAGAAGATTGGACCAAGTGACCTCTGCAGGAAGCCCCAACATTCCAGACCTCCAGTCATTAGTTGTGTCTTTCTAGTGTGGAGCATATCACGCTACACACAGAGTCTCCACTTTATCACTCCTTGCATCATAAATAAAGGAAAGAGCTGTCTGAAGCCATTAGAACATTTTCTTGGATTATTTGGAATTTTTCAACTTTAAATATTAGATGAAAGGCCTTTGACCTCTGTCATGATAGTTGTAGGATAAAGACATGGCTTCTCTCAGGCAGATTCAGAAAGCAAAGCCCATAATCACTCTTCAGATGCTTACCATTACATTTGTCATTGGAATCTCTAGTTGAGGTCACCAAGCCCATAAAAAGTTGTGTCTTTTTTTGAGTAAAAAAAGCTTGGTTGGCAGAATTCATAGAACAGAAAACTAGATTTAAAATTAATTTCTTCTAATTGTAAGAATTTACTTGTTATGATGTTAAAAATTTACAAGTTTTCCTTAGAAAATTAGAATGGAAAAGACTTTTTCTATTTTTCAATTAAGACTCTGTGTGTATGTGTACATATTTTATAGAGAGAAAGACCTTAGTTGGAAATTTAACATCTTGTCATCTAGAATTATTTGCTAGTAAACTTAAATATAGAGTACTATATACCACTTTGAAAATCCCTTTTTTAAAAGACAATGATAAGTTTGCAAATGAAACTTCCTTAGGATAAGTTATTTTTATTTTCCAAGTATTTTCAAATATAAACTGGTTAAAACTGGTCAGCATTTCTGAGTAATCATTTTATATTCTGACATGGAAGCAGAGGGTAGATGACACAAAAATATAAAATGGAACGAATTTGGGAGAAATAGTTGGTTGGGGTCAAGGCATAAGAAGAGGAAGTAAAAATTAATATTTGTTTTGGGAATAAATCAGATTTTCCAAATGTGTGGTTCTCACCTGTTATTCAAAGTTAGCAGAATACCCCCTGGATTCTAAAAATGCAAATTTGATTTTCTAACGTGTCCAGTCTAAAGTGGTCATGGTTAAACCTGTCTGATTCACCCAGGATCATGCAGTCTCAGAGTACTTGTTAGCTACACTCTCATGATATGTCTAATGATACTCAGCTAAAATGAACAGGTAGCAGCAATAAGAAATGTTGTGGTCCATAAAAGGAGCTTAGAGAGATTTTAATTGACTGATTCATCCAAGAAATTGATCTGGAAATGCTGACAATGAAAATGACAGAGCAGGAACTTAATAATAATATTCATCATCATCATCATCATCATCATAATAGCTAAAATTATATAGGACTTGCTAATCACTTTACAATTATTATTTCATTTGATCCTTACAACTCTTGGAGGTAGGTACTATTATTATCCCCATTTTACAGATGAGTTAACTGACATAAAGTGACTTGCCCAGGGTCACATAGCTAATAAATGTCTGAGAACTAGTTTTTTCTGACTCTAGGCTCAGCACTCCATGGACTTGTGTAAAGACTGGATAGAATGAATCCAGATTTAATGAGTCTTGTTCTGCTTCCTTTGAGACTGGGCAAAAGAACTCTCAATATAAATGCCTTTTCTTTAGGCCATTGCTTAGAAGCCAAATATTTAACAAGATAGAACGATGGAAGACTCAGCTATGTTTGCATGTACAGTGGAGACAAGGGAAAGGATTCAGGGTTAATTCTTTGTTTGAAGCAAATTGTTATTATAAGTGCTATAAGTGCTGCATGGCTTCTTCTGATGTGTTCTGTGGGCTTTTTGGCTTTGGGCCAGAACATGTTTTTTTTTTTTTCCTGTGGGTTTTTTTTTCTCCTTTAAGCTTAGCCCTTAGATCCAGTATCTTTCTGATTAGATGAGGAATTCCTGTCTTTGATCTCTGGATGGTGCCACCATTTACTCTGTTGACTTCTGGAATGTGGCACTGTGCTCAGATCCTATATCTCGTACTCTTTTTCAAACTTTTAGCACATAATGGGCTTCATTCTCTAGGAACAGGAAAGAAAAGACTGAAGGAATATGAGAATATGACAGGAGACAATTTATGGATTCATGACATCCTGTTCAGTCAGTCAACAAGAGTGTATTTTTTAAGCTCTATGTGCCAGTCATTGTGCCAAAAGAAAGTCAAAAACACTTTGTAACAAGGAAGGCAACATGCAAATAACTATTAATATTCAAGATACATTTGTTACAAATGGAAGGTGATCTAGGGAAGGCACTGGAGAAAGGAGAAGGGAAAGAAGAAGAAGAAATTTGAAGGGAGTCTTGAAAGAAAGGTAGAGAAGCAAGAATACAGAGTTTAGAAGGAATATTTCAAAATGAATGAGTGTGAGTTGAAGTGAATTTTTTTCAAGCATATATGGAAAGTCCTCTTAGAAATAGATAATATCCTAGTGAATATTGAAAAATTGTCAAGTTTATGAATTGTGCTTTTGTGTACACAACTATTTCCATGGCCAATTAATTATTTTATTAGGAATTTTGTCTTTGTTAGAGTTGTTGCTATAAGAAAGATTTTTATGTAAGTTTGCTAATAGTCTAATATTCAAACATACATCTGAAATGCACAAAGAAAACTAAAAGAGTAAATAAGCAACCCAAGCCAAATCTTTAATTTATTAATAAATGGAAACAAATAACTTAAATAAGCATATTTGGGTATATGTATAAATAAAATGATAATTCATGAATTTGCTACCAATCTATCTGTAGTAGGCTTTCAAGCTTTCTTAGAATATAAAGGGAAAATAAAATTCTTGGTAGATGATTCCTTGTGTATGAACTTTTTTTTTTTTTTTTTGACACAAAGGAAAAATAATCCTGAATTTGGAATCAGAGAACCTTAGTTCTAATTCTAGTGCTACAACTTACCACTTTGAGAAATCACTTAACTATATTGGGTCTTAGGTACTTATTTGTTAATATGGGCTAGGTGATACATTGGTGCCCTTTTAGTCCTAAATCCAGTCCTATACAATGACTATAATTCTGTTGGGATGACCTGATATATGCATAGGAATTCTGATATCCTTTGCGGTATATTTGCTGTTTCATTTAGAAAAGAATGCAATAATAAAAATAAAATAGCCAGTGTTTATGTTATTAAGTTCTAGACACTATACTAAAAACTTTAAAGTCATCATCTCATCTGATATTGACAAAAATTCTGCTAGATAGATACTATTATGATCCCTGTTTTATAGATGAGGAAATTGAAGTAAGACAAGAGTTACACAGCTACAAAATGTCTGAAGCTACATTTGAACTCAAATCTCCTTAGCTACAGAGCCCAATACTCAAATCACTGATGGGAGTAGACTGAATATATATCTGTTAAAACTAAAGTAGTTAACAAAATTAAATTTTTATTTCTCCTTAATTTGTGTACCAAGGTCTAATTCTATGTTTCCTCATGCATAGAGTCCCTGTTTGTAGTTTACCTCTAATACATAATAATTTAAAAAAAACCTTTTGTTAAAGGTGGGATTTTATTTGTAACGTGCTCTCCTGGCAGTTACAATTACAAGTCTGTCCTAGACCCACCAGAGTACCTTTGACCACTGTCCTTTGCAGTGTGAGCTCTACCCGGCTCGCCTCCTCTGAGGCCTTCTAAGGTCTCTGGCCACAATCTCTTGAATCTATAGCTTAATAACCGGTAGCGCACTCAAGAACAATCACGTGTAATCTTAAAAGCCTTTATTATACCTACTCACATAATGCCCTAACTGATGCCCTGACTTGTTGGTTCCCGAGTGAACACCTGGTCAGAAGACCCATGTGTTCACTACCAAAACCCTTACCTCTTTTGGCTACCCATCTTGGCTTGGCCACCCAGGCTAGGGAGCCAGAGTGAAGAGCACCAGGTTAAAGAGAGCGGTTGCTGCCTGCAGTGGGCTTACATAGGGCCTGTGAGGTCACACACACAGCCAATCAGCGAGAGAGTCACCCATTACGAAGCTATCTCAATATGGCCAGGATCCCGCCCAAGGGCAGTCCTAATATCCACAGAAATTATTTCTGGGCCTCAATCTCCCGATGCACTGTGTCCGCCCATTTAAAGGGCCCTTACATTATTGACTATCCCATCCTTTTTAAAAGTGAGGATACCTGTGAGTAGGATCAATCACAACTGAATGTGAACAGGATTCATTATTAAATTTCAAAGCAATTAATACTACTGTAATTAATACTATTGTATGAGAAGCTTGAGCATCCCTTAAAGCAAAACTATGGATCTCATGGTAACTGAATGTGGGGTCACCAAAAACTTTATCTGGCAAAAATTGAAAGTTTTCTAAATGGGGCAGCTAGGTGGCACAGTGGATGGAGCACCAGCCCTAAAGTCAAGAGGACCTGAGTTCAACTCTGGTCTCAGATACTTAATTCTTGCTAGCTGTGTCACCCTGGGCAAGTTACTTAACCTTAATTGCCCCAGGGGAAAAAAAAAAGTTTTCTGAATTCTCTACATTCTGCAGTATCAAATATTCTAATAAAATGTAATTCTTTATGTAAAAACAAACATATCCATATTATTAGCATGAACATTTGCTTTCAACTTTATAAATGGTGAAATTATATGGATACCAAAGAATTGTTTTCAAATAAATTTCTTTATGATTTTATCATCAGTAAATGTTAGATTTGCCTATATACCTGGGGTTGCATAAAATTTCTTGGATGAAAAAAGATCACAAGTGGAAAAAGTTTAAGAAGCCCAGGCCTAAGGAGCATATAAATGGGTGCTACTACCTCAGAATCTTTGCTGGTGATTTTTAGGGTGTGGAAGTGGAGAGAGAGCTAGAAAGAACAGCAGCTTAAGAGCAACCAGCAGAAGGCAGAATAGAAGGACTGGGTTCTAATAGAAGGAATTTATCAAGGGCCATAGGCTCTACAGACTGAGATGCTTTCTGCCCTAAGTAAGCTGATACCACCATCTGTACTCCCCTGTTCATGGACTGAGAGAAATTCCAAGAAAATAGAAAGCTCTTTCTCTACCTTTCCCTCCTAGCTCCTGCCTATGTATAAACACTGGGCTTCTGAGCTCTCTTCACTTGACCCACTTCAATATTACTGTCTGAGGCCTGAAGTTCACTCCATGCTCTCGGACCTTGGCTTCTGGTGTGACCTAGCTCTTTTGTCCCAAGCTTCATAGCTTCTGTCCTTGACATCCATCCAATTTTGAAGGTGATGTTCAATTTTCCTGTCCTAATAGTACCGTGCTTGCCCCTAGCCAAGTTCTAGCCTATGCTAAATGGGACATGACACAGAGGGTTTTTTTTTTAAAAAGTGATGTTTTCATGATTTCATTCCCTTCTCACTATTTGCATAACCATGGGCCCAGCTCAGATCCTCATCACTTCTCATTTGGATTATGGCAATAATCTCCTGATTGCATTCCCAGCTTCAAGTCTCTTCTCTCTCCAATCCATCTTCAGCTGAGCTGCCAAAGTAATAAAAAGTAATCTTCAGTGCTAACCTAAGCCCATAAAAAGACAACAAAAGACCAAGATTCTTTTATTTGAGGACTGTGATGACTGTGCCCTCTGTCCTGATGAGAGTAGATCCAATGGACCTTGTTTTGCAGGAATGCTGGGAATGGCTTGTGCCATGGAACATATAAGTGGGTCTGAGAGAATAAATATGCATTTATACATATGTGTACATCTATATTATATGTATTGTTATTCAAGCATTTCAGTCATGTCTGATTCGTGACCCTATTTGGGATTTTTTTGGGCAAAGATATTAGAATTTTACAGTTCATTTTATAGATGAAGAAACTGAGGCAAATAGGGTTAAGTGACTCACCCAGAATTATATAGCTAATAAGTGCCTGAGGCTAGATTTGTATTCAGCAAGATAAGTGTTCCTGATTTCAGGTACTATCCACCACACCACCTACCTGCCTAAGTATATATGTGGATATATATATATAGATAATATATATCTCTCAGTATATAGGCATATATGTGTATAAACATATATGCACATGTAGATAATTTGTTTATATACATAAACATGTATATAAATATTCACATAGATGTTTATATATGCAGTTGTATACACATTTGTATATACATTCACACATCTGTGCAAAGTATGTATATATAAATATACACCTGATCACACAAACATATATATATATATATATATATATATATATATATATATATATACATATATATATATATATGCCCATTTGTATATGACTATGTATGTAATCACCTATATACAGAGGCATACAGATGTATATAGATATTTTAATATTTTTCTTTTTGTTGAGTTAGCATGCTATTAAAATCTTTTTAGGGCAGAGCTTCTGTCTATAGTCTTTTTTTTTTTCTTTTCTGTTTTTGACTCATCACTCTTTGAGCCTTTTTACGGCTTAATGAATCACATGTTTTTTGGTTTGTTTTTTTTAACCACCTTCTCCACATCTTTTGAGAATCTTTCTTTCCCAATAATCTTGTGTTTACTCATCTCCTAACATTCATCTAATTCTCTCTTTTTCAGTTTTAGGAATTTTATTTTATGCAAAAATTTATGAGCTCAATCACAATTGCTTTGAGCCCTCAGGAAAGTTCTTAATCTTTAGGCCCTGCCAGTCTTTACATTTATCCCTACTTGTAGTTAACACCTGGCTTCTTAGTGGTTGATGTAAAATTGTAGTATCTGTGGAGAGAGAGGCACAAAGAAAGAATGTTGGGGAAGAGACAAATTTCTGTGCCTGGTCTTCTGCTTTGAGATACCTATTTAGTCAAGGACTTTTCTTGATATTTCTCTTCCCTACTACAACTCAGGTCTATCTTTACTCCTCAAGAGTATGCTGGAAAGGCACATTTGACTTTAGTTTCTCTAATAACTATCTTCTCTACACCTCTCCCCATCCCTGCTTAGTATTTTATAGATGGTCCTTGAAACATAGCTAAGTTTCTTCACTTATCTGGATATGATTGTTGTACAATAGCATTCTAATTTCAGGACTGTTCTAACTTAGTGCAACACTATAATTGATTGAGATGTGTGCTCAGTTAAAGATGTTTAGACCAAAATGGGGTGGAGTGGTTTTGACTCCACTTGTATTTTGTGTACCTTCCAGTTCCTTGCATCCAATGGGTAATTAATAATTGCTTATTGAATGAAAAGGAATTGAAAACTATCTCAAAACTATTTGAGATTCCTGGGCAAAGCAGGTATGGGAACATCATACTTTACTGCTTTGCCTGTTGCAATGAATAAGGGTTCTAAAGGGGACTAGAAAGAGCAGGCCTCTGGGAAATGAAGGCAAGGAAGGAAACTGCCAGAGTAGTTCTTGGAAACTGCTCAGGTAGTGTCTGGCACGGTACAATCTGACTGATGGAAGAGGCCAAGTTTTTGGAGATCTGGCTGGGATGTGATTATAAGCATCACATATGATAGAATTAGACCATTGTCTAGTCCAAAGCTTCTTAAACTGTGAGTCACGACCTTGTAAGGATTCTCATAACTGAATGGGGATTCACTGATTTATTATCAGTAAATGTTTGATTTGTAAACCTTTTTTTATATGCCTATGTACCCAGGGTAACATAAAAATTTCTCTGGCCAAAAAAAGGTCTCTAGTGGAAAAAGTTTAAGAAGCCCAATCGAGTCCAACCGAATCAGAAATAAAGTAATTTTCACAAGGTGACAGAAATGGTGAATGACAAAGCTGGTACTTAAGCCAAGGTCTTCTGATTAGAAGACCAGCCTTTTCTTCCCACTTCCAGCACATGTGTGTGCACCTACATTATTCCATCTCTTTGTGATGTATAGTGACTTGTGGGGTTAGTCTCCTAGTAGGGTGGGACATATTTTATAGAAGTCTTTCATGTGAATCTTGTCATCCTATAAGGAGAATTCTTGTGAGCATCTTCTCTGATACCTAAATGATTTTCAAGTGGGGCTTTAGGGAAAGATCTTTTTTCATTGACTCAGGTTCTATATAAATATTATAAGTGAAAGAATCAGTGCATTTCATGGCTATGATATTCATATAGCTGGATCTTTTGATCCCTGTATCACATCTCTATGGGGATAGGAACATGGCATTCTTCTTTCTCCTGGAGTTCATTCAAAGATCTAGTCCAAATGACTTCAAACAACTGTGGTAGAGCCTTACTGGCAAGTGTTTAACCAGAAATAAACTGGGCTTGAGACCAATCAAGAATTTAGTGAAAGTTGCTGAAAACCATGGCACGAGAAAACACTGGTATCCTAGAAATGTGCTGGAAAGTGTGTAGACTTCTCCTGACCCTTGTTTCCTTGTTTTACTGGGCACCAAAAAAGCATGAGACTGATTCCTATGGGGTTCACCTTTCATATTCTGCTGAATACTATTCTAGATTCTTCCTCCCTTCTGCTTTGATCCTGGCTTGAGATATACACAGATTCTTTCTTTCCTTTCTTTTCTTCTCTTTCTTTCTCTCTCTCTTTCTTTCTCTCTCTCTCTCTCTCTCTCTTTCTTTCTTTTTCTTTCTTTCTTTCTTTCTTTCTTTCTCTCTTTCTTTCTTTCTTTCTTTCTTTCTTTCTTTCTTTCTTTCTTTCTTTCTTTCTTTCTTTCTTTCTTTCTTTCTTTCTTTCTTTCTTTCTTTCTTTCTTTCTTTCTTTCTTTCTTCTTTCTTTCTTTCTTTCTCTCTTTCTCTCTTTCTCTCTTTCTCTCTTTCTCTTCCTCCCTTCCTCCCTCCCTTCCTTCCTTCCTTCCTCCCTCCCTTCCTTCCTCTCTCTCTCTTTCTTCCCTTCTTCTCTTCTTTTCTTATTTTTTATTTCTCTGTTTCTTTACTTTATTTCCTTCCTTCTTTTAAAAACATTTAGAACATGGCAACTACAAGTGGAATATTGGTGACCTTCATTCCTCCATGTACTGAGTTTGAAGTACTCTTTTCTTGTCTACACATATTCATCAGAATGATATCTTCAAACACAAGAATTTCCTTTTGTTCTTCCTAATCTCAAAAGCATGGAGATCCCTCTTCAGAGAAATAGAGTTGATCTCAGTGAATAAATATCTTTATGTCAGAAAAAGCTCCTTCATGGGTGTTATGATAAAGAGGCTATATTTGAACTTGGAACATTTCTCCATAATGATGTTTTCTTTTTTACTCTTTTGTGAGTGTTGAACACACCAGAGATATATAAGTATATGGATCAAAAGAGAAGAGAAAGTAGGGAGATGTGTTTATTAGCTCCTCACTACTGTCCATTTTTTCTTCTCTAGAATCAATTCAATTACAACTGAGCCCTGGCAATGGGAGTTCAGATAGGGTCAGATTGGACCTTTTGGAGAAGATCTGGGAGCCTGAGAATGTGAACAGTATGGCAGAACCATAACCAAGAAGGGGAGAGTAGGGCTTTGCCCAAGGGCAATAACATGGGGAAGGACATGCTTCCAGGCAGGGTAAGATTCCTGATACTGTATCATGGCCTTAGGCTTCTCTCCTGGCCTATACTTATACTGTGGCCTATACTTATACTTATACACCATTATCTTGCCTATCATGCTTAAGGTCCAATTGCTAGGATATCTATCTATCTATTTTTTTAAAGCAAGGTTCCCCTTCTTCCCTCAAATCCATGGTGGGAGAGGCCAGGATCTTTGATAAATGACCACCCCCATTCTCAATATGAATGCACCCCTGATCAGACTGTTCTCTATACAACAGATGCCTGCTTGCCCTGTTCTTTGTCCAAGGTAAAAATTTCTGGTTATGATTTGGGGGTAGAAAAGAAGTTTTTCATTCTTGAATTAAAGGAACGATATGATAGTATCTTAGATTGAGAGTTGAAACCCCTTCACTTTACAGATAAGGAAATGAGACCTGATTTTTGCATTTTCAAGAACTCTGAAGCTTTTTCAAAGCTTTCCATCTCAACTAAGCTATGACTAGGAGTCTGTCTCAATCTAATGCATTTGAAGGTGATTCCAAAGTGCACTCAGTCTCTCAGAATGACTCAACCAGCTTCTTGAGACTCCTTTAGATTAGAGCTTCTTAAACTTTTCCCACTCTAGACACTTCAGGTATATAAGTATATAAAATAGGTACAGAAACCAAACATTTAGTGATGATAAATCATAATTTCACAACCCTCACATTCAGTTATGTGACTCCATATGGGATTGCAGCCCATAGTTTAAGAAGCTCTGGTAGATAACAAGTAACCCATGGTTATATTAGATCTCCCAGAGTTCCTCTAAAATAAATGGTTTATATCCAGATAGATTTTGGGGGATATTGTTAAATCCTTTATGTTACACCTTAGCTCTTTCTAGTGAGAGGCCCAAGCCCGAATATACAGAATTCTGAGGATTAATCCCAGCTCTGCCAATGTCTTATTATAGGACCACAAGTTACATAAAATCTTTGCTATTTTGTGACTCAGTTTCTCCAAACTGTAAGACACATCTAAAAGGGCATTTGTTCCTCATGAAAATTAACTGGTAACCAAAACCAGAGCACTTTCACAAATAGAGAGCTACATGTAGGTTTATGAGTTTAAGAACTCAGTTTCCTTAGTGTTGTTTCACCTCTAAATGCTAATTTAACCCAGATGTTCCCTGCTGCCCACTATCATTCTTGAGACAACTGTGGAACAGGTTTAATGCAATGGAAAAAAAGACTCAGGCGGGCTGCTGTTGGATGTATTTTGTGGCTGGATTGCTGTGAGGCAGTGTCGACGTGATGCCAAACATTCAAATGAAAAGTGAAAAAGTCAGTCAATCATCCAGATGTTTCCAACTATCTGAATGCTTGATGTCTTGTAGCTGAAACATCTGGATGGTTGAGTGAATTTTTCCATCTTGATAAGTTTTGCTCAGGCTATATACTGTAGATGTGTTTAGTTATTTGGAAATATAGATTATGAAAATATCCAGGAGTCCAATTATTTTATCCCCATCTATTTGAAATATTTTCAGATTCAAAGCTCATCTCAGTTGGGAGCATGCTGGCTCTTGACTACCCTTGTAGTTTCAGGAACCAAATCTCTGTTTCTCATTTCCTTCTGAGTCTCTTTCTGTTCATGTGCTCCTCATTGCTTGGTGGGAGATTGGTATGGTTGAAGTGATTAGAGCAAGCAGACATCTTATCACCAAGTCATCCATCAAAACCACCTGTTATTCTCTAATTTATTTATTTATTTTTTTGCTTCAAATCTTACCCTTTTACTCATGTGGCATCTGGCAGCCACACCTCACAATGTTCTGAATCTCAATGGGTAATCCTTGTTCAGAAAAGAGATAATAGTTTATCTTTGTTTTGCAGATTGTTCAGATACTTGAGTTACCAAAGATAATAAGACTTTGTGACAAAAACATTTGAGATGCTGAACAACTGGAAGATAAGCATCAAGGCTCTTTGAGACAAGATACAAGGTAGAATTTTTACACATATCAGAGCTATTACCATGAGAAAATATTTGTTCAGTTTTGCTTTCTTGTAAAATAAAAAAAAAACCCTCAAACACAAGTCTGAAATGTAAATCGAAGCAAAACAAAAAGCAAACCTCATGCAAAACATATCAAAACAAGCACTCCAAACTTTTAATTTATTAATTAGAAAGACAAAAACTTAAGCAAGCAGGTTTAGAGACAGCTATAACTGGAAAGATAACTTATTAATTTGTTATTCTTCCATCTGCTAGAGACATCTGAACTTTACTCTTGGAAACAGAACAAACAAGAAAATACAGTTAGCAATACTAATTGTGAAAAGGATTTTGATGTAAGTTTCTCTAATAAGGGCCTTATTTCTCAAATGTATAGAGAACAGAGTAAAATTTAAAAAATAAGAGCCATTTTCCAATTACTAAATGATCAAAAGATGTGAACAGTTTTCAGATGAATTAATTATGCTATTTGTAGCCATAGAGGAAAAATAGTCTCTAATTTACTATTGATTGGAGAAATGTAAATTAAAACAATTCTGAGGTACTGCCTTAAACCTATATGATTAACTAATGGACCAGAAAAGGAAAATGACAACTATTGAATGGAATGTAGGAAAAATGAGACATTAATGAAATTGTTGGTAGAATTGTGAATTGACAGCCATTTTGTAGAGGAATTTGGAATTATGCACAAAGGGCTAAATCAGGAATGCCCTTTGACCTAACAATACCACTAATGTATCATGTATCCTAAAAGAGACAAAAATATAGGAAAAGGACCCATATGTAGAAAAATATTTATAACAGCTTTCAAGGCAAAAAATTGGTAACGAGTAGATGCCCATCAATTGGGAAATGGCTGAATAAATTGTGGTATGTGATTATAAAAGAACATAATATTTCTATGGGAAAAGATGAGGATGCTCTCATAAAAATCTGGAAAGTTCACCATGAACTTAAGTAAAATGAAATGTACTGTGTATAAAGTAATAGCAGCAATACAATGATCTATGACTACTCTAAAGAACTTTAAAAAAAATGCTTTCCATACCCAGAGAAAAAACTAATTATGTCTAAATATAGAGTGAAACATCTTTTTCTTTTAAACATTTTTTTCTTGAGTTTTTTTTTTTTTTAGGGGGAAATCTAAGTTTTTTTTTTATAACATGATTTTATGGAAATGTTTTGCATAACTACATGTGACTCCTCAATATGGTGGAGGGAGCAAGAGAGAAAGGGAGAGAATATGGAACTTAAAGCTTTAAAAACAAATGTTTAAAATTGTTTATATGTAACTGGGGGAAAATAAAAATTTTAAATAATATACAAAAAAGGAAAATAATACTCAGCATATGAGTTTCCTCATGTTTGAACATCCTTGTTTAACAATGGAAAGAATGTTCCATTTAGATTCAGCAGACATGGGTTTAAATATTAGTTCTTCACATGTAAAATGTATGGGATTGCCTGTCATCGGGGGGGAGGGAGTAGAGGGAGGGGGGGATAATTTGGAAAAATGAATACAAGGGATAATATAATAAAAAATATATAATAAAAAATTATTAAAAAAAAAAGAATTGTAGCAAATGCACAATAGAGGCAGTCCTAGGAGTAGGAAAGTTGGAGTCTAGCAAAACCTTATTCTAAGTGAAGCCTTCCTAAGGCTTCATTTGTTGTTATTGAGAGTTCAGTAGTTAATCCACCCTTCTTTCCATAAAAAGGAAAGGCCCTGGAATCTTGCTGATTTTAGGTGCCTTAAGCTTGAGCACCGAACTTTTGCAATCCATTGTTGATATTATTGAAAACAAAATTTTCCACCTGGCAGAATGAATGTGATACTCGTTTTAATATATTAAGTCCTTAATCTAATAACCTTTATTCATGAGCTAGTCATTTATAATGTTCAGAGTCAACAATTTATATGTGATCCTTTCTTTCTAGTTAGAGGTATTTGTCACAAGTCTTTTTGGATGCCAGTAACATTAAAAATTGATAAAAAAAAAATAAATATTAGTTCTTGTGGCAAATTTTGGGCAACTTAAGGCACTTTTTGTGGACTCAGTTTGTTATTTGTGACTGCACTAGTTGACTACCAAGGTTCCCTCTTGCTCTCTAAATCTATGATCCTATAAGGTAGGAAGCTGTTAGGTGGATTGTACTTTACATAGCCTGACCAGTCCACTGGAATCCAGCCTCTGATTCAGTCTAAAAAGCAACTTCTGGAACAGTTAATCATCATGGTATATATTTCTATAGTAGAACTCTAGTTACTAATCTGACCAGATGATGCAGTATAGAATTGTTCATATGACATCATTTTCCTTCCTCAAGAAGGCAAGTGCTTTCACTCAGCTGGGCCTCAGTTTCTCATCAATAAAATGCAAGGTTTGTCTAGATGGTCTTGTAGGAGCCTTCCAGCTCTCTTTTGATGATCTTATTATCCAACAAATGAATAAATTAAAATAATTATAGGAGTTTTATAAACTCTCTTCCTGACCTCTGGTGATTCATAATCTAATAAGGAAAGATTGGGAAGTTCAGAAGAAATAAGCTCATATAATAGACATATATAAATCTGTTTCCATTTGTTAAAATATAATCAATCCTCCAGTGAGGATTGAAATCTGTGATTTTAGTGATGTGAGTATTCCCCCCAATTACATAAATCTCAGTCCATTCACACATGCTCATTCTATGAGATAAGAAAATAATTCTTTAATCTTATTACAAAGACTAATAGGAACTTTCAAATCTCCAGTTCTGCAACTTCTCTTGTAAAATCAATCACTGGAACTACTACTGGAAACCAGATGGAGTGTCAGTCTGGCCTTTATTTTTGTGAAATAAAAATCTAAATTAATCAACTGAGACCCAGAGAGATAGAGCAACTTGTCAGGTACATATACGATATACAAGAGTAGGAATTGAATTCAGATCCTTTGAGTATAAATCTAATGCCTTTTTCACTGACCCATATTGTCAGTCCTGACCTGTTAAAACGTTTTGTGGAATCATAGGATGTCAGTTAGTCTGTCAATAAGCATTTATTTAACTCATACTATGTGCCAAACACTGTACTAAGTGCTAGATGGGAGAAATGGAAAGAATGAAAAGTTTATCCTCCCATTTTACAAATGAGTGATAACATAATAGATACAGAGCTCCCTTAGATACCAACTTACATTAGTAAAGGATGTTTTCTAATGCAGTTACTCTCTATATCAATGAAATTATAAATCAAGCTCCTAACCTGTCAATTTTTCTTGCAAACCCCTAAATCGTGGCCATATACTTCCAATGACCTCAGTAGCTTTGGGAAGGCAATGAGAACCAGATTTTCAGTAAATCAAAAGAGGGGCCATCTGATAGACTGGAGGGAACCAGGAATCAGATAATATTAGGACAAAGGACATCATTAATTATTTTAAAATAAAACTGTATTGGCTTTTCTTGATTAAGTTGCATAAATATTTTCCTTAAGCAAATCCAACAAAGCTGTTTCCATCAAGGTTGACTTCTCAAGCTGTGGGAACATCTGCATCAAACATTTGGTGCCAGTGACATAGCAAAACCAATTTAGAGTAGACAGGACTGACCTATGGCTTGCTGACAGATTAGCAGATGAGCTTCCTTGAGTTTCTAAAAACAAGTCTGCCTAGACTTCGGTGGACAAGGCCAGGGAAAGTGAACCCGGGATGAAATATCAGATAACAGAAAGTAAACTCTTCTCTGCCAGGTTTATTTCCCCCATTCTAGAAAAATGAAGATTCAAGAGGGCAGCCCAGGAAAGTGCCCCAAACCAAAGGCCAGGCTTGTGTAACAGGAGGAAACCCAATTTTGCCTGAGAAGCACTTGTCAAATGCATGCCAAATTTAACATGGCCAGGCCCATACACCAGATTTATTTTTCTATCATGCCTATAAATCGCAACTCTGGTTGATAAGGTGATAATTTACTGAAGAGAAAAAACTCAGATGAAAAGTGAGTTAATCACGGATTTATATAGTGCCTACTATCTCTAATAAGGCCTGGGAGGGGAGGAGGATGAGGAATGGGAGGGGAGGAAGGAGGGAGAGGGGAGGGGAGGAGGTTGGTTTCCAGCCCATGCTAAACTTATACAGGGATTTGCCTCAGCCAGGGAGGCAGGGATTGAATTAGCTCATTAGGCTATCTCACATATCAGTCCGCCTGCCCTCCTGCCACACCCCCAGACCCCGGGTGGGAAGGGGACTGCTTAGTTAATACATGTTTTCATTCTTTCTCCATTCTTGTTATAAATGATTCAAAGGATAGCTGGTTCCCTCACTTCCCTCAGGGAGACACTTTTCCAATCTAATAGATTGGGCATTGTTGCGAAGTTTTGTCTGATGATTTTCTCATCTCATTAATCCTCTTTGAACTCCTCTGAGCCAGGCTCAATAATGCCTTTGCCCTCTTGGATCTGCTGCTCTTTCAATATTTGCTGCTCCATTATGCCTCATTTCAGGCCCCACATAATCTGGGGCTGGGGTTTTTCTTTCTTTCTGTAAAGCCTATCTGTCCCTTCTTGATAATGAGGGCTGCTCACTTCAGTGATGTCTTGCTTGCCTTTTATTTTTTTCTTCATCTCTTAACAGGTACATAAAGCATAATCCCAACAAGGCAGTTTGAGGAGAGAGCCTTGCCCTTGACCGCATGTTCAAGTCTTTAAGGTTCTTCCTTGCTCTTGCAGATTTTGTATTTACAATACAATTACATTACATACATTTACATACAATTACAATACAATACATTACATATATTTATGAAAAATAACCTAAATTTTAGGCCAAATGAAAAAGAATTCCCTTCATTGTTTTAAGATGTAAATAGTTGAATTAAGTGCATGAGGTTTTTTGTTGTTGTTTAGATTCCAGCTTCTTAAACTGTGGGACATGATTCCATACAATAACTTGTAATTGAATGTAGGACTGAGAAATTATGATTTATTATCAATAAATGTTTGATTTGAATACCTATCTTATATACTTATGTACCCAGGATTACATAAAAATTTCTCAGGCAAAAAGGGGTTGTGAGTGGAAAAAGTTTAGGAAGCCCTAGATTCGATCTATGATTTCATGAGTTAGAGGGGAACTTTTGGTGTGAAAACTACTTATAATGATTCTCAATATAATTACTTGTTCCACAGATGAAGGGGTGTATTGAGAGGCTAAGTGATTTGTCCACTGCCATGTCCCATGTAGCTAGTAATCATTATGATTTGAAGTTTTGGTCCTTACCTTTTAAGAGTCAGTGGGACATTCTCAAATGTGTAAGATGGATTTCTCACTACCCTAGGTTAAAGTGTTCTTCAGATCTTTACCTCTAAAAAAATACAGAGTATTCAGATTATGAGCTTCCTTCAATGCATATACATTTAGTTATTCCTTCCACATTGAGACTTTCCCCATCATAGTTTTGATATATCATGGATCAGCATAACAAATGAAAGAATGAATGAAAAAAAAAAAAAACAAACCACAGGTAAAATTAATAATAAATTCTGATCTTAAATGAAGTTTGACTAGATCAGAGAAGCTTAACCTAGGATTTTTAAAAGATTTTAAGTATACACATATATGTATATATGTTTTATGTTACACATAAAATACATATATATGTGTATGTATGCATATGTATACATATATATTTAATAGATATATTTAACATAACTGGTTTCCTTGGTAATAATATGCTTTTTATTTTATGCATTTAAGCATATTCTTATGAGAAAGAGTCCAAAGGTTTCCCCAGACTACTACTAAATAATGTATTTAACATAGGGCACATCTCCAGAAGAACCAGTTTGTCTGGTTCTTATCATACATAGGACTGGATATGAAGACAAAATATATGTTTTGCAATGCTTGATTGCTACCCTTTAATAATTAAAGTAATTATAATTACTTTTAATTGTAAGTTAAAGAATGTTCAGTATAAATGCTATACTGTCTTATTCTAAATTATCTTGTTATTGAAAAGCTTAGAAAATTTTTCTGTACACATTCAAAGTTATATAAAGAATACAATGACATTAATAAAGCTATTATTTGATTGTGAAAAAAATTTCTGCTTCAGTCAAATTAAGGGGTGAACCCAAAATGTGAATATTTATTAATTGTCTGCTGTATATCAGGTACTGTGCCAGATCTTTAAGGTCCTTTTCAACTCTTCATCTGTGCATAGGAGTGATAGAAGCTGCTTTAAGTCTTTTTAAGACATAGATTCAGGGGTGTGTGTGTGTGTGTGTGTGTGTGTGTGTGTGTGTGTGTGTGTATGTGTATGTGTGTAACTCATAGAGAAAGATTTAAAGAATTTTATCTAATACACAGTTCTGAAAACAAAGGATCATTTACTTTCTTCTTGGTTCATTTCTTCTTTTAGTTCTTTTCTTTCATAAAACAGGTAAGGTAGGGAGGTAGTTGGTTCAAGTCTGTATCTGGTTCTAATAGCTACTTTTCCACTTGACTTTTTATTTCCCATGTGGGATAGGTTGGGAGTGTAGCTGCACCTCTAACAGGGACAGATAAGTGATCTGTTTTCCAACCAGCACCTAACAGCCTCTAACACATCATGACAGGCTTATGAGGTCATCCAATATGATATCTGAGATAACCAAGCCACATGCCTTTTAATATTGCATCTTGACATAGTTTTAAGAGAAGCTTTTAAGAGAGAGTGAAAATAAAAACCTTGGCTTCAAAAAATCTTTCATTGCCATTACTGCATTACCCCAGTTTTGAGATGGAGTAGTGCAGCTACTTGGAGGGGCTGAAAACAGTAGTAGAGTGCCTATTTGGGAAATCATAGACCCTTAAAGAGCTGAAATGAAAAAGTCAATACATTAGAAGAATAAAAATTAATTGGTGGTTCAATGTCCTCTTTTTCCACATCCTCCTTGGATGAGGGGATGAGAAACAAATTTGTCATAATAGATCATAGGCTTATAGATTCGCCTTCAAGCTACATTAGCAGGTGTTTCCTACGATCTTCTGACTTCAGGTGGCACATTTGGAAAACACTGTCTCTTAGGATTTAGAACTAGAAGGATTCTTAGAGATCACATAATCTAATCTTTCCATTTTATAAAATAATTTAAAAAGGAAATGGGTCTAGAAGAGAAAAATTAATTTGTTGGAAGTCTCATAAGTAGCAACTGAAAGACCTGGGATTCTAATACAGATGTCTTTTTTAAAAGTCCTGTACACACTATTCACTATAACTCAAAAGAGAAAGTGCTAAATCAAGGAACATTAAGAACTTGACTATCTAAAATCCTGGGTTAGATGAGTTTCTATGTTAAAGGATTTAGAGTAAGAAGAGATATTAGTATCATAGATTCTAATATTTAAATTTTATAAATAAGAAAAGTGAAATTCAGAGGCTAAATGACTTCCTGAAGGGCATGTAAGGTAGTAAATGATAGAGCTACTGGAATTCAGACATAGGTCTTTTAATTTCTAATCTCATACTCCTTTTGCATTACCATGCTTCCATGTTTGGGAAAAAAACAAACCAGAAAAAAAAAAAAAGATTTTGGGGAGAAATTGGTCACACTTTTAAGTAAAACAATCAACCATTTAAAAAAGGCATAGGAGGGTGGAGAATAGTAGTATTGGAGAGTGCAGACCAAAAAAATTATGGACACTTGAAGGGCCGAAGTGAAAATTTCACTTCATTAAAATAATTAAACTTTATTTGTTGGAAAGGTAGGTGGCACACTGAATGGAACATTCAGGAGGACCTGAATGCAAAATACTTACTAGCTATGTGATTCTGGGCAAGTCATTTTACTTTGATTCCCTCCCCTACACCAAAGTCCCCCCAAACTTTAATTGGTGGTTGTGTCTTCTCTTTGACACATTGGCCCAAGTTAATGGATGAGACATAAGCTTTTCATCATATGCCCTAGAACTATGAGTTTAGGGGTGATCTTTTTCAATCACCTTATTTTATAGCTCAGGAATTGGAACCTCAGAGACTTGTCTAAGGACACACAGCTAGTAAGTGTCAGAGTCTGCATTTGAGCCCAGGAATTTCTGTCTTCAAGTTCAGCATTCTGTACACTTGGCTCTTCTGCTGTTGGACTGATCATGCAATTGCTCTTTGTTTTACTGATGATACTTGTTTAAGTAGAGTTAGCATTTCATTAAGTCAAGATAGGCTGTAGCTCTGTGAGATAAAAGCAGACAGAAATTACAACAAATTAGATTTTATCAGTGGACTGTCTCCTTCTCTTCCTGCTAGGATATCCAGCAAATGCAGTTGAATGTGGGGCTTAATAAAAGCATAGGTTCAGTTTCTCACTCATTGAAGATTCAAAACACAGGTGCACAGGAAATGAGTCTGATTTGATGTAGAAATGAAACTCACCAAGATAGCTTTTTATCTTAAGTTCCTGAACCAAGAGAGACAGACAGAAGAGCCTTTTCCGGGGCCTAAGATGACATTCTGAAAATTCTGAAAATGTTAATAGAATAATTGATAAAATCAGCAACAACAGTTTGCTGCCCCATTACATATGCAGTGTGATACGGAAAAAAATAGGAGCAAGGTCTCTAGAGCTTATTGCTAGGACCCAGTTCACAAGAAGGGAAGGGAACCTGATAGGGAGAGCTATTTCCAAATTCATGATGATCTATCTCTCTATATCTTATATGTACATAATTGTCTCCATGTTGTCTTCCCTACTTGAATGTGAACTTCTTGACAGTTTATTTTGTTTTTGTCTTTGTAACCTCAATGCTTAGTACAGTACCTACCACATAATAAATGATTAACAAATATATTTGATATCCATGGGGGAATGACTGAACAAATTGTGGTATATGTTTGTGATGGAACACTTTGCTACAAGAAATGATGAGCAGGATGGTTTCAAAAAAACCTTGGAAGATTTACATGAACGGATACAAAGTGAATTGAGCAGAACCAGGAGGACATTGTACATAATAACAGCATGATGAACTATACAAGAGTTATCTACTCTAATTAACCCAATGATTCAAGATAATAAGGATTCCTGAAGAAAAATGCCATCCACCTCCAAAGAGAGTTAATGAACTCTGAGTGCAAACTAAAGCATATTTTTTCCACTTTATTTTTCTTGATTTTTTAAAAAAATTGATTAATATGGAAATATTTTACATGACTTCTTGTGTATAATGGATATCATATTACTTGTCTTCTCAATGGGAAGAGGGAGATGCTAAAAGAGAGAGAAAATTTGGAATTCAAAATAAAAAAAATAATGTTGAAAAAATATTCTTTGACTGTTTACTAACTGAAGTAAGTAGTTACATAAGAGCTGAAACAGAAAACTGCTGCCTACTGACTCACCCTGAGCTCAGCTGAGAGATGCCCTGGATTGCTCAGCAGATGAGATAATGGATGTGAAAGTTCTTTGTAAGCTGAAATGAACTATAAAAATGCATGTTATGATTTTTATATAAAAGAGAAACTCAGTCAATTACTTTCCAAAAGACCAAACATACTTCAGAGGACAGAATGTAGATTGAAAACCAACATTTTCAACTTCATTTTAACTTTTAAAAATATTTATTATGCATAGGAGGAAGGGAAAAAAAACCCATTGATTATAAGGCTCATTGTGTGCAGAACACTATCATATCAGTTGGCCAATAAACAAGCATTCATTAAATATCTACTGTGTGCTAGGTACTGTACTAAGTTATAATCCCAATCATAATACCTAGCATTTATATAATGCTTAATGTTCTATGCCCTTTACAAATATTATATCATTGGATATTTGCAATAACTCTATTATCTCCATTTACATATGAGGAAACTGGGGTATACTCACATACACATGCATGCATACAATATTACACAATACTATACATACATGTAAAACACATGTACACACATGTATACATGTGGATGGTATATAGGTGTACATACTTATGAACGTATGGTATATGCATATGTGTTATTTATACATATGATATGTAATATACATGTACATATGTATGTATTCTATTTTGTCAATATTTATATACACATGTTTATATATATATATGTATATATATGTATATGTGTGTGTATACAGGTACATTGCTATACATGTTATCAACCCCAGTAGAATGGAAGGCCCTTGAAGGGACATGTTATTGCATGTTTATTTTTGTATCTCAAGTGCCTAGCATATTGCCACATAGAAAACACTTAAAATATTTACTAGTTGATTGATTAGTTGGTAAGATTTCGTATGTCATTCTAGATTTTCTTTTTTTAAATTTTTTTATTAATTTTTATAATTATAACTTTTTTTGACAGTACATATACACAGGTAATTTTTTTTTTAACATTATCCCTTGTACTCCCTTCTGTTCCGAATTTTTCCCCTCCTTCCCTCCACCCCCTCCCCTAGATGGCAGGCATTCCCATACATATTAAATATCTCATAGTATATCCTAGGTACAATATATAAGTGCAGAACTGAATTTTGTTGTTGCTGTTGTTGCAAAGGAAGAATTGTATTTGGAAGGTAAAAATAATCTGGGAAGAAAAATAAAAAAAAAATCCTCACAGTTTACACTCATTTCCCAGTGTTCCTTTTCTGGATGTAACTCATTCTGCCATCATTGATCAATTGGAATTGGATTAGCTCTTCTCTATGTTGAAGATATCCACTTCCATCAGAATACATCCTCTTTGTTGAAGTGTATAATGATCTCCTAGTTCTGCTCGTTTCACTTAGCATCAGTTGATGTAAGTCTCTCCAAGCCTCTCTGTATTCATCCTGTTGGTCATTTCTTACAGAACAATAATATTCCATAACAATAATATACCATAATTTACCTAACAATTCTCCAATTGATGGACATCCATTCATTTTCTAGTTTCTAGCCGCTACAAAAAGGGCTGCCACAAACATTTTGGCACATATAGGTGCCTTTCCCTTCTTTAGTATTTCCTTGGGATATAAGCCCAGTAGTAGCACTGCTGGGTCAAAGGGTATGCACATTTTGATAACTTTTTGGGCATAGTTCCAGATTGCTCTCCAGAATGGTTGGATTCTTTCACAACTCCATCAACAATGCATCAGTGTCCCAGTTTTCCCACAGTCCCTCCAACATTCATCGTTAATTGTTCCTGTCATCTTAGCCAATCTGACAGGTGTGTAATGATATCTCAGAGTTGTCTTAATTTGCATTTCTCTGATCAATAGTGATTTGGAACACTCTTTTATATGAGTGGAAATAGTTTTAATTTAATCATCTGAAAATTGTCTGTTCATATCCTTTGGCCATTTATCAATTGGAGAATGGCTTGATTTCTTATAAATTAAAGTCAATTCTCTGTATATTTTGGAGATGAGGTCTTTATCAGAACCTTTAACTGTAAAAATGTTTTCCCAATTTGTTATTTCCCTTCTAATCTTGTTTGCATTAGTTTTGTTTGTGCAGAAACTTTTTAATTTGATGTAATCAAAATTTTCTATTTTGTGATCAATAATGGTCTCTAGTTCTCCTTTGGACACAAATTCCTTCCTCCTCCACAAGTCTGAGAGGTAAACTATCCTATGTTCCTCTAATTTATTTATGATTTTGTTCTTTATGCCTAAATCTTGGACCCATTTTGATCTTATCTTAGTATGTGGTGTTAAATGTGGGTCCATGCCTAGTTTCTGCCATGTCATTCTAGATTTTCAAGATATTTTTGTGTCCTTATTATCTTATCCAATATATTATCTATCCTTCTCACCTTCGTGTCATTTATAAATTTGAAAAACTTTGCTGACTGGAAGGATCTGTTAAGAAATTATAAAGAAGCTGGCATTTAACCTGAGTATTAAAGATTGGGTAGGATTTCAATAGTTAGGAATTACAGAGGTAGGGAGAGAATACTTCAAACACAGGGAACAGAGTCTGCTGTGAAATGAGAGAGTATAATTTGAATATTAAAGATGGTTAGCCAATTTTGGTTATAGCACAGGTGGAAGGGAGCTAATTGAGACAAGGTCAGAAAGGTGAGATGGTCTCAGTTTGGAGAGAGTTTTGAAAGAACGAATACAAATGTTATTTGATAGGAAATATTATGGTATATGGGGATATTGCAAATTTTTTTCTCTGGCTTGAGACAATACTAGGCACTAGATTCCCCTGATTTTCTGTAGAAGCTTTAGGAAATGGACCCTGGCAATATGAATTTCATCACCTACATGTCACAGAGGAATCTTGGGGACTGAGAAACAAGTAGAGAATCTCTTTTGAGACTCATGGCAGGTGAAGTTCCCAGTTTCTAAGGGAGAAACTAAATCATCAGATGGGGAACTTGAACAATGAACCCATATTTTTTGGTGACCCACTTAATAGGAAGTGTGAGGGTTAAGAATGTTGCTGACATCAAAGTTATAAGAATAAATCACAAAGGAAGTTTTCAGCAATGGAAGCATTTTGTTTTGGACCTATGTTTTGAGGTGTGATGGAAGAGGGACTCCAAGAGCGCTCTTCACCTTTAGGGTGCTGAGGGAGAGCTGGCTTCCTCAAAGATTTCTTAATCAGAATCCTTTGCTGGGAGTTGAGGGCAATGGCAGGTTGAGTGACACTCTGAAGTCAGAGCTCAGTGCTAGGTTTCTTTGGTGAGGAGAGCCTGCTATTTTCACAACTTCTCTCTCATGAAGCCTGCATACCAAAGCAGTGGGATGCTCTATTGCAAAGTGACTTTATTGTTTTGATGTGGCTCTTAAAAATGTGAGCAAGGGAGTAAAAGAATTATTTCTAGCTTTATTCATTGTAGTGAAGGAGTTAAGCTCTGGGCCTGCACACCCTGCTGCCTTGTCCTGGCATTATCTCATTAGCTTAAGTCATCATTGATGACTTCACCCTCCTGATGACATCAGCTTCTAATCTTCTGAAGGTGAATTCATGTGAGTTTGTTTCAGAACGATTACTCCCTGAATTACTGACCATTCCAAATGATATAAGGACAGAGAATTTGCTTTCATGGATTGTAACCTTTCTTATGTATAACCTGTGTACCTCCAATAGCCCATTACCCAGTGGACATTAGGTCACTCACTGGCACAGCTGACCTGAATTCAGGAATGGAATGTGCTTGTATCAGACTCAAAACTGAAAAAAAAAACCCAAAACATTAATTTCTCCATCAAGTACAAATAAAATACTTTGGAAATATGTTTCAACTGCAGCTGGAACACCTTATTTCTAATTGCTTCCCCTCTCACTTGCTTCCCTTGTCAGCTTTGCCTGGGAGTTCAATACAATTAAATGCATCAGTCTAATATTTGGAACAATCTGCTTAAAGATAGTGGCTGCCTAAATCTAAGATCGTGCAACTATTTCTTTGAGTCTATGTTTTAGGCAAAAATTTAAATTCAGGAAGAAATAGAAAAAGAAGTTGCCTTCTTGGACCATTTCCTTTCCATTTCCTTCCAAGCAATTTGGAAAAATAAAAAGGTGGAAAAAGATGCAGCTTTAATCACTTCCCCCAAAGAATTGTTTTGAGGTCATTGAGTGCATATTTAGACCAGGGTAGACTTTTTACCACACCCTTTTGGCCAACACATTTCTTTTCTCTTCCTTTAATTTTGTCAGATTTTACTCTTAGTCCCTAACTTGATGATTGTACTGGTGCCCAGGATGCCACCAAGGGGGTCCCTTGGGCATTGTAATTCTTGTGTAATAGAAAAATGGAAATCTGCATTTCCAACCCCTCTCCCTAATTCCCTCCCTCAACTAAAGGATTCTAAGATGAGCTTCTTAGACTTTTATTTGAGTTGTTTTGATGTCAGCCAACCAGACATTCAATCAACAAACATTTAATAAGTGTTTCTATCTGCCAGGTACTGTACTTAGCACTGGGTAGTATGAAGTCCTAAATGAAACAATCCTTGCCCTGAAGTAACCAAGAAAAGGATGGAAAGAGAAGAGAGCAGTATGTTCAAAGATAAAAGCCTTCTTCTGCTATTTCTAGGATGCTGAGAATATATTTCTTAGTCTGACTAATAACTCTTGGCATTGAACAGTGACTTCTGAAGGACATAACTGACACAGAGCATTGAGCTTTAAAGTAATGTGTCAGGAAAGTTTTAAGCAGTGCCGACTGCACTGTGAAGTGGGAGATTGGCGTTCTAATGAGACAATAAAATGCCTCTGCTATTATTGATCTTCTTTTCCCCTTGAGGGAAACAGAAAAGAGTGAATTGAGTTATTCAACCTTAACCAGATTCTGGGGTGAGGTGAGGTCAGAGAAAGAACAGTGAAAGTGTTTAGGTAATTGCCAAAGGGTCATTATAAATTTATCCTTGATTAAGCTTAGACAACTCACCAATGGACTACAGGTGCTCTGGAATTATATTCTTTTTTTCTTCCTCTTCACAAATAAATTTTGTTGTTCTCTCTTGCTGAGGAAGGAAACAGTCTTTGGATGACTTGCAAATGTTTCTTCTTCTTCTTCTTCTTCTTCTTCTTCTTCTTCTTCTTCTTCTTCTCTTTCTTCTTCTTTTTCTCCTCCTTCTCCTCCTCCTCCCCCTCCTTTAATTTCCTTCTCCTCATCTTCCTCCTCATCTTCTTCCTCTTCCTTTTCCTCCTCCTCCTCCTCCTCTCTTTTCTTCTATTCCTCCTCCTCCTCCCCTCCCCCTCTTCCTTCTCCTCCTCTTCTCTCTCTCTCTTCCTCCTCCTCCTCCTTCTCCTGTTACCAATTATATCTGCTCAGGGTAGAAATAGATACTTTCTCCAGTTTAAAGTGAGCCAAGGACTTTTCCTCTCCCTCCTGCCATATTTCTAGTGAAGCCAACAAAGGGAAGGATAAGGGAAATGCTTTCATAAACTCATTTGAAGCCCCATTCTTTGCTGTTCAGAAGAGCTGCTCATAGAAATATAAATCATAGGACGAACACTGGATCCCAAACATCTTAGAAATTATGAAGTTCAATTGGCTTTATTTTACAGCTGAAGAAACTGAGCTTCAGTGAGGGAGAATGGTTTGCCAAGTTCATTTGGATGTTGTTTCATGGGCAAGAAGTAGCATAAAAAAGCTTTTAAGATGCAGTAAAAATGAAAGTTCTCAATAATCTTCCATGACATGGATTTTACTTCCAATACTTTCTCTTCCTTCCTCTAATAATCTCTCTCCATTCAATTAGAAAAAAGTACAAGAATCTCAGCTTTTTCTGGTACATATGTTAAACAAACACAAGCATAGACAAACTGATACAAAACCATTTCATTTAATGGAGTGAGAGTTCATAATTGGGGAGTCAGAGAAGGCCTTATGTAAAATACAATACCTGAATTGGAATTTGAAAGAGACTAGAAATTCTGTGAAGTGAGGGAAAAGGGAATTGAATCCAGACATGGAGGACTTCTTGGATAAAGATAGGAGATGTAAGGTCATATGTGAAGAATAGCTAAAGGGCCAAGTTTTCTGGATTGGAGAGCTAATGAAATAGAGTTCTATGAAATAAAATATGCCAGTCCTGCTATTTACCTGTGGGACTTTATCTCTCTGGACCACTTCATTTTTCTAATTCATAAAGTGAAGGAGTCAGGCTTAGGTGAACTTTATGCTCTCTTCTAGGTCTAAATCTAGGATCCTGAGATCTTATGACCACAAGTAAAATTACACATCAGGAATCATGCCAACTTTGACAATTATGTTCATGGAATAAGAATGAAGTAACTGCAGTCATACTCTATTCTAGAATTTTAATATTTTCCACTGCTTCTTTTTTTGGGTTCTTCTTAATGGACTTGTTTTAGGAGAATAGAGAGCATTGGCTTTTTGTTTTGAAATATTTTTTTTGATAATTTTTTTCTATTTATATATAAAAATGTTTTCAAAAAATTTAGTTTCAATTTCTCTCTTTTCCCCCCTCTCCCCTTTGAGAAGTCAAGCAATTTAATACAAATTATACATGTGTAATCAATCCAGATTCCATTAGTTCTTTATCTGGAGGTAAGTAGCATTTTTAATTTTAAGTCCTTTAGAATTGTCATTGTGCTTCATTGTGAATCATTGTGCTTCTGAGAATGCTGATCATCACACAATATTACTATTACTATGTCCAATAGTCTTCTGGTTCTACTCAATTCATTTTGCATCAGTTCATATAAAATTTCCCAAGTTTTTCTGAAAATATCCTGCTTGTCATGTCTTATAGCACAAAAGTATTCCATTACAACCCTATGCCACAAATTTTTCAGTCATTCCATAACTAATGTACATACCTTCAATTTATAATTTTTTCCACCACATAAAGAGCTACTACAGATATTTTTGTATGTTTGGGAATTAGCTGTTAGATCCTTTATTGGGTATAAATATTATATTTGGGGTCATTTTAGGATGAAGTACTTAGTTGGTCTGGAGACAGATTTGCTTAGAAATTTTTCCTTCTTTTTGAATGGGGACATTTAAAGGCAGTATAAGAAAATGGAAAATCTCACATTTCAAATATGAATAAATTCAGAAACTTGTGAATAATAATAACTAATAACTAGCATTTATATAGGGTTTTAAGGTTTATAAAATACTTCATAAAGTATCTTTTAGTTTTATCCTCACAACAGCTCTGGAAGGAGGTGTTCTTATTCTTATTCCCTCTTTTACAAATGAGGAAACTAAAGCAGTGAGAAGTTAGGTGACTTGCCCAGAATCACATAGCTAGCAAGTAAGACTGAACTCAAGTTTTCCTGCTTCCAGTTCTAATACTCTCTCCATAGCCTCTGGCTACATTTTTACCTCCTGAATAAATACATACAGACTTATATTATCTGATTCAGGATAAAACAAGAAAAACCATGAAAAGGGTATACAAAACAACCACAATAAATCATAAGAAAAAGATACTAAAAACATCTAAAAACAGGTCAGTGTCATGACTCCCAATGAAACCTATCTCCCTCTTCTTGGTAGAGAATAGATTGAAAGTGGGCAACTAGTCATGTACCATCAAACTTTCTAATTCTATTTCTTTGTAAGCACACATGGTTCTATTGGGAGGAATTGTATTGGGAAATGACATCATTGTAAAACAATAATGATCCCATGTTTTCTCCCTGCTTGCATTGTTCTCTCTGTACTTAGAGTGAGAATTTTCTGCCTTTTTTCCTCCTCTAGAGGAGTATCTGTCTTTGCTCTTTCATTCCAAAAAGAAAGGCGGACAATGTCTGCATCAGACTGGGTGGCTTGTCCGGAATCTCTTTCTTGTAAATTTGACATAAATCATTTTTGTCATTTTTGTCTGGTTCAGTTCCTGGCATCTGCAAACTGGAAATCTCAGGGATGAGCAATCACGGGGGATTTTGCCTTTGGTAGACTGAGGAATTTACTTCAGTGTGGAAACTTGCACTAACAATGAGGTCTGCAAAGGAAAACACAGCCCTATTCATAGGGAGCTCCATTCCCCTCTGACCTTGGGAAGGCCCAAACACCACCTCCTTTGAAGGACAGAGGGAAGGTAACCTGTTGGTTGTTTCTCTCCATTCCATATTCTCTACTGGGATCAGGCTCGTTCCTGCTTCAGGAAGGAAGAGTCATCTCCTGGGTAGGGCAGATTGGGGAGATCACCCAGGGCTCCACCCTTAAGATCAGGACAATGGAGGCAGCCTGCTGGATTGGAGCTAGGGATGACTCATTAATAGCTTATACAAAAAGGCCTGGAAGGCTCATATACCTACTCTCCAGTCAGAGCAAGCCTGTAGCTGACTGCCAGGCAATATCCAACAAATCCAAATGAAACAAACATTTACCAAGTGTCTATTATTACAAGATATAGAGAAAAAGAAAAAAAAAAAGATTTAGAATTGAAAGTGACCTCAAAGATTATCTAAACCAGATATTCTTAGCCTTGAGTCTATGAACTTGACTTAATTTTTTTTTCTAAAACTGTATTTCAATATAGTTTTCCTTGTATTTCTATGTATTTTATTTTAAGCATTTAAGAACATCATTCTGAGAAATGCCCATAAGTCTTTATCAGACTGACAAATGAGTCCATGACACAAAAATGACTAAGAGCTAATCTAATACCATTTTCAGTTTCTCTCCTCTCTCTCTTTTTCTTTCTTTTTTCCTTCTCCCTCTCCCCTTTCTTCTCCCCCTCTCTTTTCTTTCCCTTCTCTGTCCTCCCTCTTTTTCTCTTTTCTCTCCCTCCTGCATATATGTATGTAACAATACCATGCATGTATATCTATGTATGCATATGTACAAAAGCGTGTGTTTATGTATGTATATATAGCAAGAACTATCTGGGCTTACTTCCCAGAATCATTCTATGTCTTTCTCTCAGGATTCTAGGGTTATTCTGGAAATTTTCAAGTATCTACTTTCATTATCAGCTTGAGAGTCTGATAACATTTCCTCTATTGGTAGCCACCAGTAATTAACAACCAATTCAATTAGTTTTTCTAAAGGAAAATACACCATATAATATGTATAAATATATAATATACTCTATCATATATATATATATATTTATATACATACATACAGACATACATACACACAGAAGCCCAAGCATCATTTCTACCACATCTCCAAGAACCACAGTCTTTCTTAGGTCCTTTGGTCATTGAAAGAGTGAGTTTTAATACTTGGTACTAAGCATTCATTTCTACCAAATTCATTTCCAAAGCAGGCATACCTGATGGATGACTACTCCTCTTGGCTGCTTTTGATCTACCATGGGTCTGGATCAAGCAGGTCACTCAGGGTTTCACTCCTCAGGGTAAGTGACCTTTGTGAAGGGGTGGGGGAGTCTGTTATAGGCATGAGGGATTGCATTTACAATTAGATAGTGGTAGGAGAGGGCAGAGTGAGGTCAAGTCATAAATGTGGTTTGGTTGGACTATTGAATTTGTTTAACAATAAAGGTAGAAAGGTCTTTTGAAACTAGGGTTTTGAATGGTAGGTTAAGAAGTTGGCATTTTATTTTGTATTCTGAGGACCAATTATTCCTAATGTTTCTTACTGCTATTGAACCTAGTACTTGAAGGAGGGTTTCAATAAGATCTTTTGGAAACTTATTGAGTTTCTATTACTTATGATCCTAAAGGGTAATAAAAAACCAAAACAAAATAAATGATATTTAAAGATAAATTCATTCTGAACCTAAAAATATTGTTTTCTTAATAAAAAGGCTGTGACTAGTTGTTATCAATTACTGTTTTGTAATTAGGAAAAACTTCACATTAGTTTTTATTTCTTAAAATTTTACTTTTACTTTGAATTTAAGGAACACCTTAAATGGGAATTTCCAAATATATAGCAAAACAGAAAAAGAAGATTGGACATAAAACATGGACATGGAACAGCTCACTTTTCTTTTTTTAAGTAAATAATAAGTTCAATCTGGTTTTCAAAGTTATCCTGCTTGCTTATATTTCTTTTTGGCTTTTCTTGTTTCTCTTCTTTGGTTTTATATATATATATATTTTTTTTTCCTTTCTTTTTTTGGTTGCTATTCCAACTCTATACTCCCTTGTGTTTCCACTTCCACCTTCCTCCACTCTTATATGTTAGAAAAACAAAGGCCTTACAAGAAATATACATAATCAAGTAAAATAAGTCCCCATATTATTTGTGTTTAAAACATATGTTTTATTCTGCATTTTAAGTCTGTCGTTGCTCTGTCTTGAGGCAGTTATCATTGTCCTTTAGGGTTCTAGTTGGTCATGGCATTGATCAGCATCCTCAAGTCTTTAAAAATTATTTTTCTTTTGAATATTGTTATATTAATTATCTTAGTTGTGCTCATTTCACCATATTACTATGGAGTAGCAGAAGCTAGAAATCTATCTCTTTTGCTCTGCTTGCAGGTGTCTGCCCTGAAAGAATTACTGTATGATTCCCTTTTCCAGATGTTTCAGGAAATAATCCCTGGTAATTTGAATAACTTGGCCCAGCTGCCTGGTAAGGAATGGAGGGACATTTAGGGAGAAGTGCGGACCTCTAAAAACATGGTCTATAAATGTTTATGTAAGCAAGTGACACACCATCCAGATGCTGGGAGAGAGAAGGGGGGCAAAGGGTAATGAATCACCATGGCTGATAAGACACCATGGCAGAAATGTGCTCATGTACTATGAATGAGGTACAAGAAAATAATCTTTCAATAGAGCTCTTTTATGTGATATGTGGGGTTGTGGAGACTGATGTTTTTGGTTGTTGTTTTTTTCATAGAAATGTAACATTTCTTTATTAAATATATGATTAATATAAATACAAATCCAAAAAACAAAAAATAAACATTAAAGCCCAAGATTATCTCCTATATCTGATTAAAAAAACACAAATAAAATAATTTTATTGTTTATATTTAAGCAGCATTATATTACAACTGTTTTCATTTATTCTGTGGCAGTTCCTTGAGGATAAAATCACTACCTAAGAACAAGCATATGAAAAGAAGTTCATGGTTGAGAATATTTTTTAATCTTAATTATGAATAATGGGTATAAATTTCTTTTAAAAAAATATACATTTATTTTAACTAAACAATGTTTATTCTACACATAACTTATTTAATCAAAAAAGTATTCCCAAATATTCACAATTTCATTCTTAATTAATTAAAGCTCTTTATCTTCAAAATATATACATGGATAATTTTCAACATTCACCCTTTTTAATTTTATTTTTTTATTTTTAAAGCTTTTTATTTTCAAAAATATGCATGGATAATTTTTCAACACTGACTTTTACCAAACCTTGTGTTCTTTTTTTTTTTTTTTTAATAATAATAGTTTTTATTTACCAGATATTTGCATGGGTAATTTTACAACATTGACAATTGCCAAAACTTTTGTTTCAATTTTTCCCTTCCCCTCCAGATGGCAGGTCAATCAATACATGATAAATATGTTAGAGTATAAATTAAGTACAATATATGTATATAGGACCAAACAGTTGTTTTGCTGAACAAAAAGAATCAGACTTTGAAATAGTGTACATTTAGCCTGTAAAGGAAATCCAAAATGCAGGTGGACAAAATTAGAGGGATTGGAAATTCCATGTAGTGGTTCATAGTCATCTCCCAGAATTCTTTCGCTGGGTGTAGCTGGTTCAGTTCATTTCTGCTTTATTGGAACTGATTTGGTTCATCTCATTGTTGGAGAAGCCCACGTCAATCAGAATTGATCATCATACAGTATTGTTGTTGAAGTATACAACGATCTCCTGGTCCTGCTCATTTCACTCAACATCAGTTCATGTAAGTCTCTCCAGGCCTTTCTGAAATCATCCTGTTGGTCATTTCTTACAAAACAATAATATTCAATAATATTCATATACCACAATTTATCCAGCCATTCTCCAATTGATGGGCATCTACATAGTTTCCAGTTTCTGGCCACCACAAAGAGGGCTGCCACAAACATTCTTACACATACAAGTTCCTTTCCCTTCTTTAAGATCTCTTTGGGATACAAACCCAGTAGCAACACTGCTGAGTCAAAGGGTATGCACAGCAAAATCTTGTGTTCTAAAAGTTCCCCTTCTTCCCCCACTCTTTCCTCTAGATGGTGAGTAATCCAATATATGTTACACATGTTAAAAATATATGTTAAATCCAATATATGTATATATATTTTTATAACAATCTTGCAGCACAAGAAAGATCAGATCAAAAAGGAAAATAAAATAATAAAGAAAACAAAATGCAAGCAAACAACCACAAAAAGAGTGAAAATGCTATATTATGATCCACACTCAGTTCCTATAGTCTTCTCTCTGGGTGTAGATAGCTCTCTTCATCATGAACTGGCCTCAAACATCTCATTGCTGGAGAGAGTCATATCCATCAGAATTGATCATTATATAATCTTCTTATTGCCAGATACAATGATTTCCTGGTCTTGCTCATTTCACTCAGCATCAGTTCATGTAAGTCTCTCCAAGCCTCTCTGTATTCATCCTGCTGGTCATTTCTTACAGAACAATAATATTCTATTCATATACCACAACTTATTCAGCCATTTTCCAACTAATGGGCATCCACTCAGTTTCTAGTTTCTTGCCACTATAAAAAGGGCTTCCACAAACATTTTTGCACATATGGGTCCCTTTTCCTCCTTTAAGATCTCTTTGGGATACAAACTTAGTAGAAACACTGCTAGATCAAAGGGTATACACAATTTTATAACTTTTTGAGTATAGTTCTAAATTGCTCTTCAGAATGTCTGGATCCATTCACAATTCACCAACAATGTATCAGTGTCCCAGTTTTCCCACATCCCTTCCAACATTTGTCATCTTTTCCTTTCATCTTAGCCAATCTGAGAGGTATATAATAGTATCTTGGAGTTGTCTTAATTTGCATTTCTCTGATCAATAGTGATTTAGAGTACCTTTTCATATGACTAGAAATAGTTTTAATTTCTTCATCTGAAAATTGTTCATATCCTTTTACCATTTATCAATTGAAGAATGGCCTGAATTAAAAATTTGAGTCTATTTTCTATATATCTTAGAAATGAGGCCTTTATCAGAACCCTTAAATGTAAAAATGTTTTTCAATTTACTGCTTCCCTTCTAATCTTGTCTATATTAGTTTTGTTTGTGCAAAAACTTTTAAAGTTTTTAATTATCTATTTGATGTTCAATAATGAGTTCTAGTTCTTCCTTGGTTACAAAAGAAGATCTTAGAGGTAAACTATCATTTGTTCTTCTAATTTGCTTATAAATATCACTCTATATTTAAATCATGAACCTATTTTGACCTTATCTTGATATATGGTATTAGGTGTGGGTCAATGCCTAGTTTTTGCCATACTAGTTTCCAATTTTCCCAGCAGTTTTTGTCAAATAGTGAGTTCTTATCAATGGGTATAAGTTTCAAAGCAAAATCATTGGGACTTCATGTAAAGAAAAATTTCCTAACAGCAAGTCATAAGCAGTCAGCTAACAAGCACTTATTATGTGTTAGTCACTGAGTGCTATAAGAGAAAAGAAAAAAAAAAAAACATTTCCTGTCCTCAAGGAACTTTCATTTTAATGGGGTAGACAATACATAAAAAAAAAAAAAAAGCTGAAATGGAAAAATTGGGAGGAGATTAATTCAAAATCAGCATACAGTCAAGCAAGTCTGGATTATAGTCCAGTAAGGGATGAAGGGATGACTAGCTAGGGAGGCTTTCTTATATGAAAGCTCTGGTTGCCGCCATTCAAAAAGAGAACCTCAGGGTAGAGGCATAGGTGTACTAAGACATCCTTCAGGGGTTGCTGGCAATTTTCAAGTGCTATAGAAATGCAATGGAGAATATAGAGGAGAGGAAGAGGATACTGAATTTGACAATAATAACATGAGGGCATGAGATTTTAGGGCTAGAAGAAAGAATCTTAAAGACAATAAGACAATGTTCCCCAGATAAGAATATTGAGACCCCCAAAAGATTTGACCAATGTCATGTTGCTTAAATAGGCAAATAACAAGGCAAGACCTAAACTCTGATCTTCTGAATTCAAATCCAGCTGTATTTTCTGCATAAAATTATTTTATCCTTTTAAAAAAATAACATCATTTAAATTATGTATACTCTTTTGTGACCTCTCTCTTTTCCCCTTCTTGGAAGCTCCTTTTTGTGTTCTAGCCACCATATCACTTAGAAACTTGGTGGCACCATAGTAAAGAGTGCTGGATATTGAATTAGAAGAACTGAATTCAAATTTTACCTCAGACATTGTATTACCCTAAACAAGTCATTCAACTTTTGGTAATAGTACTTAATTCCCAGGGTGGTTATGAAGTTCAAATAAGATAATAATTGTAATCCACTTAACATTGCCTGGCATACAGTAATCTATAGAATGATGATGATGATGATGATGATGATGATGATGATGATGATGATGATGATGATGATGACGACGACGACCAGGGTCCTCCCAGGTCACTCACTCAGGCATAGTAGAATAAGCATTTGAACCCAGGTCTTCTATTTCAATATCTAGCCCTCTTCCCTCTGTACTGCTGCTGTTTAGTTGTTTCTATCCTGGCTGACTCTTCGTGGCTCCGTTTGGGGTTTTCTTGGCAAAGATATTGGAGTGCTTTGCCATTTCCTTCTTTAGCTCATTTTAGAGATGAGGAATTGAGGCAAACAGGGTTAAGTGACTAATAAGTGTCTGAGACTGCAGTTGAATTTATAATGAGTCTTCCTTATTGCAGTGCTCTATCTTCTGAGCCTTTTAGCTATTCACTATAATCGGTAACAATTACAAGTTCTGCAAAGCTCACAATCCACTTTACATAAACCATTATTGGATGCTTACAACCATTGGATAGATAGGTGCTTTAACTATCTCTATTTTACAAATGAGGAAACTTTGTCTCAGAGAAATTCATTGACTTGTCCCACATCACATGGTTACAAAATGTCTTAGGCAGGGTTTAAACTTAGGTCTTCTTGACTTCAAGTGCAACAATCTATCCACTATGCCAATTGGTTGCCTATCAATAGAGTGTATCTAAAAATAATGCTATTCCGTGCACATATGAAATACATTTTCTATATTGACTTTTAAGTATTTTAAACAGTACATTCCAAATGCTACAAAGGGACACCTTATTTGAGGAGGAATCTGTCCTAAGTTTTCCCATAAGAAAGGGATCTTTTTGGCTGGGAGCCTTTGAACATACACTCTTAATAGTTGGTAATTTGGTATCAGTGCCTGATACATACTTAATAAATGAGCTATCTCTATCTCTCTATATCTACTCATCACTCCCCATCTATTGTCTATCTATCTGTGTATCTGTCTGTTTATCTATCTCTTTATCTCTCTATCTTTATGCCTATTGATCCATTTGCTTTTTGATTCTATCTCTCCATCTCTCTATCTGCCTATTGATCTATCCATGTCTGTCTATCTATCTCTCTGTCTGTCTGCCTGCCTGCCTGTTGATCTATCTATATATCTTTTCTGCTCATCTGTTTATTTGTCTGTTTGTCTATCTGTCCATCTGTCTACCTGCTCTTCTTCTCTTTCCATTTATCTATCACTCTTTCTCTCTAATCTCTAGTCTTCAAGGCAGGAATTCTTCCAAAATGGAGAATGCTTCTGACTATGTTTCCTTTTACATCCCAAACCCAGCTTCCATCTTTTCAAACTCCCTGGAAGGAAGGAGGCAAGGAAAGGTACTATAAAAGTGAATAGTGGGAGAAGAATTTAGTAGGCTTGGGATATGTATAGCACAGGGCCTCATGAACCGTCAGCACATATTTAAATGCAGCTGTTTCATATTTAAAGGAGAATTCTCAGGTGGATCCAGCATTTGTGAGAGTTGGTTGGCCAGCAGCCCTGACAGGCAGTCATTACTTGTTAAACAGGTATGGCAGGAGCAGCCCCCTGCCAGGGGGCCTTTCTATTTCACCAAAGTGTTTCCAGAAGAAGCCTTGGTAAGCAAGCAGAGGTGACTTCTGTTCTCAGGGGTCAGTGCAACATGGGCTCACTTGACTAAGACTAACAATTACAGGGCTCTCTTCCCATGCCAGGTCATTAAATGAATGCCCTACTCCTAGGCACTGGGCCAATGCCCCAAACTCATTATATTCTCACTTAATAATAATAAATAATAGTTAACATTTCTATAGCATTTATTATGTGCCAGGCACCGAGCTAAGCACTTTATAATTATTTTCTCATTAGATCCTCATAACAACCTTGGGAGGTAGATACTACTATTATCCCTATTTTACAGATGAGGAAACTGAGGTTAAGTGACTTGCCCAGGCATATAGGTATTAAGGATCTGAGTTTGCATTTGAACTGAGTTATTCTTGACTCTAGGCCCACTGCTATTAGTAGATAAAAGATATGGTCAAAGAAAATCTAGGTCTAAGTTTCTTTCTTTCTTTTTAATGCTGAGGCAATTGGGGTTAAGTGACTTGCCAAGGGTCACACAACTAGGAAATATTAAGTGTCTGAGACCAGATTTGAACTCAGGTCCTCCTGACTTCAGGGCTGGTGCTCTCTCCACTGCACTACCTAGCTGCCCCTAGGTCCAAGTTTCAATATTGACACATACTGGCTATAAACTTGGGCAAGTCCTAACTTCTCAATTCTCAGAGTAATTCCCTTAATTGCAGGCCAGTTATGGATTTGTATTATTAGGAGAATGTTCTTACCTGTAGATCTCTAAACTGATGAAATCACAGGTCTGGATGTTCATTCTCTGCTACCCACTCTCTACATACAACAATACAATAATGAGGTTAGCACAATGGCTCTATAGACTTTCAATTTGGTAGTAAGTCTAATACTTTTCCTCCCTCATGCTTTCCTTCAGAGCCTCCCAAATATTACTCTAGTTTTGGAAATGCATATGTCAATTTAATTATCAATGTGGATTCTCTGGAAAGTATACTGCCAAGGGAAGTGCACTTATCCACAGCATTCAAAACTTCATCATTTACTATAATTGATGGTTCCACATATGGATGGTATGGTGCTGGCTGATGGAGAACCTGTGTTTTCTTGGTGTTAATTATTAGGCCAAAATTAGCACAAGCAGTTGAGAATTTATCCATACTCTGTTGCATCCCTGCTTCAGAGGCTGCATTGAGTATACAATCATCTGCAAACAAACAAAAAAACAAAAAAAAACCTCATGCATTGACACTCCCTCACCTTTAGTTTTGGCTTGATTCCTTTTTATTTTGAAGAGTTTATCATCAGGGCAGTAGTTGACTTTGATTCCATGTTTGCATTGAAAGCATATGAAAACATGGTTGAAAACATCACACTAAAAAGCATGGGAGCAACTACATAGTCCTGTTTCACTCTATTGGTGACTGGCCCAAGACCACCCAGCATGGCATGCCCTCATCAGAGAAGGTGCTGTGCTCTATTAGCAGAGCAGAATTGAATTAGCCCAAAGGAAGTGCAAAATGCACAAAATTAGGGAAGCTACCCCAAATATTCACGTGGACTATTTGCGTCCAATCTGTGGCAGAGTATTCCAAGCTCTTATTGGTCTGATGAGTCACAGTCGGACACATTGTAACTGTACTCTAATATAGTGATATCATTTTGGTCCTTTTAAAAAAACAGAGGACACTAATTAACCCACTCTCTGCTCTCTCCTATCCTCTCAGATGCAGGCAAGCAAACAACAAAAACTCCCCAAGAATTGTCAAGGACCAGGTAGATTAGCTGAAAGTTAGATGTGCTAGCACAGCATGAGACATGTGGAGTGAAGCCAATTAGATTCATCTGTAGGTTAAAAGTTTATTTAAGCCTATTTCTTCACTATTTCTATTCTCCTCACCAGAAGATATAAATCCCTGGCTAATTAAGTCAAAGAAGCTGACCCAAACAAAGATAAAATGGCAAATATTTAAATGGAGATTAAGCTAGCAGGAACCTGAAGCTGCTACCAATTGTTTGCCTAGTCTGAGAAAGGAAAAGTGAGGCTCCCACTTGCTGCTATGCTACCCACATGTTTGAGGCTGGCCCCAAAGACCCCCATTGCAATAGAAACCTGAATTCCAAGGTGCACACTTAAAATAACCTCATATGAAAACAGTAGTAAAAATCTAAAAGTATGATGCCACAAAATGTTCCTTTACCTTAATATATTTTGCTTCTAAAAATGGTCAGGAGGGGTAGCTATTTGGTGCAGTGTCTAGAGTACCAGCCCTGAAGTCAGGAGGACCTGAGTTCAAATCTGCCTTAATACTTCCTAGCTATGTGACCTTGGGCAAGTCACTTAATTCCAATTGTCTCAGCAAAAATAAAAGGGTCAGGAAAAATTATAGTAGACTGACTCATAGATTTATATTTTTTTAGCTTTATATTTTCAAAATATACACATAGTTTTCAACATCCACCTTTGTTAAACCTTGTATTCTAATTTTTCCCCTCCCTTCCCCCTTAGATAACAAATAATCCAATTCACTTAATTCACACAATTCTTTAAAGTTTGCAGAACATTATATATATATATGTTACCTTTTGATTCTCATAACTCTGAGAAGGAGAGATATTAGAGTCTATTTCATCTAATACCTTCCTTCTATACATGAGGAAACTGAAACCTAAAAAAGTTAAATGGTTTATCCAAGATCACACTAAAAGTGTCTGAAGCAGCATTTGAAACTGTCTTTCTGACATACTCCGGTGTCTTGAAGTAGTCTTAGAATGTTAAATTGGGACTTTAAAGATCACATTACCCAAGATACTCATTTTACATGTGAGGAAATTGAGGCAAAGAAAGTAGCTAAGCTCATACAGTTATGATCCCCAGGCTGCCCATACTCTATGAGTACTGGGAAGACCTGTTACTGGGTCAGTTCCTTTTTCCTTTTTTTTTCTGCTTGTCTCCTCTTCTTTGCTATTTGGTTTATCATGGCGCCTTATGACTTTGAGGCCTTTCCACATACCCTAACAACTAAATCTGTTTTAATGTATTATCTCTCCAAATTAGAGGGTAAGTTCCTTGGTAACAGAAAGCCTCTTGGTTCCCTTTTTCTAATTATATTACAACCCTAGTGTTTTGAACACAGTAAGATCATAGTAAATGTTTTTTGTTTCTTCATAAGTTGAACAATCAAACTAAGTTGAAAACCCATATCTCTTGAACTCCAAATTTGCTGCTCTTTATACTACAAGATGATTAGAGGTATTACCTCTATGTAGAAAGGGGGACAATAATAGCAGCTATTTCTTAGGGTTGTTGTAAGAATCAAATGGGAGCATATATGTGAAGCACTAATTAGTAGGACCTTAATGCTTATTTTTGAAAATTAAATGATGTTTAATTTATGCTTAAGTAAGCATAAGAATGATGTTTAATATAGCATAGGAATAAAATATATCCCCCCATACTTTCTAAAAGGTAAAGTAACTGAAGGATTCCAAATATTCTAGCTATGGAGTTTGAGCTTTCAATTATTTTGTAAGGGTAAAGTGTTCCCTGTTTAACTTAGTAGTTTGTAATTGCTTTCAGTCATGCCTGAATCTTCATGTACCCATTTGGGGTTTTCTTGACAGAGGTTTTGGAAGTGGGTTACCATTTCCTTCTCCAGCTCATTTTACAGATGAGGAAACCAAGACAAACTGGGTTAAATGACTTGGCCAGGGTCACACAGCTAGTAAATATCTGAAGTCACATTTGAACTCAGCTCTCTCTGACTACAGGTTTGGCACTCTACCATCACCATTTACTTTAAGAATATAACAAATTGTATCTTTATCCTATAGAATCATTTTTCTTATTGGTTTTTTTTTGACAAGGGATTTAATTAGCCTTCTTTAACCCATGACTTCTTTTCCTCTGATACAAAGAATATCTTAGCTTCTTCTTTTCAGCATGACCCTTTCTGAATTTCAATAGCCACATTTAAGATTTGAGGCTGTAATATTCAAAGAGCTTCAGCCAATAGGAAAAAAATCGATAAACAGCAACAGATGTCATTTAATATGACTTTAGAACAATGTGCCTGGCCTTCTATAAGATAAACAAAATTAAATACTTTCCATTTGGTACCATCAAATAAAGCATTTACAAATTAGACTCTAATGGTCCTTCCTTTACTTGTTATGATAAACCAGAGAAATAGGCTTTAGTTTATTGAGTCTATTATTGAGCACTAATTAGGTTTGGCTTTGGGGCATTCAGAAGCCTATGTTAGAGTAAATAATGGTTATGGTTTCTTCTACATATCAAATAATGGCTTACAAAAGGCAATGTCCTCTGAAATGACTCACTTGCTTAGGATGGAGACCACAGATTGACCAGGATTTCAGTCTATGCTAAGTTATTGAATGACTAGAGGCCAGCATGAGTAATTATTGTGTAGACACTCCTAACCACAGATGGCAAAATATTTCAAGAGGTCCCAGTCTCACTCAAGCTCTTTGACTATTTCCTGGATCATAGAAAACAATTTTGTTATTTAAGGCTTTTCCTTGAGTATAGAGGTTAGAGTATAAGATCTAGAAAGTAAATGTAACATCACAAAATAGGAGATGGGTGAATTGGAGGAGAAGTAGAGAAGGAAATTAGGTTATCATTCATAGGTTCATAGGTCAAAAACAATGAAGCCCATCATTTTGCGGATTAGGAACCTGAGACCTTCACAGGTACCCAAAGACTTTCCCAAGAAAATCTAGGTCGTCAGAGTCAGAGGTGGGATAACCCTACTGACTACAGATTCTAACCCTAAATGTCTCCTGACTCTGGAATACATAGTCTCTTTCCATTGCCTTCCTGTCCGTTGCAGGGGCAGGGGGTGGATTGGGGGGGGGGAATACATTAAAAATCCTTAAGACAAATTGCTAAAATTCACTAAACTGTGTGTGGCATGAAAAAGATACAGAAAAATGTAAATACATCTTCGTACACCAAAACCCACCAACAAACCAACAAAAAGTCCTCATACAAAGACATAAACAACAATAGCACCAGCAATGGTAGCAACAAACAGGAGCAACTCTCAGCCTGAGACTTTCTTTTGGTTTCTTCCCTTCTAGTCCTATTACTTTATTGATGCTGTGGGTTGCTCTCCATATTATGATTATAAACTTCAAGGGTTTTCTCTTAAAATTGATAATGTGTGGTCAATTCTGACCTGATGTAGACCCAGGAAAGTTTTTTAAATTCTTCAACTGTTTGATCATGTGTGGGGAAAAGGTGCTTGCTTCTTTGCTTTGCTTTAAAAAATAAAAAGGAAGGAAGGAAAGGGGAATGAAAAATAGAAGAAAAAAACTACAAATATCTTGTTTCTCATTATTGTATGTCCTTGCTGAGTAAGACCATATTCTAAGCTAAAAGAGTTTTAATGACCAGGAATCTCAGAATCAGCAGGCTAAGCTGAAGAATTGTGATTTGAGTTGGATTGGTGGAATGACTGAACCAGTATCATGCCGAATTGACATGAAAATATAAACCAAGTAGTCACCCAACATAGATGATCCATTGTATATCTCCTTCCTAATCCTTATCTCTGTTTCCCCTTCTTATTGCATATCTCCTTGCCCCTCTCTGATTTTCCCCTATATTCTAATTCTATATTCTCTCTCCCTTTTCCTTTCTCGGTCTCTGTCTCTCTATCTCTTTGTGTCTTTCTTTCTCTGTCTCTGTCTCTCTCTTTGTCTGTCCCTCCATCTCTTCAAAATTATATAACCTCTAGTATAGATATGCTCTTTGTTTATTTGATCTTGTCCAACCACATGCTCTCCTTGTCTTTAATTTTTTTCAGTACCATTTCTATTTTTTCATACAATAAGAACAGCAGGGACTTTGATGTTGGTGTCTATGTGTGATAGCTTCACTTCAATAATAGGGAGAATAGTTTGTTGTGTTTTCTTGGCAGATCTTTTCCTTCTTTTGTCTGGTGTTCTTCACCCAATTTCATCCTAAAGTGTTTAGTATGATAAAGCTAAATTGGACTTTTTATGAACTTGGTCTCACTTCCCCATCCACCCCTTTCCCACTCTATTTCTTAATATTTAATGAGATAACAATATTAGTAATTTTCCATAATTCACCTTCATAAAATTTTACAAATGAATATATATATTTAAACTGATGGTGCCTTGGTTTGTCATATTTCTCTGTCAAGGGGATCAAGCATTTTTTGGCTGAGGCAGCCTCTTTTGGCCTCCATGCTATGCTTTTTGCTTTACTTTTTTTAGATTTTCTGAGGAAATTATGTCAATATCTGTTCTTTTGCCAATTAAAAAACCCATTTCCCACAATGCTATATGCTAATTAAAATTGTAGCTCTGGACTAATATAGTTTGGGTTTAATCTTGGAGGTTTTTCATTGATTCTACTCTGGCTCATGTAAAGTTCATACTTAGAATGTCAGAATTTGGCACACTTTCCCCCTACCCTATTTTTTCTTTGCTAACATAAAAATTTGGCTTATGTTCAGGTTTTCACAAGAAAAGGAAAGAACCCTCAGCTTTTAGCTAAGTACTTACCTAAGCACTTAGCCTAACAAAATATCAGATATAGGACAGGCTTTATTTAACTTGACGAGAAAGTATAAAGGACTCAAACTCAAGCCTATAAATAGTCAGGACAATTCTTCCAGCTTGAGATTTATGGTCCTATGATGATTCAATGGCCCATGAAGAATTGGGCAGCAGAAGTAGCACAAAATGTACAAAATGCTCTACAACTAGAAAATGAGGTGGGTTGGTCATGTATCAAGAATGAAGGATAATAAATGGACAATTTATGAGTTCAATTGGTATCCATGCTATTAGCAAGAAACTGAAAAAAAAAAAAAACATCCTGCACATTGGGTGGACTTTCTTTGGATGATTTAGATAAGTGCATAGAGAAGAGTTACAGAGCACAAGTTGCAATTTGTATCCATGCTCTGCAGTTGTCATTAAGACAGTTTCAGAGTATTCAGCTTGATGAGATCATAGATTGAAGTACAGAGTACTAGGTATTTGAAACCTCCCTCATTATTTGATAACTTCTTGATTAAGTCAATAAATCACTAAGAAGTACTGTAAATCAGGACATGCTTCTTTTAATTGCTCTTCCTTATTGTGGTCTTGGTCTTGTTATTGGCTTCTTTGTCATAGGAATAGGCTCAATTTCTACAGATTTTCTCATAGAAAGGTGCCTCTTTTCCTTTCTAAGACTCATGATTTTCCCAGTCTCATTGATTCCTCTCCTCTTCCATATCCTATTTTCTAAAAAAAAAAAAAATTCAGACCTAAAAAACAAAAAAGGGCATTCTATATACCTTGTAGAAAACACACACAATGAAAGCACAAATTTCTATTTCATGTTTCTTGATTTTTTCTTATAAAAAGTATATAACAAATTCCACACATTACTTTAAAAACTATCCTATATGTATATGCTTCCTTCTAAACTACTTTCTGTTATCTTCTGTGAATTTCTGTGGTCTTTTTTTTTTTTAACCTCACTATTGCTAATCCTCTTCCCATATTATAGGCTGAAAGAAAAAAAAAAACCTTTGTAACAAATTAATAGAATTTAACTAAGTATTTAAATATTAAGTAAATAACTCAAATTAATTATAGTCATATGAAAAATGTTCTAACTTGTTATTGATTTATTGATTAGAAAAATACAAATACAAATATAAACAATCTTGAGATATAATTTTACACCTGTCAGATTAGCTAAAATGATAGGAGGGGAACATGACAAATGTTGCAAGGGAATCTGGAAAATTTGGGACAGTAATTCACTGTTGGTGGAACTCTGAACTGATTCAACTATTCTGGAGGGCCATCTTGAATTTTACTAAAGAATTATTAAATTACTTATACCCTTTGACCAATATCATTGCTATATCTATTTCCAAAGATGATTAGAGGAGAATGAAAAGAACTGTTGTAAAATGTTTATAGTGGCTCTCTTTGTGGTGACAAAGGACTAGACATTTCAGGAATTCCTGTTAATTAGGGAATGACTGAACAAGTTGTGGTATATGGTTGTGATAAAAATACTACTGTATTATAAGAAATGATGCACTTGATGATCTTAGAAAATGTGGATAGTTTTGCATGAAATAATGAGCAGAACCAAGAAAATGTTGCATATAGTAACAGCAATATTATTTTAAGAACAACTTTGAGTGACTAAGTTATTTTGACTATTATAAATACCTAGATTAAGCACAAGGGACGTATAAATGAAAATGCTATTTGCATCCAGAAAAAAACTGATAGAAGTATGTATAGATTTATTTTTCAAATATATGTATTTATGTCTAATGGTAACCAGTTCTAGGAGGAAGAGGGAGAGAAGAAAAAGGAGAAAAAGAAATTCACATAACTTTGTTATATGTTTAAAAGGAATATCAAGTTGTAGGTTTATAGTTGCATGAGCAATTATCTTTTTTCCTCTCTTCTATTATGTTATATATACTTGTTTTATTTATTAGTTCAAAATAAAATAAATAAAATAAAAAACCAAAAATCAATAGAATCAAGAAAGATGAATCCATACAATGGGTTATATTATAAGTGTTTGTCTCTAGATCTTGTATCCATTATATTACTGTCCAGAAGTGGCTAATATACTTCATCACCAGTTCTCTGGAACCATGGCTGGCTAGTCATTGCTTTGATTGGTATTTAAAAATATTTCAAAGATGTTTTTCTTTTTAATACCATTGTAATTTTTTTTTGAGGAGGTAAAGTATTTTTAAGGTTTGCTTCCATCATTTAATTGGCTAATGAGTAGTAGGGAGCTAAACTCATTTAAAAAAAAAAAAAAACAATGTCTTTTATCTTCTGCTTTAAAATAACTCTCATTTCAAATGTAGTCTTTCCTCATCTCTCCTCCCTGAAAAGTCATCCCTTGTAACAAAGAATAAAAGAGAAAAAGGAAAGGTCAAGGCAGGTCAGCAAAACTAACTTATGCATTAACTAAGCCTAATAGAATTTTCAATGTTCCACCCTCACGGTTTTCTACTTCTGGCCAAAAAAGGTGGTGGAAGTAAATCTCATTTTTTCTTTAGGGGAAAAAAAAAACTTGGTTGATATAATTACCCAGTGTTGAGGGTTTCTGTTATTTGTTTCGTTGTTACCTACAGTATTGTAGTCATTGTGTATGGTGTTTTCTGGTTTTGTTAATTTCATTTTCTATCAGTTCATAGAAATGTTCCTAAGCTTTTCTGAATTCTTTATATTCGTATATACCATTACATCCTCAATTATAGTCAATCAATATGCATTTACTAAGGACTTACTATGTGCACTACAGACATTGTGCTAAACATTGGGAATACAAAGAAAGGAAAAATTATCAACAATGACAAAAACATGTTTCTGCCTGCAAAGAGCTCACATTTTAAAATTTTCTCATATCAGTTGATAAATATTCACTTTGTTTCCTTAAAAAGGCCTGGGGGTTGGGGGGAGGGATTGGGACTGTGCTGGCTATTATGAATTTTTTTTGTATATGTGGGACATTTTCCTTTATCTTTGGCTTCCTTGGGATATATACCTGACAAGTAGTATCCCTGGTTCAAAAAAAAATGGACCTTTTAGAAATGAAAACAATTTCATCTGTACCAATCAGTCTTAAAGAAATAGTGGCAGCAACAGCAGCAACAATACCAGTAAATTAAACTTGAGCCTCAGAAGATTGTTTCCACTGGGAAATGAAAGACCCACATGCTCAAGGAGCTCATTAGTAGCAAGTAAATTAAGAGCATAACCCCAAAGCATGTCTGCAGCTTGGTATTACATGGTTGCTTAGGATTCATATAATCGTTCATTTCTGTACTGTGTTTAAAGACAGCTACAGCTCATATCACCTTTCTGATACTTGAGGCTGGGGCCAAACACCTGTGGCCCTATTCAATGAATAAATACATATGGGACAAATGCTGCAAATTACACAGTAATGACTTATAATGATAGAAACATATGTCTGTGGCTTTTTATTATGAAATATTTTTATAACCTGAGTGAATCTTAAGTGTTTGGATTTTTTCAGGCCAATGAACCCAACTGTGGATTAAAAACACTCTTTCTTTCTCTCTGTCTCTCTCCTATTTGAATTTTGGAATAAATGTTGTTCCATAAGAGGCTGAACAAAGGAGGTTGAAGTTATAAGACATCATTCTTAGTACTTTGAAAGGGGAATGGTAATCACTTGAAGGTATCATAAGTTCCTTAAAAAGAAATCATGCCAGAATAACCTTTGATCTATTTCTGATAGAGATCACACAAATACTCTACACTGAGAATATCTGACTTTTACCAATGAATGACAAAATATTTATTAGTACTACTATGTGCCAAGGATTACATTAACATTGTAGATACAAATACATACAAGCAAGACAGACAATTTTTGTGCTAAAGAAATGTACATTCTAATGAGGAAAGAAAAGACATAAAAAGTAAATAATTTGACAAAGTATTTTATCATATCTGATGGGAAATATGGAGATGTGGTGATATGGAGATGGGTTGATAGCACATTTAGATGTATTTGTTACTGCTTAAATAATTGTATTCTCCAAAGCTCCATATAGTAAATGGCATATAGTAAATGAAAGTAAGTGTATAATAAATACTTGTTTCCTTCATTATCATCGTTCTCCCATCTTCATTCTAATTGGAAAGCTGTGTTCAGTTCTAAACTCAAGATCAGTGGCTCCAAAGAGCAGCAGAACTCCCCAGTACTAGGAACCAGTTTAAATGTAATTGGAAAATAGTTTATAAAATAAATAAAAAATATAATACTATATAGATGGTATTATTTGTGATTTTCTAGTTCAACATGTGGGGTCAACAGGGATCCTTTTCTACTTGAGTTCAATACCATTGCTTTAAATTATTGATTAATCAATATTTTAGTATTCAAACATATTGAGAGATCTCAAGTGATCTGAGGTAGGGCTATGTCTTTACCATTTCTTTGTTTGACATTCTTACCAATAACTTGAAAAGTAATATTCCTTTAAATTTTTATTGATGTGTTTTGTTTTTGTAAACTATTGTTTTAAAAATATTTCCCTCTTTATCCCCTATCTGGTGAGTCATCTTTTATTAGGAAGGATTAAAAAGGAAAGAAAAAAATGTTTGGCATATAGTAAACTTAATGATATCATTCTTATTCTTTTCTTCATTTTTTAGGAGGTATAGATGGCATTCTTGTCAAATTTGCACATAACATAATGCTGGGTGTTTTGCTTAATACATTGTATGACAGAATAGCAGCTTGAAAAGATCAAAACAGAACTAGAGAGCTGATTCTACTAAGATGAAACATAAGGAATTAAATCCCGTACTTAGGTAACCCATAACTAACTGCACAGGTCTAAGATAGGAGGGGGGACATGGTCAGACATCAGTTCACACAAAAAAGATTGGTTTTGTTTTTTGTTTTTTGTTTTTTAATGAACTGAAAGACTCAAAATGGAGGCATCCAAGTAACTCAGCAGATAGAACACTAGACCTGCTGTCAGGAAAATTTGAGTTATGTTCTCAGATACTCACTAATTATGAAATGTTGTACAAGTCACTTAACCCCTGTTTTTCTTTTTCTTTTTTTAAAATTTATTTTATTTGTTTTTCTTTATTGATTAAAGAAGAAAATGGCAAACCAGTCCAGTATCTTTGCCAAGGAAAACCTATGGATTGTATTGCCATGCACTTTGGTCTACAGGGTCACAAAGAGATAGATGTGACTGAATAAATGAACAGCAACAAAGCTCAAAATTAGTTAATATAAGTATATGTGATGTTGTTGCCAAAAAAATCCAACATCTTTTTGCTTAACAGAAAAATGGTATCCAAAATATCATGGGTAATATTCCTACTGAACTAAAATGAGATATTTGTAAAGAGCTTAGCACAATACATGACAGAAATGCAAATGTTTTTCAGTCATATCTGCCTCTCTGTGACTTTTTTTTCCCGCAAAAATACTGGAGCAGTTGGCCATTTCCTTATCATTTACTGATGAAGAAACTGAATCAAACAGGGATAAGTGACTTGCCCAGAATCACATAGTTAGAAAGTGTCTGAGGTTAGATTTGAACTCAGGAAGATGAATCCTCTGGACTCCAAACCTGGTACTCTATCTACTGCACCATCTAGTTGCCCCACCTGACATATAGTAAGTGTATAATAAATGCTTGTTCCCCCACCATCACCACTCTCCCCATCCTATCTCTATTCCATTTGGAAGTCTGTTCACTTCTGAGATTCTTCTTTTCAGAGTGATACTGAGAAACTGGAAAAACATTCAAAGGAAAAGTTCCTAGGAAATCATCTCATGGGGGATCAATGGAAGGAAATGAGGATGTTTATCATGGGTGGGAGGGAAACTATTTGAATAGCAGTTGTATGGAAAAGACAATTATACTTTGTTTATCTTGAGAGGGCAACACTAGAACCAAAGGGTGCAATGTTATAAAGAGGTTGATATTGATTCAATACAAGGTCTGAAAATGGGAGATGTTGAAAAATAAATAATCCATTTCATGGGGTAACAAGATCCTTGTCACTGGAGGGATTCAAGAAAAAGCTAGAAGATCTCTTATCAAGACATCATGGTAGAAATTGAGTTATCAAGCAGAAAGACAAACTGGTTGATTTCTATGACCCCCTATCTGAAGGACCCTATGACTTAATATCAGGATTAATATGTATGATTTTTATTAACTGTCAGGGAAAGTCTTTTAAAAAGATTCTTTGTGAACTCAATTTTGAAATTATAGGAGTGATTACTATATAAACAATCATCTTATACAAGGCTTCTATTAGATAAAATAATTTCAGCCTTTGTTTCATTTTACTGAGGATAAGACAGTTAAATAATATTCAGTAAGCTTTTTATTAGACATTTACTTTATATCTTAGTACCTAAGATAAATTCTGGGGACAAAAAGACAATAAAGAAACAGTCCCTGACTGTAATAGATTCAAAATAATCATTAGAATATTATCATGCTTCATACCATTGTAATTTGGGTACAGAGTATAATCTATCAAAAAGAATCTGTAAACAAAATTCACCCAAATTTGCTCTTGAAAATGAAAAAACTGCTCTTCCTTCCTCTCTTGTGTTATATAAAGAAATCAGAAGAAAAAACAAACAAAAAATGCCTTTAAATTCTATGAAAGTATTTTTCTATCTTATCTTCATTAATAGATGTGATTGTTATAATGAGTTTTTGAGTGGTACATTTTGAGGGAAGGTTTTTATATCTATATCTATATTTTTAAAAGTATTTATCTATTGTTTTTAAATTATGTTTAGGGAAATGGCAGCTCTTTCTAAGCTTAATTTTTGATATGTAGCTTACTTGGCTCAAATTATACAGACACCAGTGCTGTCTGATAAAAGTGAAGATTTTATGGTAGTGAAGGATATTAGTGAAGGCAAACTGAGAGGATGAGAAGGGCTGAGACTGTTTTAGTATTTCTGTGATACACCATTTAGGTACATTGGTGCTGGGAAATCATACAGTGATAATTAACCTATAACTGTCAGTCATTAAGGGAACTGATGCTACATTTTAGGTGTGAACCCAATAATGTATCAAAATAGCTCAGATTTATAATAGCTAAGCTGGAAGAAACTTTGAAAATCATCTAAAAATCTGTAATGTTATATTTTATATCCATTTTTTCTCACTTAACTATTATTTACATATTGCTTTAAGATTTGTAGAGCATCTTACAAATGTTATTTCATTTTCATCTTTATAACATCCTTGAAAAAGATGTGATTTTATGTCCTCATTTTACATATGAGGTAAATGAGACAAAGGTTAGGTAAAATCTGCAGGCTCACACAACTAATAAGTGTAGGAGGTCAGATTTTAACTTTGAGTTTCCTGCCTTCAGGTCCAGAAATTTATCCAGTCTACCATCTAACTGCTTCATTTGGACCTTGCTACAACCCTATGCCAGTTTTACAGTATTCCCATTTTACAGATTAAAAAAATGAGGCTTAAAGAGTTGAAATGATTTGTCCAGTTCCATAACTGGTAAATATCAGAGGCAGAATTTGAACACATATCTATTATCCCATGCTCTATTTAGCTCAATTTTCTTTCTTTTTATTTAATTGAACTAAATAAAAAAATAAGAAAAAAATAGAATTTTTGAAAAGAAAGTTTTGCTCTTTAAAAAAAAATGCTATTATAAACTTAATTGTGAATTAGGCAATGACCCCTCTAGGCAACAAATGAAGTGTAGTTTGTATAAACCAGTAAAAATCTTTTACCATGGAGATTATCTAATTGGTAGGCTGGGACTTTCAGTCTTTAGGTAAGCATTTATTCCCCTCTCCTTGCTGTCAGATTCTCAGATAGAATCCCAATTCCCTACTTGATGGTTCTATGCTTTGTATCTCATTATAGTAATGAGTTTTTTGAATGCCCATAGATGCCTTATGCTTCATTGCACCATATGTATTCTTGTATGATGTAACAATCATCAACAAACACAAATATTTTGATATGCAAAGCATTAAAAGGATCTCAAATGAAGCAATGAACTTATTATGTACTGCTTTTTTTTTTAATTTGGCAATACATCTCATTTTACAAAAGAGCAGACCAAGAGGTTAAGTGATCTGCTCATAATCACATAACCAGTGCATATCAAAATTAGTTTTGAATCCAGATTTGTGCACTCCCAATCATTACACAATGTTGCTTCTAGTTAAGACTCCATTACTCAGCAGAAGGGATGACATCCTCAAAAGTAACGCAACTAGCTAGAAAGAATGAACCAGAATTAATTCACAGGAAAGGTCTTCCAATCCCATGCCTTTCCCACCACTAGAAAGTACTGAGATGGCATCATAATACCACTCTGTAAAAGACTGGAAATAGGATGTATGGGCTGGTGAACATAAGCTATTCCTGGGTCAAGGATGCTGGAGACCAACACAGTTGCTACTAAACCATTGTAGCAACTGTCTCCAGGTCTACATGGTGGTCAGGAGATAATGAGTACTCTTAGGAGACAAGTTATCATTGGGAAGACCACAGCAGCCAAGTGGGAGCTCTGAGTGACTCGTTTCCTTCTAGATGATGTGTTGTTGCTAAGGAATGTGTCACTTCTGTGCAAGGCTTCTCTGGTGGACTTGTTGTTATGGGGGCAAAGAGTATAGGATTACGTTAATGACCAAATTCTTTTCCCATTCTCTGACTCAGAAGTGGCTTTTGGAAACTAGAAAGAGTCACTTTGAGGTCCCAGCTGGGAGCCTGCCAGCCAGATCCAGTCTGACTGACTTAAGGTCTTCACTTCGGAGAACTGTAATTGGTCTGGCTGCCTATGTATTTGTGGCTGCAGTTCTGGGCATGGCTCTCAGTGGTGATGTACTTTTACAGAAAGACTATACACCCCAAGAAGATGCTAACGAGGTCAAGAGTGAACATAAAGTTGATAGAATCCATGCTCTTAAGGGTTACACAGTTTTGGTATAAAAAGAGCCAAAACAGGACTGAGCATGCATTAGAATCAACTAACCTTGACTGAACATCTCCTATGCTGGAAGGACTACATGCACAGTGGCAAGCTGGCTCCACAAAAAGAGGTTAGCTTGACTGGAAATTTTACATGAGATAAATCATTGACTGAAGGTTTGGGGCTTCCTCTACAGTGATGTTCTCTATGCCATCCTTACCAACACTTGGATCACTGCCCTGACTTTCCTTTCCTTATTTCTCTCTGGCTCTCTAGTGAACTCGAGTTTTCCTCCTTCCCTTTTTCCTTCCCTCCCCTGCCCTCACTGCCCTTCCCCTTCCCCCCTTTCCCTTCCCTTCCCTTCCTTTCCTTCCATCTTCCCCTATACATTAATTCACTATTTATGGGGGCAGCTAGGTGGCACAATGGATAGAGCACCAGCCTTGTATTCAGGAGGACCCAAGTTCAAATCTGGTCTCAGACACTTAACACTTCCTAGCTGTGTGACCCTGAACAAGTCACTTAGCCCCAGCCTCCAAAAAAAAAAAATCATTATTTACTATGTGCCAAAAATTATGCTAGACCAATGTCAATTCAAAGGTAAAACCTAGCAATGCATTTTGATCATCTTTCAGTATATAGCTTGGACAATACTCTTCACATTACTGCCTCTTCCCTTCCTCCATGTATCTCCCTTTCCATCTAACTAATCACTGTAGCTTCTGGGTCTTCTTTTGCAGATGGGACAGAAGCTGGCAACAAATCAGTAACTCAGTTGACAAGCATTTATTAAATGTCTACTAAAAATCAGGTACTGTGCTTCTAGGTATACAAAAAAAGTAAAAAACAAAACAAAACAAAACAAAAAAACTCAATAGCAACCAAATCTCTAATAGTTCCTGCCTTCAAAACTATAAGAAGGGAAATTAAAATACAAAAATAACAATTTGAAAAAATTCACTGTAAGACATAAGAATGCTGCAAAGTGCTACTAGAGTGCTAAGGAAAAAGAAATAATTTCTGACTAACAGAAGCAGGGGATAGTTCCCTGGAAGAGATGGTATTTGAGGGGGGCCTTGAAGAATGGGTAGGATTTCAACAGGGAAAAGACTGGATCGGGTGAAGAGGGAATGCATTTTGGAAAGAGGATAGAATAGAAACAAAGATAGGGCATCAGTCATGTTTATTCTTAGGATGCAACTTAATTATTTTTGGGATTAGAATTGTATTTTAAAAATTCTTTTTATTAGTTCTTTGTCCTAACACTTATTTACTTTTTAAATTTGAAGCAGTTAAAACTCCAGAATTGTTCAATACTCCAGAGCCTGAATTTTAATTGATACTCCTAGGGAGGATGCAGGATGACTAAAACATGGCAACTCTTATAATATATCATCTTGAATTCAAGAGGTTCCAGTGAAGTTTCTTTCATCTGCCTATTTGGGTCTTCATTGTAGGTCCATTCATGGTGATTTAGGCCATTTTTTAATTCTCTTGGGACAGAATTCCATTTCTTCTGGTTTCAGGTCTTCCTAGGGCAGTTGTTCCTCCCTATATCACTATATCAAATGTCTTATATTATTTGACAGGTTAATGGTGAAATTAAATCAGGGCCTCATGCCTTAATTGTTGAAGAACCTTCCTGATATGCATCCTTGCCTCGATTCCCTTCTCCTTCCAATCCACTGCTGCCAGATTAAGCCTATTCTATAGATTTATGTCATTCTTCCCTATTACCTACCAAATAAAGTTCAGGCTGCTAACTCTGGCACTTAAGACTCTATAACCTGTTGGCAAACAGCCTTTCTCCATTACCCTACCTCTTCACATAACCATGTAGCATTGTATGTATGCACTATTTGCCATCCCCAGATATGTTCCATGGATTCCATTGTTCAAAGAACGCTCAATATCAGTAAGGTTTCCCCCCAATCCTAACCAACATTTTTGAGGCTATACTCAAATTCTTTCATGTTGCCTTCTCTGAGGCTTTCAATTGAAGGTGATATCTTCTTCATTGGATCTCAAAGCATTTTTCACTCCTACACATTTCCATGTAAATTTGTAATTGACCTATTTGTATGCATTTGCCACTCTTCCTAGACTGAAAACCAACTAGTTATCTATGTCTTTAGCCACAAACTATTGAAGGCTTTTCATGTAGTAGGCATGCAATAATATAATGGGTATAATAAATGAGTCATGAACTGCATTGAGTTGGAGAGAGGCCTGATATGTCAGCTCCATTTGGTGAGAATGACTTACTGCCTTAGAGTATTTTGAACTAGCAAAACTGAATTGTATTTCTTCTGCCTTGTCTAGGGAGTCATTTATAAAGCCCTTTTTCAGTGCTTGTTTCTACTGCTGTGAAGTTAGTGGTGCAGTGACTACCACTTCCTGCTATAACTCGTCCTTTTTCTAGGATTGTTCAGTAATCAAGGAGCAATCAAGTCTGGCCAAGACGTGCAAAGGGAGACTTGGAGCCAGGCCAGTCTCCTCATTTTAGGCTTCTTTTTAGCCAGGAGGTAGTTTTCGGTGGGTCATGAAAATTTGACCCTAACCTTCTTTCTAGTCCCTATTTAGATTTAGTTGACAGATTGTGAATGAAGAGGGAGAAGAAAAAAAAAAACCCAGGTGTTGGGAGGTGGTGGTGGCGTTGAGGGCTCCTGGGGAGATGGCGATGAAGGAGCAGCTGGAGAGAAGGGAAGAGCATAGAAAGTTTTGACTGTTCTCCTAACTATTTTCTCCTTCTGTCCAATTATTTCCTTTAGGGACATTAGGAACCATGCTGTGGGAAAAGGTCTTGGAAATGATGAAGGACTAAAATTTTTGAAATTCACTCAGAGAAGAGTGTAGAGCTCTAGTCCAATCCTTCATTTGATAATTTAAGAACAAAGGTCAGAAAGTTGAAAAGACTTGTTACCTGATTTCCTAGTGACAGGCCTCATACCTTAATTGTTGAAGAACCTTCCTGATATGCATCCTTGCCTCGATTCCCTTCTCCTTCCAATCCATTGCTGCCAGATTAAGCCTATTCTATAGATTTATGTCATTCTTCCCCATTACCTACCAAATAAAGTTCAGGCTGCTAACTCTGGCACTTAAGACTCTATAACCTGTTGGCAAACAGCCTTTCTCCATTACTCTGATAGCAATCTTGTATGTATCTTTCTTATACATTTATGTTTTTCCCATTAAAATGTAAACTCATGAGTTCAGTGCATGTTTTGTCCTTACATTTAGCATGGAGTCTGGTGCATAGCAGGTAATTAATAAGTGTTTGTTGAATGATTAATAATAATTATAATAGCTTATGGCTAACATTTCTATTGCATGTTAAGGTTTGCAAAGTGCTGCTTGTATATTATCTTGTATGATTTTCACGCCTCTCTGGGAAGTGGGTGCTATCAACATCCCCATTTTGCAGTTAAGAGTATTGAGCGAGGTTAGGAGACTTGCCCAGAATCACACAGTTAATAAATGATTGGGTCAAGTGACTCAACAAGTTGTGTGATTTTGGATGGTAAAGTAGAAGAATTGTATGTATGTGCACATGTCTGTCTGAATGTCTGTCTTTCTTATTTGAAAGTGATGCTGGTGATATTATTAACGTGTACAATTATAAACAAAAAAGAACCAAGCCACAATATGTGACCTACTTAGCTTTTATTTCTTTTTTATCTTTTTTCTCCTGATTGTCTGTAACAATAATTTTAACTTTTGATTTTTTTTTAAATTTTGAATTCTAAAGTTGTTTCCCTCTCCCCTTATTGGGAAAACAAACAATTTGATACAGGTTATATATGTGCAGTTATGAAAAAAAATTTCCATGTTAGTCATGTTGTTAAAGAAAATACACGCCCTCCCCCCAAAAAAACATTAAGAAAAATAAAGTTTTTTTTAAAAAATAAGCCTTGATCTGTATTCAGATCCCATCATTTGCTTCCATGGAGGTAAATAGTATTTTTAAAAATCATGAATCTTTTGGAATTGTCTTAGTTTATTGTATTGCTAAAATAGCTAAATCATTCACAGGGGATCATCTTATAATATTGCTGTTACTCTGTACAATATTTTTCTGGTTTTGCTTACTCTACTTTGTATCAATTCTTATGGCTTTCCATGTTTTTTGAAATCACCCTCTCATTTAAACACCCACATGTATATGTATGTGTTTATGTTTAAATGTTTAAATATGTATGCATAATGGTATGTCATTTATATAGCATATAAGTACTTGTTGTAGTCATACACTACAACTTGTTTAACCATTATCCAATTGATGAGTATCCCCTCAAATTCTGAATCTTTGACACCACAAAAAGAACTGTTAGAAATATTTTTATAGAAATAAGCCTATTTCCTTTTGTTTAAGCTCTTTGGGATACAGATCTTGCAATGATGTTTCTTATTCAAAGGCTATGCACAATTTTATAACCCTTTGGGAACAGTTCCAAATTGTGCTTCAGAATGGTTGAATCCAGTTCATAATTTTATCAACAATGTATTAGTTAGCTTTCATTCCTAAACTATTTCTCATCTTTGATTGATAGATGTAGCTGTTCTATGGAGGTAGTGCTATTATAAGGCAAATATTCCTAAGTATTTTAATCCAACAAGGAATGAGCACAGGCCATTGTTGGTTCAATCCTAAAACCTCATGTACTTAATAACTTCTCAGTCATTGCCAGTGTGGTCAGACTCATATATGTGCTTTAAGTAAGGGCCTCCCATATACTAAGAAAATTGATTATTAGAAGTAGAAGGTACCTAAAGTCATCTATTCCAATGATCTCATTTTTCAGATGAAGGAACAGAAATGCAAAGAGGAGAAAGTATTTGCTCAAGGCTACATAAGGCTACTCAAAGTGTATTCCTAAGCAACTGGAAACTTGGTCAATCTTATTTTATTTTTCCTCTTGTTGAAGTTGCTGTGTGGAGCTGTTTTCTCATAGTTTGTTCAAAAGTATTTGGGTAGAAAAAATTGGGAAAAGGTGGTCTTGAAATTTACTCAGTGTGGAGAATTTTCTTGTTATTTCTATTCTCACTAGTCAGTTTGATATTAAGTGATTCATATTATGCTGCTAAAAGATCATTAGACACATAATGATAGCATGGATAAGAACCTGTCTTAGAGGCATCAAAGTCTGAGATCAATGCCTGTCCCAAAACATACTCATTGTATCACCTTGGGCTAATCACATTTGGTTTCTTAGTCACCAGGCAACTCTGGAACAAATTGCATAAAGTTTATGGATTGACATTCCATCCTCCACCAGGATTTCCTTACCCTAATAAAACCACAGGTCCAGATTCTACTCACCTCTCTACCCCAATCCCCCAAAGAGGTATAGTTAGAAGAAACCACAAAGATATTTAGAGATTTTAATTTATAGATGAGACAAACTGAAGTCTTGAGAACTTGCCCCAAATCACATGAATAGAAAGTAGCCTGCCTGAAAATTGCAGGGATGTTGAGTTCAGTGTTTCTGTGTCTAAATTCAGGGAAAAACTTTAAAATAAATAAAATTTCAAGAAACTGATAACTCTTTAAGTAGATTATCAAGGTTGCTTGCTTTTATTCCAATTTGCCCAAATAATGCAAATATCCAATGTTTTTATGCATATTTGTTTATTATAATTTGTATTGATATATGTGCATATATCTTTCCCTATTAAAATTGAAGCTCCTTGAGAGCAGAGGCTGTTTTTGCTTTTTCTTTGCACCCCTAGTGCTCAGCACAGTGCCTGACACTTAGGTACTTAATCACTCAATCAGTGAACAATTACTATGCATCTACTATGGGCCCAGTACTATGCTCAGCATTGAGGAAACAAAGAAAGGTCTAAGATGAATTTTGCTCCCAAGGAGTTTTCAGGCTATGGAGGAGACAAAATGCAAACAACTATGCACAAACATTGGAAATAATTAACAAAAGGAAGATACTAGAATTAAGGAGGATTGTGAAACATTTCCTGTAGGATATAGGGTTTTAACTTGGACTCAAGGGAATCCAGGAAGTAAGCTAAAAAGTGTCTGCACTAAGGAGATAGAATATCTTGTTTCAGGAACATTAAAGAAGCCAATGTCACTAGATCAAAGAGTAGTGTGTGTGTTAGGAATGGGGAGATGGCATAAGATGTGGAAACACTAAAACAGTAGGGAGAGGCTTTGAATGGAATTTTATGTTTGCTCGTGGAGGTAAAAGGGAGCCAGTAAAGTTAACTGGTTGGGGGGGATTACATGGTTAGAACAAAACTTTAGGAAGATCATTTTGACACTTGAATAGTGGATAGACTGGAGTGGAGAGAGATGGGAATCTGGGAGACCCACCAATAGGCTACTATAGTAGTCCAAAATTGAACCTGCACTGCAGTGATGGCAATGTCAGAGGAGAGAAGGGGGCATATGCAAGAGATATTATGGAGGTAGAATCAACAGGTATTGACAAAAGATTGGATATAGAGTGTGGGATGGTGAGAGATAGTAAAGAGTTAAGTACAACTCATAAGTTTTGAGCCTAGGTGACTGGGAGTCTGGTGGTATACTTTAATAGTAATAGAGAAGTTAGGATGAGGGGAAAATATGGAGGGGGGAAATAATGAGATCAGATTTAGACATGTTGAGTTTCAAATGTCCATGGGACATTCACTTTTAGATGTCCAATAAATAGACAGTTGGAAATACAAGACTTGTGGTCATAAGAAATGTGAGAATGGATAAGTAAACTTGAGAATCATAAGCACAGTAATGATAATTCAATAATTTGAGCTGATGACATCACCAATTAAAATGATATAGAGGAAGAAAAAGAGTGGACAGAACTATAAGACAGAGCCTTGGGAAACCACCACTGATAATGAACATGATTTGGCTGAAGATCCAGCAAATAAGATAGAGGAGTGGTCAAATAGGTAGGAGGAGAACCAGGAGAAAGCTGGATTATGAAAACACAGAGAGAAGGAAAGATGAAGAAGAGGATCATCAATAGTGTCAATGGCTAGAGAGGTCAAGGAGAATGAAGAATGAAAAAATTCCGTTAGATCTGGCCATTTAGAGATTAGTAGTAACTTTGGAGAGAATAATTTCAGTTAAATAATGTTGATTTGGCCAAGACAATATCATCTGTTTTAAATCACAAACCATTAGAGGAGAAGTCTATGTCTAATATAATTTTTGTTGTGCAATGCCAAGTCATTTTAATGTATAGGGATGCTTCATGAAAATACCATCTCACTACATAATCTTTCTTGATAATGACACTAATAGTGATGATGATATTGAAGAAGATATTTGACTACATCTTGGCAGAATACAGAAGGAACAACATTTCTTCATAGTGAAGTCCATTAGAATGGGACAAACCATTACATTTATATATTCTTGACAATGACAATACATAAAATGCATTTCAAGAGCAATGACACTTTATTTTTTAAAAATATATAGTACTCTCTTTCCTTCACCTGAAATAGCACCATGGTTTTATAATTTCTTCTAGAACTTTAAAGAATAATGTTTCGAGACATTGATTTTAAAACATATTTTAAAAAATATTGTTTCATTTTTATTTGTAGTTCCAAGTTCTTTTTTTAAAATCTCTATTCACTTGCCCTATCCTAATAACTGAGAAGGCAAGAAATACTATATCCATTATACATTTAAAATCATGCAAAATATAATTCACTAGTAGCCACATTCTGAAAAAAAAAGCAAAGAAAATAAAGAGAAAAATTTATACTCTTGAGATTATCAGTTCTCTATCTGGAAGTATATATCATGATACCTTTGTAATTGTGATGGATCACTATATTGATCAGAGTTACTGAGTCTTTCATGGTTGGTTATCTTTACAATATTGCTCTTACTATGTAGATTGTTTTCCTAGTTTTGCTCACTTTACTCTTTGTATCAGTTCATATAATAATATAATATAAGTACTCTCAGATTTTCAGAAAGCATCTCCTGGGTTATTTCTTTCTTTGATTCTTTCCTTCTTATGCCTCTTGATTTGATTTCTTCTTTTTTAAAAACATTTGTTATTTTTTAAAACATTAAAGAAATTTAATTTCCAAATTTTCTTTCTTTTTCTAGGTCCTCCCACACTCATTTATAAGGCAAGGAACATGATATCAATTATTCATGTGAAGTTGTGTAAAACATTTCCATATTAGTCATATTGCCAAAAAAAGAGCAAGGCAAAAAAGTGAAAAATTATGCTTTGATTTGCAACTGAGTTTATCAGTTTTGTCTCTGGTGGTGGATAGAATTTTCCATCATGAATCTTTTGGAATTATCTTGGATCATTGAATTGATCAGAGTAACTGTCTTTCACAGTCATTATAATATTATTGTTATTTTTGTACAATGATCTTCTGGTTCTGCTCACATCATTCTGTACAATTCATGTCTTCTGAGGTTTTTTTGAAACCATTCCCTTCATTATTTCTTAAAACACACATTTTCTATCACAATCATATAACACAATTTATTCAGTCATTCCTCAATTGATGTAATTTCCTCAATTTCTAGTTCTTTGCCTTGCAAAAAGAACTGCTATAAATATTTTTACATATAATTTTTCTCCTTTTTCTTTGATCTCTTTGGATTCATGGTTGTATTGCTAGGTCAAAGGGTATGTATAATTTTATAGTTTTTTGGGTACCATTTAAAACTTTTCTCTAGACTAACTGGTCTAGGTCACAACTCTATCAATGTGGTACGTTAATGTTTCTTTGTTTTCACATGTCCTCTCAGCATTTTACATTTAATTTTTTGTCATTTTAGCTAATTTGATAGGTAGGAAATTGTACTCAAAGTTCTTTTAATTTGTATTTATTTATTAAATAGTGACTCAGATCATATTTCATATGACTTCAGATAGCTTTGGTTTCTTCTTCTGAAAACTTCCTGTTCATATTCTTTGACTATTAATTAACTGAAGAGTGGATCTTATTTTTTATACATTTGATTCAGTTCCCTATGTATTGAGAAATGAAGTATTTTCAGGGAAAGCTGCTATAAATGTTTTTCCAGTTTTTAATTTTCCTTTTAATTTCAACAGATTTATTTTGTTGTGCAAAAACCCTTTTAATTTAATGTAATCAAAATTATCTATTTTACTTGCCATGATTCTCTCTAATTTTTATTTTGTTCATAAACTCTTCCCTTATCCATAGATATGATAGGTAAAAATTTTCCATGTTCCCTTAATTTATTTATGATATCATCCTTTATATCTAAATCATTTTGGCTTTATCTTGGTATATAGTGTAAGGTGTTGACCTATTTAGTTTCTGCCAAACTGCTTTCCAATTTTCCCATTTTTGTCAAATGGTGAATTTCTTATCCCAAAGACTTAGATCTTTGGGTTCCTCAAGCACTAGATTACCATGATTATTACTTAACATGTAATATGTTCCCAATCTATTTCACTGGTCCACAACATATTTCTCAGCTGGTACCAAATTGTTTTGATGATGACCACTGTGTAATACAGTTTGTGATCTAGTACAGCTAGGCCACCTTCCTTCACTTTTTGCAGATGGACATGCAAAAAATAAATGTCCTTTCAGGAGTGGATGATTTAAATTTCCATAGAAGGACTAATATTTGAGCTAGATCAGATATAGGTTGAATGTTGCTTTGCCTTATAAAACAGACCAAAATTCAAAGAAAAAAAAAGGCCTTCTAAAGGTAGAACAGTTCATTGGGATGAATGCTGGATCTCATGTCAAATTTGCATCCTGTCTTTGCTACTTGTATAACTTTGGGCAAGTAATTTTCCCTCTTTAGATCTCAGTTATCTCATTTGAAAATTTAAGGAATTGGACTATATTCGTTTGTAAGATTCCCTTCAGCTTAAAATTTATGATCCTGACATTAAAATTATTAGAAATAAACCACAACTTTAGCAAAGTTGCAGGATACAAAATAAATCCCCATAAATCATCAGCATTCTTATACATCACTAACAAAATCCAACAGCAAAAGATACAAAGATAAATTCCATTTAAAATAACTGTTGATAATATAAAATATTTGGGAATTTATCTGCCAAGGGAAAGTCAGGAACTATATAAGCAAAACTACAAAACACTTTCCACACAAAGTCAGATCTAAGCAACTGGAAAAATATCAAGTGCTCATGGATAGGTCAAGCAAATATAATAAAGATGACAATACTCCCTAAACTAATCTATTTATTTAATGTTATACCAATCAAGCTCCCAAGAAACTATTTTACTGAACTAGGAAAAAATAACAACAAAATTCATTTGGAAGAACAAAAGGTCAATAATTTCAAAGGAATTAATGAAGAGAAAAGCAAATGAAGGTGGCCTAGCTGTACCAGTGGTAATCAAAACCATTTGGTACTGATTAAAAAAATAGAGAAGTTGATCAGCAAAATAGGTTAGGTTCACAGAATACAATACCCAATAAATATCACAATTTAGTACTTGGCAAATGAAAAAGGCCCCAGCTTTTGGGATAAGAATTCACTATTTGACAAAAAATTTGAAACTAGTATGGCAGAAAGTAGGCATAGACCCACACCTACAACCTTATATCAAGATAAGGTCAAAATGGGTTCATGATCTAGACATAAAAGAATGATACATAAAAGCAAATTAGAAGAACATAGGATAGATTACCTCTCAGATTCTTGAAGAAGGAAGAATTTGTGACCAAAGAAGAACTAGATAATTTTGACTAAGTTTTAAAGTTTTTGCATAAACAAAACTAATGCAGACAAGATTAGAAGGGAAGCAATCAAACTGGGAAAACATTTTCATATCCAAAGGATTTGATAAAGGCCTCATTTTTAAAATATATAAAGAATTGACTTAAACTCATAATAGTTTAAGCCATTCTCCACTTGATAAATGGTCAAAGAATATGAACAATTTTCAGATGAAGAAATTGAAGCTATTTGTAGCCACATGAAAAGGTGCTCCAAATCACTATTGAAAGGAGAAATGCACATTAAGTGAGATACCACTACACACCTGTCAGATTGGCTAAAATGACAAGAAAAGATAATGATGAATGTTGGAGGGGATGTGGGAAAACTGGGACACTGATACATTGATGGTAGAACTATGAACAGATCCAATCATTCTGGAGAGCAATTTGGAACTATGCTCAAAAACTTATCAAACTGTGCAACGTTAAGGACCATTCCTAAGTGCATTGTAAAGGGCAGTCAATTCTCTGAGGGCCTCCACAGCTATGAACATCTGAAGAAGTTGCAAAGCAGCCTTTACTGACACAGGTGTTGCTTGTGGACTGGAAAAATAAATTGGAGGCAGAAGGAAGAGGAGAGAGGTCAGACAATCCAATGGTCTCTCAGTGGGGAGATCAGAGAACAGTAACTGCCTCTCTATTTCCTTCATCACCATCATCCTCTCACAAGAAGAGAAGTTACAAGAAGTTACATATTTTGTTTCCAACATGCATACCCTTTGATCCAGCAGTATTTCTGTTGGGATTATCGCAAAGGGTTCTTAAAGGAGGGAAAGGAACCCATATGTTCAAGAATGTTTATGGCAGCCCTCTTTGTAGTGGCAAGAAAATGGAAACTGAGTAGATGCCCATCAATTGGAGAATGGCTGAATAAATTATGGTATATGAATGTTATGGAATATAACGACCAGAACAATGATTTCAGAGAGGTTTGGAGAGACCTACATGAGTGAAATGAGCAGAACCAGGACATTGTTATACACGGCAACAACAAAACTATATGACAATCAATTCTGACCGATATGGCTCTCTTCAACATTGAGATGATTCAAACTAATTCCACTTGTGCAGTGATGAAGAGAGCCATCTACGCAGAGAGAGAGAGAGAACCATGGAAATAGAGTGTCAAATACAACACTCTCTCTGTTTTTATTTGCTTACATTTTGTTTTCTTTTTCAGTTTTTCTTTTTCTTCCTTCTTGATCTGATTTTTCTTGTTCAGCAAGATAACAATATAAATATGTATACATATATTGTATCTAACATGTATTTCAACATATTTAACCTGCATTGAACTACCTTCCAGCTAGGAGAGGTGGTGGGGGAAGAAGGGGAAAATATGCAAGGGTCAGTGTTGGAAAAATTACCCATGCATATGCTTTATAAATCAAAAGCTTTAATAAAAAATTAGAATAGGTTAAAACTTCCTATATTTATCAATAGGGGGATAAGATTGATGAGTAGAAACTGTACTTGTAACCTGTATAAGAGAAAGCCTCCAGAAACCACCCTCAAAAAACAAAACAAACAAAAAAAAAACCAAACAAAACCTGCTTGTCTATTGCTGGAGAAGTTAGTTGTCTTAGAGAAGGAATAGTAATAGAATGAATTCTCCTTGATTGTTTTTTTTTCTTTTTCTTTTTTCTTTTTTTTTTTTTTTGCTATTTTCTGCGGGGTGGGGGGAGGTTGTATAACATGGGAGCCAGGAGATGTTCATGTTGTCAGTGTTAGAACATACATTTGCAAGATGCCAGAGACATTATGAGCAGGTTCAGCAAAGAGAAGTTGTTACCATGTTTATCCCTCCATTGAAATATCAATTGTGGTGAGCAAAGGCAGAATGTTTAATGAAGCTTTCCATTCATGTTCATGAACCAGGAGGGCTGTCCCTAGCTGTTTCACATGATATCCTGATGTTCTGACATTCAGGTTTGGCAACCCAGGATTTCCATTGTTCCTGCTCCAATGTAGGTGTGCAGTTCCTCCAGATTTTCAGTGATTTATTATACAAGAGTTGAAAGTTAAGGAGACAATAGTAATCAAAATGAGAGTTCAAAATATGCATTTAAGAGGGGACATGTGTTTGAGAAGTCCAATTCTTTGGCATTCTAATTTTTTACAAAGAATTTGATGGAAAGTTAGCTTTGGAGTGCCCAGACAGCATGTGGATTATGCAAATGCAATATACATGAAAAAATGGCCCTATGTGTGAATATCTTAGCTTGCTGTGTCTTTCAATGCAACTCAGAAAATATTCATATAAATTGGAATGTACATTAGTGTTGCAGTTGAGATGGTATGTTTGGGGAAGGAGGAATTGGGAAAAGAAAGGAAATAAGCAATTCCCAAAGGTCTATTATATACAACGTCCTGCACTAAGATGCACAAACATCTCATTTGATTCTTACAACTACTCTGGGAGATAGGTGGTATTATTATCCTTATTTTACAGTTGTAGAAACTAGAACATATTAAAAGACTTGTTAGAGATCAGAGACAGAATTTTAACTAAGATGAGTTCAAGCTCAAAATTCTATCCACAACTGAATGGATGCCCATCAGTTGGAAAATGACTTAATAAGTTATGATATATGAATGTTATGGAATATTATTGTTCTGTAAGAAATGATCAGCAGGATGATTTCAGAAAGGCCTGGAGAGACTTACATGAACTGATTCTTAATGAAATCAAGAGATCATTGTACATAATAATAAGAAGATTATATGATGATCAGTTCTGATGAACATGGCTCTTTTCAACAGTGAAGTGATTCATACCAGTTCCGATGGTTTTGTGGTGAAGAGACCCATCTATATCCAGAGAGAGGACTATAGGAACTGAGTATGGTTCACAACATAGAATTTTCACTCTTTTTGTTGTTGTTTGCTTGCATTTTATTTTCTTTTTAATTTTTTCCTATTTGATTTGATTTTTCTTGTACAGCAAGATAATTGTATAAATATCTATGCATATATCGGATTTAACATATATTTCTACCATGTTTAACATATATTGGATTACTTGCCATTTGGGGAGAGATTGGAAGGAATAGGGAGAATTGGGAACACAAGATTTTACAAGAGTTAATGTTAAAAAATCATCCATGTGTATGTTTTGAAAATAAAAAGACAATTTACAAAATGCTCTATGCACTGTGTTACCTCACTGCCTCACGAGAGTCAGAGAGAGAAACTTGGTAAAGGAAAGGGAGAAGACTGATTGACTGACTGACAGTCCCTCATGGGACTATTGAACCTTGCTTGGAATCACTTTAGTCTCAAGATCCCCAGCTTTGTAGGAACAGGATTTTGATTTATTAGGCCCATCCAGGGGTGATTAAAGTTCTGTTGGTTTATACAAACTAACCCCATTTACCTGTTTGTAATCTGGAATGCCTGTTTATTCTATGTTGAATAATATGAACTTCCATTTTAGAGTCTGTCTTTTTTGACTTCAAATTTTCAGTCTATAATTAATTGTCTTTAGATCCTATAGCTTTCTTATATATTGACTGCCATCCGAAATTTAAATTTACTTTTATAAAGTATCAAATTAGGATGAATTAGGCTTATTGGAGCAAGAATGAGGTATCAATCATTATCAATCATTGGGACTTCTGTCCCAACTTCAGGACCCTTACAAAATTTGGAAAATGTTGTGCATTTTAATTAGCTTGTACTTTATTTTATTACAAATTATACTTCTATCTCTAATCTCTCTAGAACAGATATTAATCAATTAGATAATCAGCAAATCAAACTGACAAAAACATGTTTGGTTTAATAGCTACATAAGATGCAAACTTAAAAGCATAATATAGAGTTAGAGATTTTGGGGTTGATCTAGAATCATTGTTTTCTAAGTATGGAGAATCTCTCAGTATGGATAATCCTTCCTCTGCTTCAGATCAGCAAACTCCCTGAAACTCAAGATCTGGAGCCCTTAGGCCCCCTTCTTTTACATATTTTTTCATTGATTCCTTTGTTATTCTTGATCTTTTGTTCTTCTACATGAACTTTGATATTATTTTCCTTTTGAAAAATTATTATTGTCTCTTGAGAATTGCCTGGAGCCCTGAGAAGCTAAGAAGTTTACGTTGGATAAAGGCAAAATATAGTCCCTGCTCTCAAAGAGCTCACAATCTAATGAGGAAAGACTATATAAATAACTATGAATAAACAAGGTCACTAAGTGGCTCACTGTATAGACCACTGAGTATGGAGTCAAGAAGACTTGAATTCAAATGTGATCTCATAGACTTGCTATTTGTGTGATACTGGGCAAGTCCTTTAATCTCTATTTGCCTTAATTTACTGGAGAAGGAAATGGCAAACCACTCCAGGATCTCTACAAGAAAAACTCATGGGGTCTCAAAGAGTTGGAGATAACTGAAAAACAATAATAATATATAAACAAAGTATATATTGGGAAAAAATGGGGGTTATTACAGAAGGAAAGCACTGAGATTAAAGAGGATCAAGAAAGGGTTTTTAAAAATTATTAAAGATTTTTATTTTTCACAACATATGCATGAATAATTCTGTGACATTAACCCTTGCAAAGCATTGTATTCCAATCCCCTCCCATCCACCCTCTCCCCTATATGGCAAGTAAGTCCAAAATATGTTAAACATGGTAGAAATTTTTGTTAAATCCATAAATATATGCATACATATTTGTACAATTATTTTGCTGCACAGGAAAAATCAAATCAGACAGAAAAAATGAAAAAGAATATAAAATATGAGCAACAATAACAAAAAGAGTGAAAATGTTATGTTGTGAACCACACTCAGTTCTGATAGTACTCTTTCTGGGGAGGAGAAATATCTGATACTTCATATATCTGGGAGCTCAGAGTTTCATTCAAGTGTCTTTTCAATGGGTAAAATTTGAGCTTGGAAAGATTTAGAGATAGGACCTAAGCTGGTCAAGTTTCCAGGGCTTTGTGATTGTTGATGGGAGGAGACCTCAGGCTAGTGCATATGCTTCTCTTTGAAAACATTTTGAGATCCCACTTGTGTCTAATAGTGAATTCTTGGGGTTCTATATATCTTTTTAATAAACCCCTTGAAATCCATTCTCTCCAAACCTCTCCAATGTCAGAGAATAACTAACTTTTTTCTCCTTATCTACTGTAAATTTAAGATAGAATGGTTACCTCCATTGCTATAGTTATAGTTTATGCTCCAGCAGCTAGCTCTTAGTGAAGGAAGATAGAATTCCTTCATAGTATGCTATATATGTCCTTATATAAGGTATATTATTGAAATTAATACATATTAAGTGTAAAAAATAACAGTAATTTCAAAAGTCCTAGGTTCAGGTTTGGCCCAATTTGGCTTAATCATCATCTTTTTGTTTGATTCTCAGGGACAAAGATAAGCCTAAATGCTTACTTTTGTTTTAAAATTTGCTCTAAATTTCATATCATTTAGAAAATAATTAGTAATGGTTATGGTTAACATTCAACTACCTTAATATTATATTTTAGGAAAAACTCAGTTGAATAAAGAATCTTACTGTATTTTTACAAATTATTTTGTTTTACTTAGTTAACTATGCATATAGGAAGCCTCATCTTGATGAGGCTTAGAATTGGGGGTACCTAAATAAAATTAAGGTTTAATTGAGGTTTAGTGGCAGGTTCAGGGTACAGGGAGTCAAATAGACCTCCCCTGCAATCCCTTTGGATTCGGCGCAAAGATACAGAATTAAATGAGGTTTAGTAGTGGTGCAAGAGTCTCCTGTAAAGGAATTTACAGACCTGAAAACCTAGATTGATAAAAGAGGTTTATTATGGGGTTTAGAAGTAAAGTCTAGTTAGTAAAGTTGAAGGTAGAGATAAAAGGGCACCAAAACCAGGGTTCCAGTGGACAGAGATCCTTTGGCATGCCAGGTGTAAGGCTGCCATGTTTAGAACCTCTGCAAAGAGAGGGCTCAGCTTGGCTCTTTTATAATGAGAGATTTAGGTAAAGGAGGCTGTGGGTGAAGTCCCAGGTTGGTTCCTGTCTGGGTTTCAGCCAGGATTAGAATTAGAATTGAATTTAATGAGTTTTGGGGACTGAGCCAGATAACAAAGATGTAACTGTTTGTGCTTAGGTTGGAGTCCCCTCCCTGAGGCAGAGTCCAAGGAGGTTTTCTCCTTTAAGGATTTTTCAGAATTTTTGGGGTTTCCTCCTAAATCTGTTTGAATAAAAAAGTACATAAGCAAGACAATATCATTGTCTATCTGATAATAGTTTAGCCTGACTCATGACAATATATCAATAAGCAAATAATTAATTTCAAAAAAATGTTTGCCATGCCAAGCTGAATTTACATATTGATAACAAACATTTTAGGTGGCCATATGAATAAATGAATAAACATAAAAACATTTATTAAAAGCTTTCTATAGTAGGAAGGCAGATAGAAAAGTTAGGTTTAAAAGACCTAATATTGGTCCAAATGGTTAAATAACACACATAGAAGGATTCATCAGTAGGATAGATGGAAAGGTCCAATGGACATTAGAATATAATGACAAAGCAGACATCCATAATGTCATTTTCATTGATAAATCCATATTCAGGACCAAGAATTTTGGTGAAAGAGCTTTGTTTTCCTAGTCTTCAGTAGATAATTTCCTTACCTGTAGAGATAACTGCTTGGTAATTCCTTTGGATGACAGTTATAGAGTCATACTGAAAAGAGGGTCAATGGCCTGGGAATGAGACTATTTCCAGGGCTCTTAGGCACATGGCATTAGATTTTCTCTACTGGATTCTAAGGAGATATGGTGTTAAAGGATTAGGTATTGAAGTGACTTGGTTTACCTGACACATGCTACTTTGTGTTTCTCCTTCTGATGGCATTGTTGCTTCTACTGGATTTTTGATATAAGTTCTTTCCATATCCTTCTCAATTATTCAGATCAAAGAATCCCTCAAATTCAGCTTTTCACATGAGCTCCTAAATTTTACTATCTGGATAAAAATCTACTATTTTTTCCCCAGAGCAAATATTGTCATATAAGAAACTAAACATCAGGGAAAAGTGGAAAAATATATTAATCAGATATATGTTTTCAAAATATGTTTGTCATTCTATAGTCAAAATACAGAAATCAAAACCTTATTTTTCCAGGTCTCATCTCTTGAAAGATAGGTGCTGTTATTATTCTTATTTTCTAGTGGAGGAAGCTGAGGTAAACAGGGTTAAGTGACTTGCCCTGAATCACATAACTAATAATGACTAGTATCAAAGGTTGGTGCAATGGCTAGAATGCTGGGTGTAAAATCAAGCTTATTTTGGGGTTCAAATTTGGCTTTTTTTTTAGTTCAAATATGGCCTCAGATACTTACTAGATGTATGATTATGGGCAAATTGCTCAGCCCTATTTGCCCCAGTTTCCTTATCTGTAAAATGAACTGGAGAAGGAAATGGCAAATAATTTCAGTATCTTTGCCAAGAAAATGCCAAACAGGGTCACGAAAAGTCAGACATGACTGAAAACGACTAAACAACTAGTATCAAATGTTTGACTCTTTTAATATAAAATAGTTTTGATGATTACTGTTTGATAATCTAGCTTGAGATTTGAAAGTGCTATCTTCTCTTAATTCATACTTTTAAAAAATTAGACATTCTAAACTTTTTTGTTTTTTGATATATTGTTATTCTTTTAAATCATAAATTCCCTAGCTATGTGATCCTGAGCAAGTCACTTCACTTCTGTCCACCTCAATTTTATTTAGTCATAAAATGGGGATAACAATACTAATCTCACAGAGTTGTTATTTTAGATCAAATGAAATAATATTTATAAATCACTTAACACAGTGACTGGAACTTAATAAATGCTTTCTCTTTTTCCCCTCATTCTCTAAAGTATTTTCTTTGGCATTTGATCTGGTTAATGCTAAATTGTAAAATAATTTAAGTAGCATAGGCATTTTTGTTATTTGGGTAATGCCAGCTAGTTTGTGTCATTAGCAAAAAACATTTCTCCAATATCCTTTTTTCTAGCAGTCTTTTTGTTATTATATTATTTATTTCTCTTAAATTTTTCAAGATTTTGTTTCTATTTTGTTATTGTTTAAATATATCCTTTTTAGTCTTAAAAATTTCACTTTTAACTTATTAATACTTTTTTCTATTTTGTTTATGTCTGTCTTCAGAAATATTTGTTTCCTTACGAGGACTACTTTGATTGCATTTCAGATATTTTGCCTTAATATTCCAACATTAATATTTTTTAAATATTATTTCTATAATTTGCTTTTTTATATACTCATTATTCAAGATTCCATTATTAAGTCTGCATTTTGGCCTGTAACTTTGACTTATATTCACTGTATTATTTGTAATATGTTATGGTATATAAAGGATATATTTAGTGTTTGCTTCACTTATTTAAACTTTCTCTGTGCCCTAAAACACTCTATTTTTGTAAACATTATATTTATGTAAAGAGATATGTTTTTAATGTTCCTATTATGAACATTAATTCTATACTCTGATAGTTTGTTCAGTTATATATTTTCCTTTTTAAATCTTTCTGATATTTGTACATCTTTGAGAAAGAAACATTGACGTTTACTATAGTTATTGTGTTTCTTTTGGTCATTCTGTTATCTTTCTCTTTATGAATTTGGATGCTATATCATTTGGTGTATGCATATTTGGTAGTCAAATCAGTTCATCCTCTATGATTTCATTAAGCATAATACAGTTTCTCCTTTTTTATCTCTTTTACCATTGTGAATTTTTGAACTTTTTCAAATAGCGTCTTTTTTTTTTTTAAATCACCTGACATTTTTTCTTGACTCTCATTTCCATTTTATATAAACCTTTTCTTTTTACATGTGTTTCTGGCATATAGATTATTATTGGATTATGTTTTCTTATTTATTTTTTCACTCCTTTATTTTGTTGGAATATCAAATCCATTCATATTTAAAATAATTGTAAGACATATTTTCTATATTACTTATGGACCTTTATTCCATTCCTCCTTTAAGTCATTATGCCATTCTTGCAATTAGGTTTGTTTATGTTACTGTGATGTTGTTCTTTCCACAGATTCCTTTCCCCAATCTTGTTTTATATTTTATATTCCAAGTTTTTTGAAATTATTTAAATTATTAATTATTTTTTTCATTTCATTTCATTTATTTTATTTATCTTCCTCTTCTGACTTTTCTGTTCCCACTTCACCATTAAGTAAATGGTTCAAAATCCTTTCTCTCCACTTCAACTGCTTTTTAAAAGTAATTTTTTTTGTTGAAGCTATTTTCCTTTGCTCTACACCCATCATTTCTCTTCCTTTATAGTCTCAACCATATTTTTTGATTCATGCCCTATATCCTTAATTCATTTTAAAAAATTCTCTTTTGTATCTTCTGTGATGGTTAAGTTGCCAAAGTGCCAAATTTAAACTTCCACTTACACATCATTTCAATGTAATTTACCTTGTAGATTTCATCCCATTCTCCATGTTTTTTGATTGCCTACCCAGACATATAGTTAACCCTCAACTCTCAAGGGAAAAGTATTCCTAGGAACTGGCATGGAAATTTAAAAAAATATGGTTATTGATACATTGACCCTATGGGAAACAGGGCATTAAGTTCTTGTGACCACCAAAAACTGTAATACTGTATTAGACCATATTTATTCTATGTAAGGAGTTTAATATGATCATTTATTTTCAGTCATTGAAAAAAATGTTTGTGGCCTAGATATTAACTATTTTGTAAATGGTTGATAGAACTCATCTGTATACATAAGGAACTAATTAAAATTTATATCACTAAAGAGCTATTTTCCAAATGATAAAAAGTCTAAGGATATGAATAGGTAGTTTTTAAAGGAAGAAATCCAAGTTATCTATAGTTATGGGAAAAATGCTTTAAATCACTAATTAGATTAAATCGAAATTAAAACAACTCTGGGGTTTCACCTTGCAACCATCATATTGTCAGGTGATAAAAAGGGAAATAGAAAATGTGGAGGAACTGTGAGGAAACAGGTACATTAAAGACTGCTAAAACTATACTTTTCTACATATAATTCTCTATAAAAAACATTAATCCCCATAAACTCACTTTTCCCCACAAAGCAACCATGAAATAACCCATAAAATAGAGTTCACAAAATAAAATTGGTAACATGCAAAACATATTTCTCAATAAGAATTCCCTAGAATTCTATAACCTTTTGTTCTAACATTTTAATCAAAAAATTATTTGAGACAATATTCACTATTCATAATACTTAAAATGTACAGGACTGTAAATATCATATGGTAAATAAAATTCTTAAAATAAATCATTTTTAAACCTGAATCTTTCATTATCAGATGGCATTGTAAAGGCATTGTAATGTATGCTATAGTACTATAAACTTCCCTACCTTTGCTATTCTTGAAAACAAAGAGAAAGATTGTTGAGACTTTGGTTGCTATTGCAGGAAGATGCCAAGACTGGAGAGGTCTCAATATCATCTCCCCCAAGCTGCCCTCCCCTGCAGATGGATGGAGTTAGAGATCATAAAGGACACAACAGCTTGAAATACTTTCCTCCTTTATGGGAATATAATGAATCTTCAATTTGTTAGCATCAAAGTGCTGCAGTGGCTGCAGACATTCTGCCATGATTTTCATCTAACATTTTTATTTTCTCTATAAGCTGCACCAGTGTCTTTGCATTTTTGGACTTAGTTTGCAAATGACTTGCACTACACTTTGGGGGGTATAAGTGCAATACAAAACTTGAATTTTAAAAACAATAAAAATATGTAGCAAATGCATAGACAGCTCTTTATAACTGTATAACAGTTAAAACAGTAACTGCTTATTCACTGAATAAGACCTGTGAAATGTCTACGAGAATACCAGCCTCTTCATTAACATGCATACATTATACCTTCCATTTTTTTCCTCTATTATGCATAAGTGCAAATGTGTGTGGTTGTCAATGTGAAAGTGAAAATTACTAATAATATGAATACTTCGAATAGGGATTACAAATGGTGAGGACTAACTGTATCAGTTCCTGAAAGAAATGTGTTGATATGGTAGGAATCAGTTTGTGTCCCAGACTATGAGGCTATATTAACTCTTGCTCTTATCATTAAAAGATCTTTATTTCTAAGGCTATGCTATCTTTTCTCTGGTTGTTCATCTTCTTATACCATTTGAATTCTAGTTGCTTGTGGATATTCCTACATACCCTCTCATGTGTTGGATATTGTCCAGGAAATTATAATTCTTTCTCAAAAAAACTAGTATCATAATGTGCAAATTCACTCCCAATTTCCATCAAGAAACCTTTCACAAGGGAGAGATATTAGGACCATATATATGCCATGTAAAGGACTTAATAGGATCATTTCTTTTCAATCATTGAAAGAAATATTTGTGGCCTAGTTATTGAGCTATTTTGTAAATGGTTGATAGAACTCATCTGTATAAATAAGGAACTAATTCAAATTTATACAATTCTCCAATTGTACCAATTCTCCAAAATTATACCATTCTCCAAATGATAAAAAGTCTAGGAATAGGTAGTTTTTAAAGGAAGAAATCCAAGCTATCAAAGGCCATGTGGAAAAATTCTAAATTGCTAATTACATTAGAGTGGATTAAAACAACTCTGGGGTTCCACCTTGCAACTATCATATTGTCAATTGACAAAAAGGGCAATGGAAAATGTGAGAAGGACAGTGAGGAAAGAGGTATATTAAAATATTATTGGTGCAGCCATGAACTGGCTTAGCTATTCTAGAAAACAATGTCTATACTCCAAAGAGATCAGAGTAAGAGAAAAAGGACCTATGTTCAAAAGAACCTTTGCACAAAAATTATTTATAGACGTGGCTGAACAAGTTATGGTACTGAATATGATGGAATACCATTGTGCTCTAAGAATGAGGCCAGGGACCATTTCAGAGAAACCTGGGAAGATTTGTATGAACTCATGCTAAGCCTGCAGACATTACATAATTATTAGTGATTTAGAACAATAACGTCAAACTCAAATAGAAAGGTATCTCTGTGGTGATATGTTCACTTAGAAAATCACCAATTGACATTATTTTGTATTGTATTTTTATTTATTTTGCTAAACATTTCACAATTAAATTTTAATCCCATTCCTGTTTTATTTATCTGTGAGTTTTATACCTCTGAGTTAGAACTTTTTTTTTCATGTGCCTATTGGTGACTTGAACTTCTTTTCCAAATTATTTTGATGGCATTGCTTTTTGGAATAGTTTGAGATCTGGTATTGGTAGACATTTTTTCTTCCATCTTTTTTTCATTAATTCCCTTGATATTCTTGACCTTTTGTTCTTCTCATTGAATTTTGTTTTTGTTCCCCGCCCCCCCACCAAGCTTTATAAAGTAATCCTTTGATAGTTTGATTGGTATGGAACTGAATAAATAAAATAATTTAGACAGGATTGTCATTTTTATTATACTTGCTTGACATGATCAGTTCATATTTCTCTAGTTTTAAAGATGTCTTTATTTATGTAAAGTGTTTTATAGTTGCGTTCATATAGTTCCTATGTGTACCTTGGCATGTTGACGGTCAAATGTCTTATACTTTATATAGCTATTTTAAATGGAATTTCTCTTTCTATCTCTTCCTCTTGGCTTTCTAATCTCCCTTCCATTTGGCATTGAAGCCCTGTAACAGTTTCATGTGTCTTCTATTCCTATTCTGGCTGTAGTACATTTCTATCACATAATTGGATAGAATCAGTGTTTTTCTGAATCTTGTGTGGTGTAGGGGTTTGGAGTAAGCCGTCATCAAGATGTGATCAGGCAAAGGCCAGCTCAGCTGGGTCCTGAAACACCTTTGAAGTTTATTTCTTTGGCTATATTAGATACATGGGATAGATTTAAGGGTAGGGATACTAAATAAAAGATTTACATATTTCAGTATATTACTCCACAAGACTTGCCTTGTATGTTGTTTCTAGCTTTTTGTCTTGTTGAGGCAGCATGCTTTAGTGAAAAGAACACAAACTGTGGAATCATACACACACAAAAGAAATGGGTTCAGATTTTGGTCCTGATGCTTGCTACCTTTGTTGAGTAAGTTACTTAACTTACTGTTAAATTAATTAGTTAGTTAATTTATTTAAGTAACTTACTCAGGTTTCAGTTTTTTCCTCTATGAAGGGGTTATGCTAGATTCTTCTAAGATCTCTTGCTGTTCAATACTTGCAATCTCATGTAATTATTATAGATTTGATAGATATTTATTTTCTTCTTTTGAGATTGTTAGGTTGTATGATAAACAACTACCCTCAACTTGAAAAGCCTTTGATAAAATATCTCATATTATTTTAGGGGAAAGTAGAGAAATATAAATTAGATAATAACCCAATTATGAGAATTCTGAATTATTTGTATTGTTGTACAAAAAACAAACAAACAAACAAACAACCAAGGACTATGCAATAACAGTTTGGAACGAGTTTCCTAATGGGGTATCCCAAGGAACTATCTCTGACTTTGTGTAACTTAACATTTTTATCAATGATAAAGAAAATGATATAGTTAACACTCTTGTCAAATATGTAGATTATGCAAAACCAGGAGTGACTACTAATGTGTTATATGACAGAGGCAACATCTAATAAAATCTTGAGCTGGGTCTTATAAGAAAAAAATTAAAAGAATAAGTACAAAATTTTACAGATGGGTTAAAATCATTGTGACAGGGTCGAGATGGAGGAAATCATGGCTGGATAGTAGTTGGTTTGAAAAAGATCTGGGAGTTTTAGCATATTGGAACATAGTAGGCACTTACAATGTTAATTGAATTAAATCAAACAATTTACAAACTCAATGAATCAACAGTGTGATATACCAGCCCAAAAGGTAATGCAATATTTTTTTGGAGGACATTTTAATAGAGTATTTAAGTTCAAATAATTCACTATACAAGTAAGGGATTGATGAGATATGATTAAATATAAGTTCACATGGAAAAACGATTTGTAGGTTTTGTGGGGTTGCAATGTCAAAAGAAGGCCTTAAAGTGTAAGACTGCATTCAAAGAAGGAAAATACCATTAAGATCTCAGATTGCATTATGCAAAGCATAACATTTAGTATTAAGGAAAAGGTTAAATCCTTTACTTTGGTTTTATAACATCTCACAGATTGGAACATCTGGCAAATTGTCATTCAGACAATCAATCAGTAAACAACATTCTTTAAAAATCTGTCAGCTATCAGGTACTCTACTCATTATTAGGGATATAAAGAAAGGTGAAAAACACCTTGTTCTTGATGAGACAACATACAAATAATTATGTGCAAACAAGCTATGTACAGGATAAACTGGAAACACTCAGCAGAAAGAAAGCATTAGAATTAGGAGGGATCAGGAAAGATTTCATGTAGAAAGTGAGATTTTACATAGGACTTGAAGGAAGTCAGGGTAGCTAGGAGGCAGAAAGGTGAGGGAGCATTTCTTTCATAAGGGACAGCAAACAAGAGACCTGACAAAGGAGGAGAATAAGTAGAATGAGGGGACTGAAGATCAAGGCAGAGAAGTATTGGTTGAAGTATGGCTATTTTCCTGAAAAAATGAAGACATCTTTCTTTGCCTTCAAGTATTTTAAAAACTGTTGTGTGGTAGAGAATAAGACTTACTCTTTTTGGCCTTAGGAAGTTCTATCCACTGCACCCACAATTAGGGCCATCCAAATAGTAAGAGGCTCTCTCAGGAGATAGTAGCTTCCCAGTTAATGAAGTTCTTTAAGAAAAATTGAAGAAAAGACTTGCTAGGAATATTGTAGTTAGAATTCTGGCTTAGTTGTTATGGGTTGGATTAGATGACCTCTGAGATACTTTTCAGTTCACTATCTATAAGTTCTTTTTCCTAGAAATTTAGCACTTCAGGGGAGGAAAGCTATAAGAAGGATTGGCAGAGTCAAAGGAAAATATTTTTAGGATAGGGGAGACATGAGTATGTTTATGGATAGGGGGAAGGAGCCAGTAATAATAGCTGATGTTTATATAACACACACATACACATATATAACACTCTAAGATATATAAAGCACTTTACTATACTATTTCATTTGATCCTCTAACAACCCTGTGAGATAGGTTCTCTCTTTTATAGACGAAGGAATTGAGGCTCAGGGAAATTATGTGGTTTCACAGCTAGCTAGTAAGTTGGAGACAGGGTTCAAACTCCTTCCTTTTCTGAGTCCAGGTACAGAGAGTGGGAGACTGAAGATCAAAGATGGATACAAAGAGACAGAAGACAGAGAGATGTTCACACACACACACACACACACACACACACAGAGATGGACACAGAAAAATAGGGAGACATTGAAATAGATATAAGAAGAGAAGTAGAGAAAAAATAATTTGTGAAGATCCTAGAGCAGCATGAAGATAGGAACAAGGACATTAATAGATGGAATTAAAGGCATAAGTGGAGGAATGAGGGAGTACTATGATGACTGAAAGGAAGGAGATAACTAATGTAAAAAATGGCAACAATTTGGTAGAAAGTGCACAGACAGCTATCCAATCTCAGTAATGGCAGCCATTAAGATTTCTTTTGGTCACAAAGAGATTTTCAACCTTTATATAAACTTCTGTGATATCCATTTCAATGAATTATTAAAAGAGAATAACCTTAGGAGGATGTTTCTACAAACTAGAAACTGAAGAAATGATAGTGCCAATTCTGCCTAGCACACACTTTTGTGTGTATGCTTTTTATTTTATAGTAAGCTCCTGAGCATATTCATTGTACTTTGGGACTCAGATGAGGTAATTGGGAAAGGGATGCTGGAAGATTAAAAAAAAAGTCATATGAGAAAGGTTAGCGTGGGAGAAAGACACCCTGTGGAGAATTTATATTTGTGCATTCTGCCTACTTCTGTGATTCATCTGGATCTCTGCATCCCCATAATCAACAAGCTATACCATGTGAAGTGATGCTTTCTAAAAAGGCAATGAAAACAAAACCCATTACAGAAGAAGCACACACCCAGCACTCCCACTCCTGAAGAATGTTAACAAGTACATTTCTTCAGGAGCTAACCCATTAGAACAAAGTCCTGTGAATCTTTGTAATTTTTTGGTGAAACAGTTGTTTTAATTAGACAAGAAACATCTACTTCTCTCCCCCAAGTCCCATACTTATCTCTGATGAATTCCCAGGTTTACTCTTTACTGTAAATTTTAATTAAGAAAGACAACAAGATAGTTGTAATTATAAGCATGAGAAGAGGGAATAATTATACAAAAGGGAATTTACTCATACTCAGCAAGTCCCCTCTTTGGTCCTGCCTGCTTTTCTTGCCAGATGTGGCAATTTCCATTCAATTCACTTCTCCCAAATATTTATTAAGCATCTATATTCATACAGGCACCATGTTAGGTGTACAGAATTTAAAACAAGACAGCCTCCTCCAAGAGTTTACAGAATCTGCCAGAGGATTTATTTTTATAAATCACCACAACATAATTTGGGAAATGTTTAAATACATCTTCTGAGGCTTGAGAGATTCTGTGAATTCTTGGATGTTAGTAATACTTTCAACAATGCATATTATAACCATCTTTGCTTGTTCATCCTGGTGACTTGACCTTCATGTCCTCCAATAAATTTGCCTCAAAGGTGTGTATCCAAGGATTTTGGAGCCTTCCTGGAGTGCTTAAAAAAGGGCAAATAAAGTCTCGAGAGCTTCCAGGATGCTTTAATTGATTGTAAATGGTTGGACTTTTAGGAACCTCCAGTAATTATTTTAACAGGCAGAGAAGAAGGTGGGAGAAACTGTAGGTTGGTGTTTGAGTTACCAATCACTTCATCTGTCAATATCAGTTTTCCCATTTTATAAATGGGGATAATAAATTACTCATTGTACAAGATTGTTGTGAGGATTAAATTAAATAATATATGTAAAACATTTTAAGAAACTTAAAGTGCTATGTAATTGTTAGCTATCATCATCATCTCTATCATTTTGGTTTTTTTATTGTAAGTGGCAGAAAGGGCACTGGAACATAAAGTGTGATTTGTCAGATGATTAGCTGGGTAAGAAGAGAGAGAGGAAATAATCAGTGACAACTTTGAGCCTAGCAAATTGGGAGAATGGTGGATTCTGGAACACAGAAGACAAAATCCATAATTTTATTCAAGATTAATCATATTCACCAATATGACTTATTGTCTCTGTAGAGATGGCTAAATCTAAGGTATACTCTGAGTTTGACTGAGTCAGGCACAACAAAAAACTAATTGAAAAAAGCTTTCTGTTGTGGGAAAGCTTCCAGAAATTGTGGAACTTGTGGGTAAAGATGGCTTAGTGATTGTAAGGGAGGATATAGTATAGCAGAAATAATTCTAAGACTGAAATTATAAGGGTTCAGTTCCTGCCTCTGATTTATGGACAAATTGCTGAATGTTTTTAAGCTTCTGTTTTCTCATCTTTAAAGGGGCTAAATATAACTTGAATGATTTAGGCATACACCTGAAAAGCAGATGGAATTAGATAATGATAAATTAGTATCTATCTTAGGACTCCATTGGGTTTCCTGAGCCAAAAGGAAATGTCATGGGCTAGCTTTATGGGCTAGTAGCCCCAAATAAAGTAGAGAAAAAAAAAGGAAAGAGGGAATGAGGAAGTGAGGAGAAAGAGGAATAGAGATAGAAAGATAGAGACAAAAACAGAGAGAAGGAGAAACAAAGACAGAGAACAGTATAGTGATAGTCTCTTTCAGGGGGCTGGAAAAAACCTTCAATATTGCTTCTGACCTTATCTACCATAAGAAAAGAAAATTCTATATGTGTGTATCTCCCTAGTATTTTCCATATAAGTCTAGTCAGGCTTTCTGTTATTGAAGTTTTTATAGTCAGTTCCTGAGCACTTCCTGCCATCTTCCCAGAGTGGAAAGCAAAACTGTATCTTCTGTATTTGAGGATTATGTCTGCAGTTGAGGATCACCATTTGCATCTGTGAGACTTTTCTTTTAAGGGACAACTTGTGGAATTGAGAAGATCCACTTTTTGTTTTTTTTAAGCCACCTTTTCACTCTAAGGACATGGTCCATCGATCGTTCCCTTTCTGGTTAATTCTGGTGCAGGTTGAGAGTGTGTGTGTGTGTGTGTGTGAAAGGCACATAATTAAGTCCATAATTAACTCCTAGGAGGAAATGGAGTTCTAATAGACAATGTCAATATTGACAACTATAACTGGACAGGCTTCTATGTGGGTGAATACTCATTATTTTAGTTCGGTCAACATAATATTAATATTCTTTTAGGAAACTACCTAGGAAAAAAGAAGTTGGCTTTCAGGATACTTTTGTTATTGCTATATCTGCACTTTTTTTTATAGCCAGCTCCCTTACTCTCTGAGACCAGGCTTTTAAGGCCAAGAGAAAAAGGGGGCTCTAGGCCATTTCTTTATTTGCTTTCCTAGCATGTTAGCAGTATGAAACATTTAGAGTGCATGTTAATTGGGCTACATCTATGAAATTAAAAAAAAAAGTCCAGTTATGAAACAAAAAACAAAACACACCCAATCCCCTGGAGCTTTGGTCTAAAAATGCCAGCTATTCAGATGTTTCCATATATGTGTTATTGCCAGCTGAGGCCTGTTAGCTAAGAGTGGACAAGGGGACTTTGAAAGAGATGACTTAGAAATCCTTAAAACAAAACTCCTTTATACTATTGTTGCTCTGTAGACTTGCTAATGTTTTCATTGTTTTTCCTGTGATTCCCAAACCCTAACCTGGTAAATTGGTTGATAGTCATGTTCTTACCCCACTTGAATCTAACTTCATAGCCTCTAATATGTCCTTGTATAAAATATTTATGTATGCTATTCAGTCATTTCAGTCGTGTGCAGCTTTTCATTACCTCATTTGAGGTTTTCTTGGCAAAGAAAATGGAATAGTTTGCCATTTCTTTCTCCAACTCATTTTTACAGATGAGGAAACTGAGGCAAACAAAATTAAGTGTCTTGCTGTAGGCCATGCAACTAATCTGTTTAAAGCCAGATTTGAATTTAAAACGATGTGTCTTCCTGACTCTTGGCCCAGCACCTTATCCACTGAGCCACCTAACTATGTATGTAGATGTGTGTATATATGTATATATGTATACATACATGAAAACATATATACATACACATATTTACACATTTTATTGACAGGGACAGAAATCATAAAAATTGTACTCATCAAATTTTATTAAGCATTTCCTACTGTGTACTGTGCTAAGTGCTAAGGATATGAAGACAAGAAATCTTTACAAATTACTGTGGCTAAAAAATTCATCATTTTGCAACCAACTGATGAAAAACTCAGTTTATTGTCTCATTACATGACTTAAAATTCAATAGCCACTTATGAACGAGAGCCATATTTCTCCTTTTTTTTTTTTCTCTGTCTCTTCCTCACCCTCCCCTCCAAATCTCATTTTCTTTCTCTGCTAGGACAGTATTTAGCCTCAAATAAAACTAAATTTATCATTAGCAAATATGATTAGTTGGATTAGTGAAGATGGTTTCAAAGAGATACAAATAAGGACAAAAAGAAGCAAAGTGACTAGAATACATCAGTAGAGAAAATCTGAAGAACTCAGAGTTTTAGTTGTTAGGTAGTAGATCTCAAAAAGGTGAAAACAAAACAATCCACCCCTTTTGCCTCCCCTCCCTTCCCTTCCCTTCCCTTCCTCCTCCCCCTCCCTATACAAAATAAGCTTCAAAGTAAGTGTTGTGACCATAGGCAAAACAGGTGGTTCCACTCTTATTCTACGTTGTGCTAAATGAAGTTTAAACTTTCAATGTTTAGTCGTTTTTTGAAAAAAAAAAAAAATAAAGCAACAATTTCTCTTAGGGCAGAAAAGAGACTGTTTGTTGCTTCCTGCCAACTCTTCCAAAATAGGGAATGGATTGTAACTCCACCTTTCAAGGCAAACGAGTTTCCATTCAGCTGAGATCTAGCATGGAAAATTTCAGCCTGAAATGATCACTTCCCACAGGGTTTGAGGGAGTAGGAATTCAATCACACAATTCAATTTAAAGAATATCTACTAAAACCTACTATGTGTTATGTCCTTAGAAGATGGAATAAAAATGAAATGAACCTTTGTTCTCAAAGAATTTCTCTTCTGTTGGATGAGGTTTCCTACAGCATGGAGACAGATAAGAAAATTCAAAGGAATTATAAGAAGGGGAGAGAACCAACACATGATGGGATTGTGGGGAGAATTGGATCAAGAATAGCAGAACACAGTAACTCAATTCAGTTACTTAGATTGATGCCATCTGCTCTATTGAGTGAATAGCAGCAGGAAAGAGAGAAACTCAGACCCCTAGTCCTGATGGTTTTCTGTAGTTACTAGAAACCAAAGAACCCAAATGGAAACATCAGATAGACCCTTAAAGCAGAAACAATTGTCTTTGGCTTATTTGAAAGATTACACAATCTGGAACTTCTATTTTGTGAAAGCTCAAAAGAATCAGGAAAAAAACAAAAAACCCTAGTATTTTCTGGTTTAGGCTTGCTATATGGTAAGATTTGGACTGAAATTTTTGTCTGCATATGTGTAGGAGTGGGGAGAGGACCCTGAAAATGATCATATTTTTGATTTGAGCTTCTAAATCATTGCTGAGTTTGAAGACAAAGTACCTGATTGCAATTCCCTAGGATTTCATGCTACATGCTGTCCTGATCTGACAGAAACCCAAGGGATACCCTGGACAATACACCAACCCCTTCACCTCCTCCTTAGTCATCTTGCTAGCCACATCTGCAAGTTCATATCAGGGATGTCTGTCCCTGAATGCTTCTAGCCTATATGAAGAGGACTGACAGAATTAAGACAGGTGAAGACATTGTCTTTAGTATTTATGACTCAGGTGAGAAGAAAACATGAGAATTTTCTTGTTGAATGGGAGCTGACCCCAAAGGCTATTTCTATTCTTTTGAAAGGGATTCCCTACAGCAGGGAGACAGATAAGCAAATTCAAAGGAACTGTAAGAAGGAGAGAGAACCAAAACATAATGGGATTGTGGGGAGAGTTGGATCAGAAATAGCATATACTGTACTAGACTTAAATATTCTTACATCTTTATGATTTCAGTTCCTCTCTTCAAGTCAGGCTTTTGAGGAAAACTCAAATTTATTTTCTTTTATTTCTCAAAACAGTTTTATTATTTTCAATTGATTGTAGGAACAAAAGTTACTCGGTGTATTTAAAGTTATAGGAATGTTTCTTTCTTTTCCCTATCCTTGTTTTGGTTTGGAATCACCAGCAGATATCTTAGACTTGAGACACCACCTCCCTGATAGCTTGAAAAATGGCATCCTTGTCAATGCCAAATATCTTCAGCAGCTCTGCAGGCTTGCCTTTTCTCTGGAAGGTGGGCACCTCCAAGTGAGTGATGTTGATGTCAGATTCACCCATTACAGCAGTAGCCACAGCCTCTTCTATGCTACCTTCATAGTAATGATCCTCCACAGTCACATAGACCATGGGTTGCATAAGTACTTTCAAGGATAGTTTTCTTATCCAGAGTCTTAATTGTAAAGGGATAAAGCACCTGAATATTGGTATTTTCTTTCTTCAGTTGCTCTGCAGCTGCCAAGGCTTCTTGGAGGTTCACTCCAGTGTCAATCACAGGCGCTTGGTCATCCTTGCTCTTCAGGACCACCTGGATGTTTTCATTGTTGTTGCAAATGATTCCATTCTCTGGATGGCTGGTCCTTATGAAACAGATGCCCTTCGTGTTGGCAACTAATTCTAAAGCTTTCCCAGTAGCCACAGTTTCCCTCAGGTAAAAAAAAACTGTCTCATTGGGAATACTCTGGAACATGGAAAAGTCGTCAAGGGACATCTGGGAAGAACCATCTTCATTGATGGATGCCTCGCAGTGTAATCCATATAGGATGAAATGGTGGGCATGTAGATAAAGTCTTGGTGAAGAAGGCAGCAAAGGTGCTGCAGAAAAGTAGTCCTGTCCTAAGTAGCATAGTCCACAGTGATGCTCACCATGTGTTATTATGCAATGAAATATTCAATGAAACAATCAGGATGTTCTTTATTAATAGCTCTGAAAAGGTGGAATTCTTGATGTCCACATCCAGGGCAATCCCTCAGCTACTGACTTGCCCCCCAGTTTAACCACCACAATACCATAGTCTTTGTGAGTGATTAGTAGTCAAGTTTGAAATTCAGGGGAGATGCTGTCCAGATGAAAACTTAAATTTCTAACCAGGGATGGGGTTTAAAAATTGCAATCAACATATTTTTCAAGAAGCTAAAAAATTCAGGTATTTCATGTATAGATTTCAGAAATTTCTGACCTGGTATAAACTTAGTAATAGCTATTAAGAAAATGCCTTGAATTTACTTTGTTCTTTTTGAGGAAGAGAAACTTGACATTCTTGCAAATCTCCTTGTACTTACTCCAAATGAAACATACAAGGTCCAAAGAATTCATTATCTAACAAAGTAGTATATTTCTTTTGCTTCCTAAAACCAAGGATGAGAACACAGCTTTGAAAATTGTTTGAATGCCAATTGTATATTTGCCTAAAAGATTATTTTGTGAATAACTCACATGTAAGTACATGTAAGTAAGCACTCACATGTATGTCAGAAGAAATGATACAAGGGCAGAATTTCTTAAGGTCTCACTGAAGAACTTTAGCGAAGGTGCTGTACTCTATAAGCAAAGCAGAATTATAATAGCTCAAAAGAAATGTTAGATACAATTTTGAAATGTCTCCATCCCAAATATTCACATGGACTCTTTGTGCCTGATCTGGGTAGTTCCTTCCAAAGTCATATTGGTTTAGTTAGCCACAATCAGATGCACTGTAGTTTGACTTCAATATAATGATGTCATTTTGGGACTTTTCAAGTGCAAAGAACAACAATGAATGAACAAGTGAATGAATGATGTACCTAATTTTTAACTCCTTGTGCCATTTAAGGTCTTTCATTTTAATTCCTTACCCTTCCTATTTTTCAACGTATTCCTCTATATTACCCAGTATAACTTTTCTACTATAGTCTGCTTTTATTTTGTAATTTTGTTTTTCAGTTGTTTCAATCATGTCCTACTCTTCTTGACCCCATTTGGGATTTTCTTGGCAAAGATACTACAGTGGTTTGCCTTTTTCTTTTCTTTTCTTTTCTTTTCTTTTCTTTTCTTTTCTTTTCTTTTTTTCTTCTCTTCTCTTTTCTTTTCTTTTCTTTTCTTTTTTTTCTTCTCTTCTCTTCTCTTTTCTTTTCTTTTCTTTTCTTTTCTTTTCTTTTCTTTTCTTTTCTTTTCTTTTCTCTTCTTTTCTCTTCTTTTCTCTAGAGGATCTATTTTGTCAGGCAATCAAAAGTTAATTTTCCTAGATTCGAACAATTAGGAAATACGGGAGGCTGGATTTGAACTCAGGTCTTCTTGACTTCAAACCCAGTGTTCTATCCACTAAGCCTTTGGCTGCCTTCTGAATCACCAAGTTAGCTCCATCTTTTCATAAACTTAATATTTTCTTTATTTCCTTTGTGCCTTCATTAAAATGATATCCTCTTTCTCATATAGATCCTTCTCCTCTAATAAGGGAGGACTCTAATTATATTTTCCCCATTAAATCTTATAATTATTAGAAAGGAATCTCATCTTTTATAGATGAGGAAAGAGAATCCTACTGAGATCCCAAGACTGCATAGGTAAGAATGGAAGAGGAGGATTTACACCTAGATCCTTTGATTCTGCATTCAACATTCTTTCTAGATGAATTATTACTCATACTACTGAACTGCACATTGATTTTACTTTGGACTCCCTAATGCATTATTCTATGAAATTTTGTGCTACATGATGTATGACTTTATTTTATATGAATGTCAGTATTATATAATGGATAATGAGTTGCCTTTGCAGTCAAGAGGAGTGGGATTAAAGTCCCATTTTGGACATTTATTGGCTCTATGACCCTAGCTAGGCAAGATATATAACCTCTCAGTGATCCCAGATATTTTCCTAAGACAAATTGCTGATTAGGTGCAAATTGGTGGAGGAAATTTCCTCATTGTAAGTTCACTGTTAAAAATAATCAGAAATCTGTTCAGTTTTTATGATCTTATACTATGTACCAATTACTTCATTATTGTGTTATGAATAATTATTTTATTTATTAATGATTATATATTGGGCTCATCTTTACAATTTTTTCCATACTAAATTATGGCTCATTCAGAGGGGAGCCAGTACCCAATTGAACTTTAAATCTTCCTCACACCCTTTATTTACTATTCTAGGGTACCTAGCATTTATATAAAAATAGCTTGGCTGAATATAAGGGGTGACTATTTTATTGTGCAGCTGTAGCTATTTTGTGGGTGTGAGTTTTATTTTGGGGTGTTTAGGGAGTTGTCCCTTACACTCTTGCTAATAGTCTCTATCACAGCATTTCTGCCTCAGCTGAGCCAATAGGATTTCTCAAAGCCCCACCATCCTACAGGAAGTTAACATGCTTGGGCCTACGGGTATGTTTTTCAGAAATCAGATAGCTGACTAATCGACATCAGCTGGGCTAAGCACATTTTCAGCAGGCATGTATGCTGGAAAGTACTACTGTATTACTTTCATTTTAAAACTTACAAAGAAAAAAAAAACTGGAAATGAAACAAAGCTAGGGCAAAGTATTAGAATGTGTTAGCCCTTAGTGACATTAAGGGGGCAGAATAGTAAATGGAATTAAAGCATAGTATATGTAAAATTCTCTTGATTTTCACTAGAGCCCAGGGGTTTATGCAATTGTATATACATATAATACACACACATACATATATGTATGTCTCTATATGCATATTTTTTCTTTTTTAATAGTTTATTATTTTCCCAAATAGTTTATTTTTTTAACATGCATTTTTGTAAAACTTTGTAGACACACATATATTACACAAATACTTTGGGATTATAAAAATATTATCTTTTAAACACCATAGTCTTTTAGCCACAATATTATTGAAAACCTTAATTAAAAATTAGAATGCCATAGAAATCATAGAAAGTATTTTATAAGCTTTATGCATTTCTCCAACACTTTTGGTGGAATTCTCAAGAGAGACTGCCAAATTTCCCAGATAGCTGAGGGACAACAGAAATTAATTTGTCCTATATAGTCCCTGGGAAACCATTTACCACCTTGTCTTGAGTTATTTAAGTTGCCTTTAGTCTCTTACACCTTCCTTTAGGAATCCTGGAGGAATGAGCAGTTTTGTGAATTTTTGGCTAGTTTAAATTAAGGATAGCCTCCTTTTGTCCCTCCACCCCAAACCAAGCCATAGATGGACTCCCTTCTAGTCTACCATGTCTAGAAATACTGAGCCTTGGGGGCTGAAAGAGCCACTGACAATAAGCACACCTCTGCTTCATTCCTCCTCCTCTTTGGTTCTTCTATTTACCCAGGGAGGATCTGGCAACTTCCACCCTGAAAACTGGATGGATTCCCCACCATGCCAGGCACAATTTCCAGGAGCACCATCCCTGCCCTGGAAAAGCACACAAAGGGCAGATTACTTCACAGACCACTGGGGAAATTCCCCATTACCCTGCGGGCTGGCTGGCCCTTTAAATGGCATTCATCTAGGATTAGGGCCTTCCCCCTCACCCCAACCTTCCTTTAAACACATTTTCCTTTTACATAAAGGGCAGTAATTGCATACAAAGCAGTTTTATTTTATTTTAATTTTTGGTTGAATAAATATTGGATTTTACTTCTTATCCTACTGAAATAAAACCGATTAGCACTAAATCTTTGGTAGTAATGTGTTCTTCAGCCTCCAAACCTTACTAACATTTAAAAGTGTTTATTCAGCTCTCAACTACGTGGTCTTCTCTTTAGCTAGCTAACAGCTATCTCTGTGTTCCTCTTTTAATTTGGGGTGAGATCAAGTTCATCCATAACTCTGTGACCCTAGGTAAGTCATTTGTTCTCTATCTAACTTTCTTCATCCTTTTCCTATTTTGTCTTCCTCTGGGTATTTTCCTACTTAATAATAATTAGTTTTTAAAATAACTTTTGTGTTAATTAAAAATTAAGATACTATCAAAGTCACATTTTATAAAGCATTTTATAAGCTTTATGTGTTCCTTCAGCCGTTTAGGGGGCATCTTCAAGTGAGACTGGAGATTTCCTAGATAACTAGGAACATCACAAACTAATTTGTCCCCTAATAGTCCGTGGAAAAGAATTCACTTTTCTTAAATAGGGTGCCTCAAACTCACACAACATCCTAGACATAGTGTGGCAAGGGCCAGGAAGAATGGGGTTTCCGTCTCCCTATTTCTGAAAGATAAACGCCTCTCCTTGAGACTTCCCTCCATCCCTTCCTGCCTTTCTCCCTCTCTTCCTCCCTCCCTCCCTCCCTCCCTATGCTGAGGCAGATTGAGATTGCAGTTTCGTGAAGCTCCCAGATCTTTTTCAAGATAAATTGCTGAATATGTCTCCTATCATCAGTTGGACTGGCCATGTGTTCAGCTGCTTTTGATTGTTATAATAATGGAACCCACTGGAATGCATTACTGTTCAGACTTCTGTCTTTGTCCTATGGGCCCAGTTTAGCTTTAAGGTGGTTTATATTCCATGGCTTCTCTGTCTTGCCCTTGCAGTGTAGAATTGAGTGGATGGTCTGTCAGTGACCTCCCAAGAAAATGGGTAATATTGGCTATCACCCTGAAATAGATAACCTTTAGATCATGTTATCAGAAAAGAAAAGCTTGGACTGGGAGAAGAAAAGAGGAAGGAGCAGGGCTGTAGGGAGGGTGAGTCATTTCAAAGTGTATGCTGATGCAGGGCTCTTAAAGGAACCCTAGGGTTTTTGAAGGAGAAAGTGCTTAAAGGCAGTTTATGTAGCCAGAAGTGAGGTGGTAAACTGTTGCATTGGGGCCAATATAGGGCCATTTTGGCACGCCTGTTTATTAGACTGTGGTACTCCCTGGTTATCCGATACCTTTGTGGCTCTCTCTGTGAATGCCCCGTGAGGGGCTTGGGTGAAAATGTAGAGCTTTTAAGCATTTTAATGTTCTTTCTATTGCATTTTAATTTTTAATAAAACTTTTAATAAAGCTCTGTTTAAAGGGCCACAGGGATCAAAAGACTCCATTTAACAAGGAGTACAAATATTGTGTGACTGGGACAGAGAGAGATGGCCTTAAGGAGAACATGGTATATCCCTTTCAAGTAAATGCAATAACATTTCTACTGAAGTGGAGAGAAAGAAAAGATATGCACACATGGTATGGGAATGGAGAATGGCTTGATCAGGAAAAGGAGATTTGGGAGGCAGGTAGTAGAAAGGATTGAGGGCCAGGCTTGGTGTTGGAAAAACTTGGATTCAAGTTCCAGTTCCACAGAATTTTACAGATTTGAGAGTTGGAAGGGAATATATCATTTAATAAATGCTAATTGACTGATTGATCTCAGTAGGCTTTAAGTTCAACCAATAAACCAAAGGAATAGATATATAACATACTCAATATATGATTGTCCAGCTTCTTTGTGAAGATATCAGAATCGCACCAACTCTGGAGACAGGCCAGTCCAAAGTTGTGCCTTTGGCATAGCTCTGGGCAGGTCACTGAAACTGTGTCCCCATGTAGCTCTCTACTAACTGTGACAGTGAATTGTCCATTAATTAAGAGAATTCCCACACTTGGAGTTTTCTAAGTTTAATCACAGATTGGAAGCAAGATCTTTATCTCTGTGCATATGACAGATGATCACATATGTATATACAGATGTACATCTATATAAATGTATTATTTGTTGTGCTGGGCAGTCAGTAATTCCAGTCTTTGTAAGAAATTGCTGAGCTTTTGGCATCCTGAAATAGCCGCCTCTTCACATGATGGTCACACTGCTCCAAAGACAGTGTGCTACACCGTGCCAAAATTCTTCTGTTTCGTTTGCATGAAATTGAACTGACAGATATACCTGTCTATTTTGGGGTCCAAGAAAATGTCTTGTTAGAAACGTGTGAAAATATATTATATGACAGACACTGAAAATGTCTCAGATGCAGCAATAAATTGATTGTGGTTTTTGGACCAGATGTGAACTAAGTTTAGAATTCACTGGGCTGGTCTGTATTCTAGCTCTCCTGCTTAAGCAAACAGAAAGAAGTGTCTATTTTTCAATGAAGCCCATTATGTGAGAAGGAGAGGGTTTCTGGGGTTTTTTTCCCTGCTCTCTGATGATAGAAAATTAGAGGCATCCTAAAAGTCAAGGATATTTCTCCTTCTTTCCATCGGTTGTACAAAAGATCTGAATTAAACAAGGGACAAATAAGCCTCTGTTTTTGTTCATATCCTCAAGGTCAGACCCTGTCCACAAAGCTCTGTGGTAGTAATGGGCCTTATTGTTTAGTTTTGCAGATCCCTAACAGTTGTATTACATAATCAAGGAGGAGAATGCAAGGATTTGTTTTGATAGTATATTTAAATTGAATTCAATTTTCAAATTTAATATCTAGTTGTACTGAATCCAGGCTCAGTTAATAAAATAAGCAGAAGTAACCTGAAATATTATAGGATCTCTTAGAGACCAAAAGAAACTGTCCACAGATGTGTTAGGAGGAGTTCTGCTGTTGTCTTCTTATGTGTTCCTAAATACCCAACTTGGCAAATGTGAGGCTTATTTCACATGCTGATTTGCTATGATAGGTTACCTCATTTTCCATTTAAATCCTAGTTGCACACAGAGCTTTAATGCTAAAAGAAAAAAAAAGTACTTAGTGTGACTCATCTTGCAAGAAAATTCATTTCTTAGCTGTTTATTAATCTTATTTGATTTAACAAATATTACTGACTACATGCTATGTCCTTCAACCACTGAGTTAACTAGTAATTATTAAACACCTACTATATGCCAGGTGGGTCGGATAGGTGGCACATGAATAGAGTTCAAACTTGGCCACAGATACTTACAAGCTGTGTGATCCTGGGCAATTCATTTGCCTCTGTTTGCCTCAGTTTCCCCCTCTATAAAAATGAGCTAGAGAAGGAAATGGCAAATCACTTCTGTATCTTTGCCAAGAAGACTTCAAATGGGATCATAAAGGATCCTATATGATTGAAAGAGAACTGAAAAACAATAAAAATGTGTTAGGCTCTGACCTCACAAGAGTGATTTAAGACAGAGTCAAACATGCTGCCTGGATAGAAGGACCCAAACCAGATTAAAATCTAATTGGGAAACATTCAACAAAATTAATCAAATAAATAAATATATGAAATAAATATTAATAAACAGTGTAGTCCAAAAAACAACATGAGGTAGATAACATTACATTTTAAAATTAAGTCAATATGCAGCCCTCAGAGATCTCTATGTACCAATTAGTGTCTCTCCCTACTGTTCCCCCCCCCCTTTCTATTGGAATTTTACACTACTGGTTTAGGATGCTGTGTAGACAAGACAAACATAGAATGAAACAATCCAAAATGTTATTTGAATGGTTGCCCAAATGTTTGAGCTTAGAAATGCTCTAATGATTCAGAGAAGAAAAGGAGAAATCAGTGTAGGTCAAACTAATTGGGAAAGGATGCCTGGTAGAAGTGTGATGTTATATGAAAGAGGGGCAGGATTTAGATAGAAAGGCAGGAAAAGATGGGATGGGTACTCTGAGCAAAGGCATAGAAGATGGAATGATTTACTACCTTTGCCGCACTGGGTAACTCATTTAATTTTTCTTACTCTAAATTTTCTCTTTTGTTAAATGAGAGAAAGAGAATTGGATGATCTCTCCTGTCTCTTGGTTTCTTCTTACTCTCAATCTTTGATCGTATGAACATGGAAAATTCATAACCTGGTGATACCATCTGGAACAGGGGAATTGATGACAGCACTTATATTAGAAAATGAATCCTTTAGGGGATCCCCCAGGTTGATTTGTGAGCACAAAGGTGTTTTATTGCTGAAGAGAATGTCAGGATTCCCTCCCCTAAGCGGTGTGAAGTTCCAAATGGTTATTACTCAGCTGATACAGGGCTGTAGTTTCCGAGAGTTGTTCATGAAATGAATAGATCTCCTTTAAGTAACTGCATGGAGAGAAGGAAATGGGGAGGGGGTATCGGGAAAGGGGAGAAGAGGAAGTGAATCCAGGCAGTAACAGGTGCTCACAATTTCCCTTTAATTTTCCTCAATTGCCTGAAGGCAAGGAGAAGGGTGAAATCAGAAAATGTAGAAAAGGAGAAAGAAAACCTATGTGGATTTAGGGAGACAGAAGGCAAAAGGCTCAGTTATTTAGAATACTTGTGGTAAGAATCAGACTTTTAAAACAGGTTGGTGAGAGTTTATGTGATCTCCTATACAACATGCTCTAACTCTTCTTTTTAAAGATCTACAGAGACAGGGTCCTTATGGCACTTAAAACCCAGGACATTTGTATTCAGAACTGTTTTGCTCTTGCTAGTTGTGTGGCTACTGGAAAAGTCGCTTGTTTTTCTCAGAGCTGAATTTCCTCACATGTAAAAGAGGAGATAATAACTATACTTCCTACTTCACGAAGTTGTTTCTGAAGAAAGAACTTTGTAGTCTAGAAAGAACTGTAATTTGAACTTAAGTAAAATAGGCAAGCTTTGTCTACTCATGTTGTCCACATTCAACTGTGTATGGCTGGGCAATGGGCCCAGTACCACTGAAAGGTGGAGTGAGTTAGTATCCTGGACACCTGTGTATTGCTAAGGAAGCTGGCTGGGGGTTCCTGTGGATAAGGAAGTGCGCACGCCAGAAACAGCAGCCCTGCTTTATTCATCTACTACATCTTTGTCATCATCTGAGAAAGGATGGAAAGGAGTCTTTTCCAAACTTAGGAAATGTAAAAGACTTAGATCTTAAAGGAAGTCACAACACAGAATGACCCAGCTCTAAGCTAGGATCATGCAAGATGACTGAAGACAGGAAATCAGGAAGAGAAAACCCTGGCTATTTTTTGATATTATTCTACTTTCAAAATAGTGATTGTCATGTGTGTAAAATAAGATGGATTTTTTTTTGGTGAGCTCTGAAGTGGAGGTGACCATAATTTAAAAAAAAATTCTTTTATTATGAATTTAACAAACATTAAGTAAAGGATGGTTCAATATTTAGAGGATGAAAAAGTGAGTTTTATGTGAAATTAAACTATTATGCACTATTTTTTCTAAGTGCATATTAAATTTAACAGAAATGGGAACAAAATTGCATTGCTTGTTTGTGTCTTCTGAAATTCTTTTTGCAATGAGCTGGACAGCTATATCAATGGAATCCAAGTTTTGCAAGTCCCACTAAAGGAGAAAAATTAAGTGGTGTGGTATATTCATAACATAAGTCAATGAGGTCAAAGCCATGGGTTTGGAGTGAGGAAGAATTGAGTTCAAATGTTATCTTGGACTTAAGAAATGGCTGATCCCCACCACTTAATTTCTTTAGGCCTTATCTGTCTCATCTGTAAAATGGAAGTGATAAGACTCTCTTCACAAGAGATCTATAACTCATAAAATGTTGCCTATAAAGTGCTTTGCAAACTTTGAAACTCTATGTACAAGTGAGCTATTATTACAATATTGTATTTCATCAGAAGTATTACAGGTAGTTATTTTTTAATTTTTAAAAATGTAAAAATTAATAAAATAAAATTTAATTTTAAATTTAAAAAATTAAACAACCAATAAATCTTTTTGTACACACCAAAATCATTTTTCAGGTTTTTATAGAATCATAAAATTATAGAGTTTGAAGGCCAACTAATCCAAACCATACTTCTTTAAGAATGTTTTCTATAATAATACTAATAAATGGTCAAACATTCCTGAAAACTTTTTATAAAGAGGAATGTAGTATCTTCTGAGGGAACTCATTTTATTTTTTGTTGTTAAGATGATTTTCATTAAGCATAAATTAGAAAGGTTTATATTAAGCCTAAATTTTTGCTCCCTGTTTTGTCCCCAGTGGCTAAGCAAGAAAAGTCTAATACTTCTTTTTATATTCCACCTGTTCAAATACTTAAATAAAGCTGTCCTATAACCCCTTATACTCCTTAACAGTTATTTTATGTTAGTTAAATGTCCTAGTTGTTCCAAACAATCCTAACATGGCATAATCTAAAACTCCTTCATTAATGGATTGCACTCTTGGAATGCTCTTCAGCTTCTCAATGATGTTTGGATAATGTGGTGCCCAAGATAGAACCTCATGCTTCAGTTATGTTCTGATCAGGACCAATTACCTTGAAATAATTATCTCTCATCCTGGACACTATATCTTGATTTTGCCATATCACTCTGCCAATTCACATTGACCATTAATAGATATCCAGAAAGCAACAGCCATTTGGCTTGGTTTTCCTGTCTTGATTTTATTATTTTACAATTGATTTTTGAACTTATGCTTAATATATTATATTTGGCCCTATTAAATTTCATCTTAGATTTCATTTTAGACTTGGTCCTTTTTATTAATAGGTAATAAAATGAAGAATTATTTTATGTGGTAGAAAAAGGAAAAGTGATTAAAGATAGTGAATTGTAAGCTTTTGAAGGAGTTGATATTTATTATAATTTTCCCAAATTTACTTTCATTATTTGTGTCAACTAACATTCATTGGTGGAAGAAGACTCATTTATATCTATAATTTTTATTGTTCTCCATTGCAAAATGGAGCCATAGTATGTTCTTAATAAATTAATCAGCTGGAAGTGGATAGCTTCAACAAAGAGAAGATCTAATTCAGATGTAATTGATCAATGATGGACAGAATCAGCTACATCCAGAGAAGGAACACTGGGAAATGAATGTGGACTACTTTCACTTTTGTTTTTCTTCCCTGGTTATTTTTACCTTCTGAATCCAGTTCTTCTTGTGCAACAAGAGAACTGTACGGATCTGCACACATATATTGTGTCCAGGATATACTTTAATATGTTTAACATGTATAAGACTGCCCGCCATCTAGGTGGAAGGAAGGAAGGGAAAAGTTGGAACAGAAGTGAGTACAAGGGACAATGTTGTAAAAAAATTACCCATGCAAATGTTCTGTCAATTAAAAGCTATAATTTAAAAAAATATCAGCAAATCTGATCAAGTTACCACTGTTGAAACTTGGGGAAATATTTAGCTTTCACTAGAAAATTTACAAAGGACTCAATTACCAGAGCAGTTTTAGAAGGAAAAAGACTTGTGTGGTACTGATCTACTTCATCTTATCTGTGTTTATATATGAAAAATGGAAGTGGAAAAAATAATTATAGCCTTTTAGAAATCTAGACCTGGAAATCCTGAGAGATTTAGTCCAACCTTACTTTGCACATAAAAAATTCTCAATATCCCTGATATATGGAACCCAGTTTTGGTCTTCCTGGCTCTCTCTAAGGATGCTACATGCACTATGTTACCAGGAAACCTATTTCACTCAAAATTTCTAGTTTTTCCCAGCTTTCTCACTGAGTCAAAACTTTGTACATCTACCAATAATTCAGAGAGCTAAAACGACAATCCTTCAGTATTTGAACATAAAAACCATTATGTTCCAAGACTGTCCTCTGTTTTTAAGATTAAACATCCTCATTCCTTTCAAATGCTATGATACAATGTCTGATTTACAGTTGAAGTCAGATAAAGAATGTCCAATGTGGCATCAAGGCCACCAGAAAAGAAAAATCTGCTTGATGTTGATGGTTATCTCAACTATTGCTATAAGTAGTCATAAGCAAAAATAGCTCTTAATTTGAGGATCAATACTAAAATGAATTAACATTGTGGTATGAATCTGAATCTGATGCTGGTTGTTCGGTTATTTCAATCGTGACTCTTCATGATCCCATTTGGGATTTTTCTTGGCAAAGAATTGGAATAGTTTGCCATTTCTTTCTCTAGCTCATTTTATAGATGAGGAAACTGAGGCAAACTGGATTAAGTGACTTGTTCAGGGTCACACAACTAGTACATATCTGAGGTGTGTTCCTTATTCCAAACACAACTCTATTGACTATTCCAGCTAGCTGCCCCAAATCTGGCAGTACATTAAAGAATACAATGAGCAAAATGAGTGGAAGGAATCATAAAACACTTTAGCCTTTCTATCGCTAATGTTTAGCACAATGCTTGATATATAACAGGGTTTAACAAATGCTTAGTGAATAAATGAATAATTGAAAACAGAGTGATGAATTCTGAACAATGGAGTAGTCAGTCACTGATCAATATCAGTCAGCCTTGGGATCATTGATACTACTATTGTCCTGAGAGACCAAACTGTAAGAACAGCTGTTAGTAAATGGAACTAGGAGAGAAGAGCTAAAATAAATGAAGATTTAGGGCTCTCAAGGCATAGCCAACTATCTCATGGACCAGAGGGATTCTACATGCACTAATTCAATAATATAAATCATAAATTCATTAAATGTGGTTGTCAATTCAAATGATGAGAAAACACATCTCAATATGAGAAGACTATCATGTGTTTTGGTCAACATCTAGAATGTTATAGAATGTGAAAATTGGATTTGCTTAAGAAGTTGAAATAATAATTACAAAGATGTTGATGATAAAGAAATCAGAAAAATATGTTAGGAAAGAGTATGTGCATGTGGGTACATATATGTATATATGTGTGCATATGTATGTGTGTGTTACATTTGACTTTGGTCTCACTCTGAAATCTTAGTCTTAAAAAGATGTCCTTTTCCTTTGCATTTTGACCCTGTTGTGACATTCAGGAAGATGTGATTTTCATTTCACACTGACATGTTTCATAAACAAAATGTATGTTTATGTCTGACTCTGCCCAAGCTGCTAATTATGGGCCTCTTTTTCTATAGCTCACTATTAATAAATCATTTCTTTGGGGCTATATAGAAAACAATTTATGTTATGAAATAAAATCCTCCTTTCAAAATGTATGCCCTTGGGGTACATGTGTGTGTGGGGGAAATCACAAACTGTTATTATTTTCCCTTAGATAGATATAAATATTAGCATTCCCTTTGCTTTAAAGATTATTTTTATGTGGCTACTTTATAAACAATTAAAGCGAAGAGTTCTTCTGTAGTTCCATGCTGTGGCTACATGACACCAAAACAACTGATTTTTTAAAAAATGTTTTTTGAATTAGTTTAAACAGCTTATGGAACATAGCATATATATATATGTATATATATACATATATATATATTTAAGTTTGAGTTTCAACACATTTTGTTAATTGGTAAATAAAGAAGGAAGCTGAAATTTTAGCATGGCACAGAGAATGAAACTGAGAATACTAGGCCTAGTTCAAATTAAATTGTAGTAGATATTGTAGTGGATCTTGGGCAAAGCACTTGAATTCTCTGGGCCTCAATTATAAAATAAGCAAGTTGAACTGGCTGATGTTGAGGTTCTTTCCCATATTAAATAATCTATAATCCATAATTCAGATTAACAAAGTTTGTTGATGTGGAATACATTGGTATATAGCTTGTTGGTCCCATTGAGGGAGGTTATTAAGTAATTGTTTCAAATTTTTCCTTTGTTTGATAATGTTTTGCTTCTTTTCTAATATTTATATTCTGTGTTCAGGAGAGGACCCAAGTTTCCTCTAGGAAAACAAGTTTCCTAAACTCTCAATACTGTGATAACATCCCAACAGATAATATATTGTAAAATATGGTCCAAGAACTCACTTCAAGCAGTGACTTTGGAGTCAAGAGGCCTGGGTTGGGTCCTAGCTTTATCACTGAACATCTCTGTGACTGTGAGGTCATAATTGGGCATAGTAGGCAGCCTTTTTTAATAGCATGTACTCATATTGTATCTCTCTGTTTCATTTTAGTAATTCTTGCTATATTTTAAACTTTTTCACTATTTTAAATATTTTATAGTGATTTAGTAATATCTTTGATATTACTATTGTAATTTTTTTGGGGTTCCACCCACACTCCCATATAAAAATGTGAACTTAATTGATGAATATCTTGTGTTTTTTGACTGCTCTAATATCAGTAATTCCCTGTCTTTCTCCCTCTCCTCTGGCTTCCCTATTCCATGAGACACAACAATATTGAAATTAGGCCAATTAATCACCCTATAGTAGCCTCTAAGTGTTCTAGTGAAAGAAGTCAATAAATGTGGAAAATTCATTCTTTTATTATTTCAAGAAATTACCATAATCACCCCAACTTTCAGCAACCACTACTCTGCTCAGTCAGCAGATAATCAATATCACCAGCAAAAAGATTATGCCTTGCTAAAGGCTTAGATGATGGTTAGCATTTTTTAGCAATAAAGTATTTTTCAATTAAGGTATGTACATTTTTAGATATAATATTATATATTTAATAGACTACAGTATAGTGAAAAAATATATTTTATATACACTAGGAAATAAAAATTCATGTGACTCATTTTATTGTGGTATTTGCTTTATTGTGTTGGTCTGAAACCAAACTAACAATATTTCCTAGGTATGCTTATTTCCTTAAAAGGATTCTTCTATCCACATCATATACCAGGTACTTTTCTTTCCACTTCCCCATTCAATATGATTCTCTAATTGTCATCACAATGATGTAGACAAGAGGACTATAGACAATAAAGTGATTCGCTTTTTTGGTAGGAAGGTAATGTCTAAGCATATGGTATATAAATAGCATTATATATAATAAATTTATAAATAATAAAATAAATTTACATATATATGTGTGTGTGCGCTTATAGATACATGCATATATGTTAAAATTTAAATTGTAATTTTACCTCTTTCCTTAGATAGGAAGATAATATCATTATACCGAGCTATACACACACACACACATATATTATATAAATTATTATGTATGCTATAACATAAAATGAGGGAAGATTTCTAAAATAAAATTTTGTTGATCCCTTTTATCTTTATATAACTTACATTTTTCAGTTTAGTTTTCTATACCACTCTGCCTCTTTTCTATATCCATGTAATCCTTTGTAATATAGAATGAAACAAAAGATAAAGCAACTCAGAAAAACTGATCAACACATTGAAAATATCTGACATTGTATGAAGTGTTCACAAGTGAACCTTGTTTCTCCCTTCTTTGGAACTAAGATTGATAATTATAATTTTAAAGCATTCTGTTTGAGTGGAACTGTTTTTCTTTCACTTTGTGGTTACCACTATGAATCATCTATCCACATGAAGTCTTCCAATGCTTCTCTAAATTCATTATATTCTTATTATAATTGTTTCTCATATTACAACAATGTTATAATATATTCATGTGCCACAGCTTGTTCAGACATTCTCTAATTGATGGATATCTACTTTGTTTCCAATTATTTGATACCAAAAATAAAGGTATTATTACATATATTTTGTCGTACATCAAGCAATTCTTTTTATCACCAAGATAATGTTTTTCAATGATTACTTACAACAAAGATAAATATCTAACATGGAACATTGAATATGCTGTCAGGAAAGATCCCTTCATTAACTGGTTTTGCTAAATCGATTTTCCCTTTCTTTTTCATTCTTTATTATAAGGGATGTTTCTTTGGATTGAGTGAGGGGAGGAGATATTTGGGAATGAAGGGGATTGTAAAAACAAAATAACTTAAACAAATGTTTTTTAACACCCAAATTTCTTGTACTGTTTTCTCTACAAATTTATATTCAGGGAGTATTTTACTATACTGAACTCCTAATGACTTAAAAGAGCTAAAGTAGTCCACCCTAAGTCACTTTTTCCTACATGCTACGTGGCTCATGAACTTAACAAGACACTGATGCATTTGTGGGCACTTCAGCTGGTGCACATGTGTCCGCTGGCCTTTTGCAATGTCAGTTTCAGGATCTGTGTCCCAGTGCTCTTGTGCTTTGAGTATTCAGTCCTACAGTCCTGGTGCTGAATACAAATATAGCAGCTTCCCACCCAAAAGGACATTTCATTTATTTTAAAATTTGTTTTCTTTGGGCTCCTTTAATCCTATGGGACATTTTCTTGATGAATAGCAAGTAAGATCTCTAACGGGACAATTGTTATAAATAACCATGGCACTAATTCAAACCATTTGCATCAGAAACAACTTTTTTTGGGGGGGGGGGGTGGAGAAGAAGTGGCTGACTCAACCTCGGACATTCAGGACATGATTTTCCTTTAAAATAATTACACCATACATCTTTCTTTTTCTTTTTTTTTTTTTTTTTTTTTTTGCCACTGTGTCACTCTTCCAATGAACAGCCATGCCCTCTCTCTCTAACTTTATGTTTCCATAGTGATAAGTTTATGCATTATCTCTAGCTTTTGTGAAATAAAACATGAAGGGAGTAAAGTTTAAAAAAAAAGTCAGTGACTCATTTTTGATTAGAGTAAAGTCTGATTAGGTGGTGATTGTTGAAATTGTGATCACCAGCACAAAGATACTGTGTGCTAGAAAAATAAAACACACAACATGCGTTTTTAATTACACATTAGAAAACACAGAAAGAGTCAGCAGTTTTCAAACTAGTGAATCTTGTCTCACAGGTGCAGGTTTTTTCAGTATTATTATTTTCATCCATGCAGAACAGAACTTGACTCGTGGTCACATGCTGCCTGTTACTGAGATCTGAGTAATGCATTAAGTAATGGATTAATGTGGATTGACTAATGTGGTTACAGGAGCCTATTTGGATCTAAAGTGTGTGCATTTGGGATGAGTTTTATCAATTGGATAATGAGCATATTTTTCTGAGGAGGCCAGATTGGGGGAATAAAGCATAAAAAGTTGTTTAGCAAAAAAATTTTCATCTGCCCTAAGTAGTATTTTGGCCAATGATTCTAAAAGTCTATGTGCCTCTGATTTTAGGAAGGAGAGCCAACATTGTATGGTCCTTACTAAGGGGCAGTGTCTGAATATGATTATGGGTAGTTTTTTTGGTCTGTAGGTTAAGCCTGCTCAGGATGTTTCACCCAACTTTATGATTCACTAAAACAAAGAAAGAAAAAAAATGCTCAATGATCCAGGTAGTACTAGTACATTTCCAGGGCTAAGACTACTTTATACCAATTGATTTCATGGATAGTGATGATTGAATGATCACTGGAAGACCACTTTTCTCTAAACCTCAATTTTCTTATCTGCAAAATAGCTAGATGATTATTTTAAAATAAAAAACTCATTATATATTCATTAAATGCTATGTGTCAGAAATTGACACATTCCTATCATGTGCTTGGTAATGACAGTAAAATATGAAAATAACACAAGTCTTGCCTTCAGTGAGTTCACATTCTACTAGGGGGCTATGAAACATTCAAGAGAAATAAATACAGGATAAATCCAAAATAAAGAGGAAGTGATTTGGGGAGAAGGGCACAAATGAATTGAGGAATAAGAATTATTTGGAAGGCTGGAAGGGAGGGAGGGGGAAGAAAAAAAATTGAGAGACAGAGACAGAGATAATAATAATTACTAGTATTTATGATATGGATTTTAATCAAGTTCATTCAGTCCCTATTATCAAGATAATGAAACAAGCCCATCCTGTCTTGTTGGCATAGAATGATATGAGCTGGAGCTCACCAAGTTTTTTAATCCATGCTGTCTCCAGCCTCTGAGATTGTTTAGTTAAGCATCTTTAAACAACCTTTGTCCAGACAGTTTCAACATGGCTAGATGATTTCTAAAGGCTTTTCTAATTAAAATTTCTTTAGGTCTTATGAATTAGTGGGTCTGTTGGACTACTGTTTCAGAATAGGTGAAGATAACTCACAGCTATCATATGTTGAAAAGATCACTGGATTTATTATCAAAGAACTTGGGTTCAGATGCTGGCTATGTGACTATCTGTGTGACTTTAGTAAGATTGGGAAACTACTCTGAACTCTATTTCTTCATCTGTAAAAATAAGAGGATAATACCAAATGATGTCTAAGCTCAAATTCAGTTCTGCCTGCTGTAATTATTATAGTTTATGAACAGTTTATGAATGATTTCTGAAAATAACAACCCTTGAAGAACTAAAACCCTAATATACAATTAAAGAACCTAGTGCTCCTCTTTCACCTCAACAAGGCAAAGTGGTGTATCCTGTGGATCTATGTGGAGGAGCAAGCCATATTCTGCTAATCTATCAATCAATTCTTTATGAGAACCTACTGCATGCTAGGTACAGGCACTGAGGATGTAGTTATAAGGGATGAAAAAGCAAGGAGCTTACCTTATTACCTGACAAACCTGTACAGAGTTCATGACTATAGATTTTTGTATTTTGGAGAATTGTCATGAATCATGTCATTTATTACTATTTTTATTTTTGTCATTATTTTTAAAAGTTTTATTTCTTTTATTTAGACATTCCATTTATTTTTAGATATATAACTCCCTCCACTACTATTAGTCCCTTCATCCAACAAAGAAAAGCCATTAAACAAACCTAAAGTACAAAACTTTTGCTCTTATATATGCAACATGATGTACTTATTGTTCCCCATCTTTTTATTGGAAGAAAGGAGATGAATTTTAATCATCTAGGTTTGGTGATGCAGTGAATAGAGTAACGCACCTGGAATCAAGAAGACCTGAGCTCAAATTCAAGCTCAGATAATAGTTTTGTGATCCTGGGCAAGTCACTTTACCTCTGTCTGCCTTAGTTTCCTCAGATGTTGTGAATGAGACATTTGTAAATTTGTTTTGCAAACTTTAAGTACTATATAAATGCTCGCTAATTATTATTATTCAGTTTTCTTCTAATGTTCCCTTCATTTATATTAGTATTGTTAGTGTAAATATTGTTCTCTTGGTCCTGCTCCTACCTCTCTTTCAGTCAGATCTTCTTGGGTTTCTCTGAATTCTCAACATCATTGTTTCTTTTGGCGCATTGATATTTTATCTCATTCATATGCTACAATTTGTACAGCTTTCCTCTGTAAATGGCCACCCACTTTATTCCCAGACATTTTTTGTTTGTTTGTTTTTTGTTAAACTATCATGAAACAGGCTAGCCAGGATATTTTGGAAAACATGGAGCTGTAATCAACATTAGTCACAACATCCTCAAGAGTTGGAATCTGGGCTGCAATTTCCCAATAGATCCACTAGCATGGAAAATGCCATTTGGGTCCATTGCATGAGTTCCCCTTTGTGGTTTTACCAGTGAACATTTCCAGGTATGAAGTCAATGGGGTGGTTTCCCCAGGTATTGTATGACTGTGGTTATAGGCAATATTTTTGGCTCCACCTCTAATTCTCAGGTATCTGCCTACTGTGCTCTGCCTCTTCTTCTACATTCATCAACAGTTTCCCAGAGAAGTCACCAGAAAGTCTAAAAATAGGTGAGTAGCAGTTTTTCTAATTTAGGAAGAAAATAACTATGGGATGGCTTAAATGCAAAGAGATTCTAGCTTTAAAGATAGTGAAATAAATTTGTCATGTTCTCTTCTAAAGTTGAAATAAGAACAAAACAGAATATTTTTTGTTTTTGCTTTTACTTTTACTTTTAAAGAGGAAACACATTAGAAATATTCCAGTGGGGAGAAAATGACACTACTCCTCTCTCAATTTTGGTCCTTACCTCAGTATATCTTGTTAAGTCTGTTTATGGGGCTTCCCTGTTCTAAAATCTTAAAAAGAAATATCTAAAAACATGTGTAAAGGGAGTTCTACTTTCATTTTATGAATTCAGCTCAATGTTTATGGACTCATATCAATCCCTGAACACAAAGCATCTTGGACAACAGGCTGCTGTTGTACATGCAGGATTCCCCAGACTCCATCCCATTTCCCATACTCATATACCACCTCAAGCTATGCTGTAAAAACATACATGAATCCTTGCTAGTCCAAAGAAACATATGTGATCTATTGTAGCTTGGGATAGGAAAAGGAAGGGGAGAGAATAAGAATTTATAATGCACCTACTTTATGCCAGGCACTCTTTAAACAAAAATTACAAAAATTACTTTCAGTGAGAGGCAAGATGGTGGAGTAAAGTAATTATTTTTTCAAACTCTCCTAATACTGCCTTCTAAAAATTTTTTAAAAAGCAATTCAAGTTGAATTCTAAGTGACATAACAACAATTAATCATTTTTTTCAGCCCAGGACAGTTTAAGAGGACCTGAAGAGAACTCTGAAGACACTATTCTTAGGTAGAATTGACACTAGTTGTGGATCTTGGAGTTACTCGTAGTGGTGGCAACAGCATCAGTATCAGGAACACTCAATGCCCAGAGATGGTAAGAGGATTGAACTTCTGGTCGATAAAAGGAATTCCTGTGCCAGTATTAGGTGCAGGATCAAGAACCATTTGTTAACTCTATTGCTCATTATTCCATTCTGGGTTGTAATTTCAGAGCAAATGGGGCAGTTGTGTTACAAGGGTGCAGAGTACAGAGGAAGAAGGCAGTGACCAGACTTCTCCCTGAATCACCTCATCTTGGAAGCACTGAAAACTTACAGAGCCTTAGACCTAACTGTGAAAACATTGGGACATAAAAGTCTTAAGCTTAGTTACTATCTGTCTCCCACATTTCTCCCACTCCTGCTATCAGATATAAGTACAATGCAATTCTAACAATGTCAAAGATATACTCTGGAAAAATGAACAATTAATTTAAAAAACCCTGAGCATAAAAATTACTATGGTCACAGGGAAACTCAGGACAAACTCAGAAGGTAATGATTTGAAAGCTGCTTTGAGCAAAGCCTCAAAGAAAAATGCAAATTAAGCACAAGCTCAACAAGAATTCTTAGAGCTAAAGAAAGATTTTTTTAATAGCAAAAAGATTTCTTTTTGAAAATTAAATAAGAGTGGGAGAGGAAAAATTGGAGGAAAGGGAGAGTAATACAAGAAAAATAGGAAAAAAATTAATAGCATGGTATGAGGCACAGAAAAATAATGAAAAAAGAAATTCCTTAAAAATCAGAATTAGCCAAATAGTAAAATAAGCATAAAATCACTGAAGAAAAAAATATTTAAAAGTTACAGTTGATCTAGTAGATGTCAATGATTATATGAAACATGACAAAAAAAGAAAACCAAGTCAAAAGAATAAAAAAATGCCAATATATATAGGACAAAAATCCAACCAGGAAAATAGAATGAGAAGAGAAATTTAAGAATTATTTGACTATGATAATTTCATAAACAAATTAGAAGAACAAGGGATACTTTACCTATCAGATCTTTGGAGAAGGGAAGAATTTATGACCAAAAAAGAACTAGAGAACATTATGAAAGATAAAATGGACAACTTTGATTACGTTAAATTAAAAAGGTTTTGCACAAATAAAACCAAGAGAAACAAGATTAAAAGGAAAGTACAAAGTAAAAAGGGAAAAAATCTTTGCAGCCAATATTTCTAAGAAAAGTCTCATTTTTAAAATATATGAAGAGCTAGTTCTGTCAAGTTTATAATAATGCAAGTCATTCCCCAATTGATCAATGGTAAAAGGATACAAACAATTTTCAGATGACAAAATTAAAGCAATCTATAGTTATATGAAAAAAATGCTCTAAATCATTATTGATTAGAGAAATTCAAATTAAAACAACTATGAGAACCCTTTAATATTGGCTTACAATGACAGGAAAAGATAATGATAAATGTTGGAGAGGGATGTGGGAAAACTGGTATACTAATGTATTGTTGGTAGAGTTGTGAAATGATCCAACCATTCTGGAAAGCAATCTAAAACTTTGCTCAAAGGACTATCAAACTGTCCATATTCTTTGACCCAGCAGTGACATTATTGGGTCTGTATCCCAAGCATCTCATAATGGGTGAAAAAGGACTCACATGTGTAAAAAATGCTTGCAGTAGCTCTTTTTGTGGTATCAAAGAATTGGAAAATGAGTAGATGCCCATCAATTGGGGAATGGCAAAACAAGTTGTGGTTTATGAAGGTAATGGAATATTATTGTTCTAAAAAAATGATGAACAAGATGATTTTAGAAAGCCATGGAAAGATTTACATGAAATGATGCTGAGTGAAACAAGTAGAACCACTAATACATTGTACACAGTAACAACAAGAATATGCTATCATCAGCTGTGAAAGATCTAGTTCTTCTCAGTGGTTCAGTGATTCAAAGCAATCCCAAAAGACTTTGGACAGAAAATGCCATTCAGAAAAAGAACAAAGGAGATTGAATGTAAATCAGCACATGCTTTGTTCACTTCTTTTATCTGTTTTTTTTTTTTAAATCTCTCTTGTGGTTTTTCCCTTTTGCTTTGATTTTTCTCTCCAAACTTGATTCATAAAACAATGTGTTAAACCAATTTAAAAGAATTATTTGACTAAGTGAAAGTCACAGTCAAAAAAAGAGCATAGAAATTCTATGACAAGAAATTATGAAGGAGAAAGTGTCCATATATTTTAGAACCAAAGGACAAAAGAGAAATTGAAAGATAATGCTGATAACCTCAGAAAGAGATGCCAAAATAGAAACTTTCAGAAATAGTATAGCCCAATTCTGGAGCTCTCAGATTAAGGAGAAAGTACTTCAAACAGCCATAAAGAATCAACTGAAATATCCTAAGATGTAGGCAGGATTGCACAGCTATAACTACTATAAGTATAAAAATATGCAAGGTTCAGAATATGGTATTACTAGAGACAAAAGAGGTATATTGTAATAAAAATAACTTACCCAGAAAAATTGAATATAATTCTACAAGAGGAAAATGTATACTTAATGAAGTAGAAGATTTTCAAACATTTATCTTGAAAAGACCAGGGCTGAATAGAAAATTTGACATTCAAACATGATTTACAAGAAACATATAAAGGTAAATATGAATGAGAAATCATAAAATATTTCATAAGGTTAAATTATTTACATTTCCAAATTGAAAAATAATATATGTAATCTCCTAAAATTTTTATTATTATTAGGACAGTTAGAAGGAATCTACTTCAGCAAAGGGCATGATGTTAATCTGTTATATTGGGAAGACCTCAAAAGAAAAATGGAAGGGACAGAAGGAGTAAAGTACTGAGAGAAGGGAGAAGTATGGGGGAAGTTGTCTCAGAGAAAAAATAAGCATATGGGAAAAAGGGGGAGGAATAGGAAATCCTTGAATCTTACTCTCATCTGAATTGGTTCAAAAAGGGAAGATATGTACATATATATTTAAAATAGCTAAATATCAATAGCTATAGATATGCATACATAGTTCTTCAGGGTAATACTTTATAATAGAGGCCTATCATAGAAACTAGTTTGTTGCAGGTGCTATAAATGTTCATGATTTCTCTTTTGATATTTCATTATCATTCATAAGCAGGTATTTCTCCAAATACTTGTTGCAGTATCCCTTCATCCATCTTCTTCATGAAATTCAAGAAGAAGTATTTAATCTACACATCTCTCTAACTTTTTAATTCATCATTATAAAGACTTCTACCTTCTGATATTTTTGTGGGGTGACAGAATCTACACCTGTGCTTCCATCCTAATGGAGATCCTAACTCAACACATTGTGAAGTGATTTTAAAAATCCCTTCACTATTGCCTAGGATCATAATTCAATATGCATGAGAAGCAGGACTCAATTACAGGTTTACCTAACTCCAAGGCCACTCTGCTGCCCTGTCTCTGGAAGAGAATACCTTAGAAATGTTATTCAGTACCTCGGGATGCTTGGTAGATGGACTAGTAGCAGGTGTAGCTAGCAGCTTGAGAATGCTCTGCCAGTTTTTAATGAGCATCATACACCTATGAACGTTTAGACATCATAGATCTAGGGCAGGTATATGTAATAGGAATGTAGGTTCCACTTTATGAAATAAAACGTTTATCAAGTCTTAAAAAACCACTGAACCTGCCTGGTATGGGCAGATATGTAGAGTAACACCCATGGTTTTCATATGAAGTCAATCTGGCTTGACCAACATCAAGGAGGCCATCCTTCCTCTACCTCTAGGTTTGTGACCAGACTATTCCTGCTGACCCTTTCTTCCTACTTGCTAATATAATCCAACAAGCTTTGAAATTGTGCTCTTCTAAGACATGAGTTGCATGACTAATATGTCACAACTTCTCTTAACTCAGTTTCTTCATCTGTGAAAGTGATAATGACCCTTAGAGGGCCATTTTAAGTTTCAAGCATAATTGTCTGTATAGAAGTTTTGTTAACTTTAATGCTAACACTAGTAATTCTGCTAAAAGCCTAGCTCAGGCATTCTTAAACAAAAAGAAAAAAAAAAAGATAGTATTAAAAAGCCTTTCAGAGAGAGCCTATCCTTCTCTCTCTTAGGACACAGAGCAAATTCTCTATTTTACTGGATGAGAAAATTTTAATTCACCACAGAAATAAGGTAATAAGGTTCTAGAGATTCTCCTGAATAAACAACTTCAAGTGCACACTGAAAATCAATCCACCACCAGAAGGGAGAAGGCCTGAGATCTTGAAGTCTTCCATCTTCTTATTTTTCCCATGAAGGAGCTTGTTTTTTTAAAACTTTTTAAAAATGAGCTGATCATTTTTGTTTTCTAAGTAACAAACACGTCATTAATCTATCCTTCCTATTATCTCTCATTGAGCAAATTACAAAAAAAAAAAAAAAAACACAAAGTTCTCAATATATAGCATCATAGTCTAGCAAAAGAGGTAGCTTAATATTTTCTGAAGCTGAGAGTAGAATGTTAATTACACAAACAACAGAACTGATTGAGCTACTACTATATTTCAAGCACTTTATTAATGCAAAATTAATCAATCAATTAAAATGTGTTAAGCACTTACTAAGTTCCTGACAGTGGGAATACAAAGGATAACATTGTCCATACCCTCAAGGAAACTTCTCTTCATTAGAAAATATTTAAATCTGTATAAATATAGTCAAACAATATAAAAGATAAATGCAAGGCAATTGGAATGTGGTGTTTAAATAAAATTTATTAGATCTTTATTATGTTCTAGGCACTGCTGATACAAAGACAAAAACAAAACAGTTATGAACTTTGCAGAACTTGGATATTCTATACAGACAAATAATTGCAAGTTCATTTGAGAACACAGGGAAGATATGTGGAGAATCAGGAAAGATTAACAGAGGAGATACTACTTCAGCCAAAGCTAAGATCTGAAGGAAGTATAAGGCAGCATGAAGTAACTGGGGAAGCTGGGAAAGGAGTGTAGAATATATAGTGTATATATATATATATATATATTATATATATATATATATACATATATATATATATATACATATGTAGAATATATCATGTGTTACATTATGTATGATCACATATAATGTAATTTTATATGTATGTATAAAACATATGGATTTTAATCTGCATTAATTTTTCTATTACTTTCTTAAGTCTAGGCAATCAAGTACTGGCTGTAATGTTTCCTGATTTTCTAAGTTATAAATGTTCATACTAAAATTTTAACAATCAGTGGTTTGAATTGGCTCCAGCATCCTCCTGAACAGGTTCCAAGGGTAGTAATGAGGAGAGAATATGGTTCAAACTTAGGTAGAGCAGTTAATGACAAGGTATGGAGGTTAGCTATAATATAGTGATGCAGTGGATAAAGTGCTGGACCTGGAGTTAGGAAAATCCATCTTCCTGATTTCATTTCCAGCCTTAGACATTTACTACCTTTGTGACCAGGGGCAAGTGACTTAATACTATTTGCCTCAGATCCTCATCCCTGGTACCTCCCTTCCCCCCATCCCTTCAGACTATAAGTAGCAATATATGTACTTCTCCTATGTTGGTTTGTATTAAAGTTGTTTGCGAATGTGTTAGATTCTGCTGTGGCAGAGAATCCTAAGGCGGTGATTTAGTGTTATCTCAATTTCTTCAGCTCCCTCAATGCTTGGAATAGTTCTCTACCTCCAGTAGGTACTCAAAAATTGAATTAAGTACATTAATTGAATTGCAATTAATTCAATTAAATGCAATGTTCTATCTGCCCAAATATGTAAATCTAAATAAGTGAAAAAATAAATGAGTGAACAAATGAATTTGTTAATTAAAAGTCCTTCACAAACAGAGATAATAACTGACTTTTTCTTGCTTCTCCCAAGCCCTAACACAGCATCTACTTATCAGGGGTGTAGCAGAAACTCATACAGTAAATGTTTGTTGATGATAATGACATTCAGAAATTCAAGACACTATATCATTAAGCCTAGCTAGGATCCTCGATTCCAATGTAAGCATTAACATGGCCTTTGAAAAACTGGCAAACATTCTCTTTAAATGTTTATGTATGAAAGGGTAAGCTCCAGTTTCCTTTTCATTGGCACACAATTTTCTTGTCTGTATATATCAGAAAAATACTTAAAGCAAATGCCAAGCCTCCCTCATACTCAAAACAAGAGCAATAAAAATTAACCAGACAATGTGTAAGTAGCTTTGGACTTAACAAGGGGCTGCCTTTTTTTTTTTTTTTTTTTTTTTTTTTTTTTTTTTTGCCTTAACAAGAAGGGCCCCTTTGCAAGAAGTTCTGTATACTTGGAAATAAATAATGAGGGAGAGGACTCTTTCAAAAATCTTTGAAACTCAGGATTTAACTGAATGGGTGTCCTTATAAGCAGGACAACAATCCATTGCCTGGGGTAAAGGGGTTTGAGATGGTGCATGAAACAGTGTGGGCTCCTACAAGAAGGGGAGAGATTACTGTTGGTGCTGATGAATATCCTGTTTTTAGTGATTGGACACAGATTCTGCTTCTTCCCTCTGTCAAAGTAATTAAATAATCAATTAGCAAGCATTTAGTTAGTGCCTATATGACTTCTTATGTGTCAGGCACCCTGTTAGGTATTGGAAATACAAAAATAATAAAATGACAATCCTTACTCTCAAAGATTGAGACACTCTCTCTTTGGTGGTAGCATCCTTAGTACAGCAAAGAGTGGGTTACGTTTGGAGAAAGAGGAATTGGCATTCTAATCCTGGATTCATTCCATGGGGGACAATGGGAAATATCATTGGATCTGATTTTTATCTTTAAAATGAAGAGGTTGAATTAGATGTTTTCTATATTTATGATCTTTAAGTTTTATGATAAGAATCAGATCCCACTTATACAATTTTCACTATTAAATTTTCACGGCTTTCATACTCCAGAAATATCAGAAATAGCAATCAGATGTTATTTATAAAAAATTTTTAGGAAAACATGCAAATTCAAGATTTTTAAAAATAGAAATCTTCATTTTGTTATTTTTCATTCTTCCTATCTGTTCTTAATAAATGTCCTAAAATACAAAGGCTTTATGAGTATAAAAACATTTTATGCATATTAAAATGATTTAATAGGTAATTTAAGAATTTACAAGAATGATTCACTGAAATAAAATATATCCATATTCCTGATCAAATAAATTCCATTTCTTTTTTTTTGAAGGTCCATTTCCTCCCCAGAAATGGTGCTCAGTCAGTCTTGCTAGGTAGTTTCTTGGTTATAATCCAAGGTCCTTTGTCTTCTGGAATAGAGTGTTCCAGACCTTCTAATCCTTTATTATGGAAGCTACCAGATCCTGCGTAATTCTGACTATAGCTCCCCAACATTTAAATTGAGAAAAAACTGGCAATCTGTAGTATTTTTTCCTTGAGCTTATATCCTGGAGTTTTGCAACATTTCTTGGAGTTTTCTTTGTGGGATCTCTTTGTGGGTGTAATCAGTTGATTCTTTCAATGACTATTTTGCCCTCTTGTTATAATATATTAGGCAGTTTTCCATGATGCTTTCCTGTAGAATGCTATCCCGGCTCTGTTTTTGGTCATGGCTTTCAGGTAGTCCAATGATTTTTAAATTGTCATTTGTTTTTCTAATGAGGCATTTTACATTTGCTATTATTTTTTTATTCTTTTTAATTTGTTTGATTGATTTTTAATGTCTCAAAGTGTCACTAGCTTCCATTTGCCCCATTCTAGTTTTTAATGTCTAATTTTTTTTTTCAGTTAGTTTTTTATCTCTGTTTCCAGTCGATTAATTCTACTTTTAAAGGAGTTGTTTTCTTCAGGGGTTGTTTTGCATTTGACCAATTTTATTTTTTTAAGGAATTTATTTCTTCAGTGGATTTTTTTTTATTTTTTGCATTTGACTAATTGTATTTTTAATTAAGGAACTGTATTCTTTTCCAAGTTGTTGGCTCTCTTGCAAACCTCTTCCTTCTTTTTCAATTTTTTTGTACCTCTCTTATTTGATTTTTAAAATCCTTTATGAGGTCTTTCAAGAAGGCTCTTGAGACCAATTCACATCCCTCTTTGAGGCTGTATATGTGGGCATGTTGTCCTCTTATGAGTTCATGTTTGGTTCTTCCCTGTCACTTCTGTTTCTTGCTAATTTTCTTTCTTTCTTTTTTTTTTTTTTTCTATTTTGTGGCTTTTAAGGTTGAGCTCTGCTTCTGGGGCACAAGGGACACTGAGCTTTGGCTTTGAGCACAGAGCTCCTTGTATTTGTATTCCCTGCTCACAGCAGAGAAAAGCCTGACCTAGTCCTGCCTGTTGTTGCCTGAATTTCCAGACTGGCCACTTGTCTTCTGTGCTGGGATTGAAGGCTTCCCTACTGGTCTGCTCTGCTACTGATCAAGGACCAAAGGAGAGTCATGGTTTCTGCTCTGCTGTGATTAAGACCCTACCACTGTATTTCCTATATACTATCTTAGATGGGGTGTGTACCCCTTTTGCCCCAATGAATCTAGTCTTTCCGAAGCTCTTCCAATCTATCTTGAATTGAAAAAAATTGTTCTATTCCATCTCTTTGTAAGCTCTGTAATTCTAGACTCTTTTCGGAGGCTTGGTTTTATGTGGTTTTCTAGAGAAAGTGGGAACGCTTGAGTAGCTTCCTGATTTTACTCTGACATCTTGTCTCTGCCCCCAAATAATTCCCCATTTCTTTCACCTTAAAGACTTGTTTATTGCCATATTTTGTCTTCACACACATTTACAGATCTCTTATAACATAGTAAAATACTTAAGAGCAAACCTAACGATACAGAAACCTCATCTGAATATACACGTAACATTACACATCTTTATCACACATTCTTCAACCTCTATATTTTGTAAAAAGGAACAGAAATCTATTTTTTCTCTCCTGCCTCTCATACTATTGAAGAAGTTATATCATACTTGTAACTAATGTTTTGTTATTGTTGCTGTCCAGTCATTTCAGTTGTGTTTGACTCTTTGTGATCTCATTAGGGATTTTCTTGGCAGGGAAACTAGAATGGTTTGTCATTTCCTTCTCCAGCTCATTTTGTAAATGAGGAAACTGAGGCAAAGAGGATTAAGTTACTTGCCCAGGGTCACACATCTAGTAAATGTCTGAGACAGAATTTGAATTAAGATCTTACTGACTCATGATTGCTCTGTCCACTGTGATATGAATGCTAAATGCCCTATAATTAATATTCAATTAAATACAACAAATTCCCTCAATGCTATATTTTCACTTTCTGTCTCTCCTTTTCTTCCTTCCCTCCCTTTTTTCCCTCCAAATATATATTTAGATATAGATATAATATACATGTTTAATTCTCCATCCTAAATATATCAAAATATATCAAAAGTCAGATAATATGTTTCATTATTAGTCCTCTATTCATAGATGGCCTTATATTGATCATAATTCTGACTTAAAAATTTTCAAAATTATTTGTCTTTATTTGATAGTTATTAAATGAGTCTCCTCATTCTTTCCATTTCATTTTCCATCAGTTTATGAATCTTCAAAATTGTTCATTTTTAGAACATTGATATTATAATATAATTCTTCTTGTTCTACTTTTTTATTGTTCATATAAGTTCATATGTTTATATAAATCTTTCCATGTCCCTTTCAAATAATCTATGTCCTCTATTCTTATAGCACTATAAAATTCCATCATATTTAATATCATAAATTATTCCATTGATGGGCAATTCCTTTAGTTTTGAGGATTTTTAGACCTAGTGATGGTAGAGCTTGATCAAAAGGTATGTATACTTTAGTAATTTTTGTGTATAATTCCAAATTCCTTTCCAGAGTGGGTGTATACAAGTATAAATCCCCCGAGAATATATGTTTGTGTCTGTTTTCTCTTCCTTTTTTTATCATTGACCTTTTGAGTTATATTTGCTAATATGATAAGCATGATGTTGAATCTTAGAATTACTTTAATTTACATTTTTCTAATTACTATTGATTTGGAAATATTTTCCCACATAGTTATGGATAGATGGGTTTCTTCTCTTGAGAATTATCTGTTCATATCCTTACACTTTTTATCAATTGAGAAATGATTCTAATTTGTTTAAATTTGAATCTATGCCCTATTTGTCTTGAAAATAAGATCTTTATCAGAGAAATTTACTACCAAGATGTTTTCTGCAATTACTTGGTTCCCTTTTAATTTTAGCTTTATTAGATTTTTATATAAAAACTATTCAATTTTATGTAAGCAAAATTATCCATCTTTCGTCCTTTCTATCCTTTATTTATCTAGGAATTTTTTTTCTTGCCATAGATTTGATCGGAAATCCCCCACTTTCACTTCTCTAATTTGTTTATGATGTGACTTTTTATGTCTAGGTCATGAATTCATTTGGAGCTTATCTTGGTATAATTTATGAGGTGTTACTCTAAATCTATTTCCCTCAATAGTGCCATTCAATTTTCCTTGTCATTTTTGTCAAATAGTGAGCCTTTTCATTAGTAGCTGGGGATTTTGTGTTTACAGAACACTAGGCTATTACATACATTGTTTTTTGTGTGTTTTGTGCCCAATTTGTTCATTGATCAGTTTCTCATATCCTTGACCTAATTGTTTTGTAAATTTCTGATTTATTCATTACTTCAGGATTTGACACTCCTAGGCTGCCTCTCTTCCTACTTCTTTTTATTATTTTTCTTTGGATTCTTGACCTTCTTTACATAAATTTCATTATTATTTATTCTAGTACTATAAAGAAATCCTTTGGAAGTTTGATTTATATGGCATTGAATAAATATATTAATTTAGGTAGCATTGTTATTTTTATTATACTGATTCATTCTAATATGAGTAATTTATATTTCTCCAATTATTTGTTTCTTTTTGATTCTATTAACTGTAATTTGCAGTTATATTAATATAATTCTTTCTGTATTTTGGTAGGTACACTCTCATATATTTTACACATTTTGTAATTATTTTAAAATGGAATTTCTTTTTTTTGGTACTCATTATGGATTTTTAAAAAGTTATCTAGAAATGGGTGGATTTTATAAGGTACAAGCTTGCTGAAGCCATTGTTTCAATTAATTTTAGGCTGATTCTTTAGGGTTCTCTAAATACACCATCATCGTCTGTAAAAATTAATAATTAATAATTTTATCTTATTTATGTTTATTCCTTCATTTTTTCTTCTTTCTCTTATTGCTATACTCAACATTTATAACATTTTGTCAAATATAAGTATTTGACAATTGACATCCTTATTTTACTCCAGAATTTATTGGAAAGAATTCTTATTTATCTCTATTTTATATAATGCTAGTGTTTTATTTTATATAGTTATATTTTTAAGAAAAGTTCTATTTGCTTTTATAGTCCTATTATTATTATTATTATTTGCTGAGGCAATTGAGGTTAAGTGATTTGCCCAGGGTCACACAGCAGAAGTGTAAAATGTCTGAGGCCAGATTTGAACTTAGGTCCTCCTGACTTCAGGGCTGGTGCTCTTACCACTGCACCACCTAGCTGCCCCTCCTATTTTTATTTTTTAACCAAAATGGAATTGTATTTTGTCAATAAATTTTTCTGAAATTATTCATTTTGTTTTTGTTTTATTAATTAGGTCACTTATGTTTTTGGTTTTCCTAATATTCCTAATACCCTAATTCCTGCTCTCCTGTCATTATTCAGTTTGACTGTAATATATAATCCTTCTGAGATGTTGTTTTTGTCTCTTGGTTGATACTGTACATAATAATTTTGCATTGATATTTATTAATGACACTGATATATAGTTTTTGCTTTCTGTTTTAATTCTCATTGATTTTTTTTTTCTTTATCTAGATCACAAGTGTGGTATAATAGGGGTTTGCTGAGTTCTCTTCTTCTGCAATCTAAAAAAAATATCTAGTGTGATTGTGAAATTAAATGTTCTTTGAATATTTAATAAAATTCAGTTGTGAAGCTTTCTGGGCTTGGAATTTTTTTCTTTGAAAGTTAATTTATGTCTTAATTTATTCCTCTAAAATTGGTTGCTTAAATTTTCTATTTCTTGTTTTGTTGTTTTAGGTTTTTCATATTTTTGCAAATATTAATTTATTTCATTTGCATTGTTAGTTTTATCAAAATATAGTTGAGTAAGATTATTTCTAATAAAATCTTTTATTTTTCCTTCACTTATTTTGAATACTCCTTTTTATTTTTTACATTGATAATTTGGTTTTCTTTTTGCTTCTTAAGAATCAAATTAGTTAATTGCTTATTATTATTAAAACAGATTGTTTAATTTATTATTTTGATAATTTTTGTTTTCAATTTTGTTAACTTCTACTTTGATTTATAGGACTGCATTTAGATGTTTAATTAGAATTTTAAAATTTGTTAATTTTCTAGTACTTTTAGTTACAATATAAGTTTACTGATTTGTTCTTTCTCCTTTTTTTGTTAATGAAAATGTTTAGAGATATAAATTTTCCCCTAATAACTACTATGGTTGCATCCCCAAAATTTCAGGATGTTGTTTCATTGTTGTCATTAATAATAAAAATCAATGTGTTCATTAATAAAGACTTATAGGTCTGTATAATATGATTTTATTTAATAGTCATTAATTGATTAATAACAAGATTCTTCTTGTTTTTCATTAGTGAAGGAGAACAATTATCAGAAGGTCACTAGATATCTGAAAGAAAGAATGGTAGATAGAAAGTTGGAAAAATTCAATTTAATAAACACTTATATGCCTACTATATATCAAGCACAGTTCTAAGCAGTAGTGGAGATAATCAGAAAAAAAGGGAAGAAGCCAAAGTTTGAAGACTTCTGAAGAAAAGTTTTCTTTTCAACAAAGAACTATGTTTTGGGATTGTCCTGCTTCTGAGGTCATCCTCTTCTATGATTCTGTGGTTGTGGTTGTCTCTAGTGCTTAGAACAGTGGCCTTCTGAAAATTTTTCTCCTTAATAGCTAATAATATTAATAGCCAGTAATAATATCTAGAATTTACATATTATCTTAAGGATTGCAAAGTATTTTACATGTTATGTCACTTGATCCTTACAATAATTTTGTTGTCATTTTACAAATGAGGAAACTAAGGCTGAGGATAAATAATTTGCGCAAGGTCACATAGCAAGTAAGGATTTGAATTTGATAATCTATTTATTGCAATTTTTAGTTACCCCCATACAGAAGTTGATATCCTCCTTTGCAGTTGGGGGTGATAAAATGATCCCTTTTATGCAAATGAATTGTTTTACCTTGATTTTTTTAGGCATTTAAATTTTGAACCTTATCACTAGTTATCCTGATAAAGGAATTCTGTGTACCAACAATCAGTTGGAGAATTAGTTTTGTTCTTGAAATTACAATATTGTGACTTTCCCCCCCTTTTTTTATTACAGCTTTTTACTTACAAATTATATGCATGGGTAATTTTTCAGCATTGACAATTGCAAAACTTTTTGTTCCAATTTTTCCCCTCCTTCCCTTCACCCCTTCCTCCAAATGGCAGGTTGACCGATATATGTTAAATATATTGAAGTATATGTTAAATACAATATGTTAAAGTATATGTATACATGTCCATACAGTTATTTTGCTGTACAAAAAGAATTGGACTTTGAAATAGTGTACAATTAACCTCTGAAGGAAATCAAAAATGCAGGCAGACAAAAATAGAGGGATTGGGAATTCTTTGTAGTGGTTCATACTCATTTCCCAGAGTTCTTTCGCTAGGTGTAGCTGATTCAATTCATTACTGCTCTATTGGAACTTATTTGGTTCATCTCATTGTTGAAGAGGGTCACATCCATCAAAGTTGATCATCATATAGTATTGTTGTTGAAGTATATAATGATTGCCTGGTCCTGCTCATTTCACTCAGAATCAGTTCATGTAAGTCTCTCCAAGCCTTTCTGAAGTCATCCTGCTGGTCATTTCTTACAGAACAATAATATTCCATAACATTTATATATACCACAATTTATTCAGCCATTCTCCAATTGATGGGCATCCACTCAGTTTCCAGTTTCTGACCACTACAAAGAGGGTAGCCACAAACATTCTTGTACATACAGGTCCCTTTCCATTCATTAAGATATCTTTGGTATATAAGCCCACTAGTAATGCTGTTGGATCAAAGGATATGCACAGTTTAATAACTTTTTGAGCATAGTTCCAAATTCCTCTGCAGAATGGCTGGATGTATTCACAATTCCACCAACAATGTATCAGTATCTCAGTTTTCCCACATTCCCTCCAACATTCAGCATTATCTTTCCTTGTCATTCTAACCAACCTGACAGGTGGGTAGTGGTATCTCAGAGTTGTCTTAATTTGTATTTCTCTGATTAATTATGACTTGGCTTCATATAGCTAGAAATAGTTTCAATTTCTTTGTCTAAGAATTGTCTGTTCCTATCCTTTGACCATTTATCAATTGTAGAATGGTGTGATTTCTTATAAATTAGAGTCAATTCTCTATATATTTTGGAAATAAGGTCTTTATAAGAACCTTTGACTGTAAAAAACATTTTCCCAGTTTATTGCTTCCCTTCTAATCTTGTCTGCATTCGTTTTGTTTGTACAAAAACTTTTCAATTTGATACAATCAAAATTTTCTATTTTGTGATTAATAATGATCTCTAGTTCTTCTTTGGTCATAAATTCCTTCCTCTTCCACAGGTCTGAGAGGTAAACTATTCTATGTTCTTCTAATTTATTTATAATATAATCTCATTCTTTATGCCTAGGTCATGGACCCATTTTGACCTTATCTTTGTGTACAGTGCTAGGTGTGGGTCCATGTCTAGTTTCTGCCATACTAATTTCCAATTTTCCCAGCAGTTTTTGTAAACAGTGAATTCTTATTCAAAAATCTGGGGTCTTTGGGTTTGTCAAACACTAGATTATTAAAGTTATTAACTATTTTATCCTTTGAACCTAACCTATTCCACTGAGCAATTAATCTATTTCTTAGCCAATACCAAATGATTTTGGTAACCACTGCTTTATAATATAATTTTAGATCTGGTACAGCTAGGCCACCTTCATTTAATTTTTTTCCCCATTAGTTCCCTTGAAATTCTTGACCTTTTGTTTTTTTATGTGAACTTTATTGATAAGTTTTTTAGATCATTAAAATAGTTTTTTGGGAGTCTGGTATAGCGCTGAATAAATAGATTAGTCTAGGTAGTATTGCCATCTTTATTATATTTGCTCGCCCTATCCAAGAGCATTTAATATTTTTCCAATTGGTTAGACTTGACTATTTTTGTGGAAAGTATTTTTTAGTTTTGCTCATATAGTTCCTGATTTTCCCTTGGCAGATAGATTCCCAAATATTTTATACTATTGGTAGTTACTTTAAATGGAATTTCTCTTTGTAACCCTAACTGATGGATTTTGTTAGTGATATATAAGAATGCTGATGATTTATGTGTGTTTATTTTGTGTCCTGCAATTTTGCTAAAGATATGGATTATTTCTTATAGCTTTTTAGTAGAATCTCTGGGGTTCTCTAAGTATACCTTTATATCATCAGCAAAGAGTGATAATTTGGTTTCCTCACTCCCTACTCTAATTCCTTTAAGCTCTTTCTCAACTCTTATTGCCGAAGCTAGCATTTCTAATACAATATTGAATGTTAATTGTGATTGTGGGGAACCTTGTTTCACTCCTGATCTTATTGGGAATGGTTCGAGTTTATCCCTATTATATATGATGCTTACTGATGGTTTTAAATAGATGTTACCAATTATTTTAAGGAAAAGTCCATTTATTCCTATATTCTCAAATGTTTTTAATAAGAATGGATGTTCGATTTTATCAAATGTTTTTTTCTGCATTTATTGAAATTATCATGTTTTTTGTTAATTTGGTTATTGATATGATCAATTATACTATTAGTTTTCCTAATATTGAACCAGCCTTGCATTCCTGGTATAAATCCTACTTGGCCATGGTGTAATTATCCTGGGGATGATTTTCTGTAGTCTTTTTCCTGATATTTTATTTTAGATTTTAGCATCAATATTCATTAGGGAGATTGGTCTGTAATTTTCCTTCTCTGTTTCCAACCTACCTGGTTTAGGTATCAGTACCATGTCTGGGTCATAAAAGGAATTTGGTATGACTTCTTCATTCTCTATTTTTTTTCAAACAGTTTATATAGCATTGGGATTAATTGTTTTTTAAATGTTTGGTAGAATTCACATGTAAATCCATCTGTTCCTGGGAATTTTTTTCTTAGGGAGTTGATTAGTAGCTTGTTCTATTTCTTTGTCTGAAATAGGACTATTTAAGCAATTTACTTCCTCCTCTGTTAATCTGGGAAGCCTATATTTTTGGAGGTAGTCATCCATTTTACTTAGGTTATCAAATTTATATAACCTAACTCATTATTGTTCTAATTTCCTCTTCGTTGGTAGAAAGTTCTTTCTTTTCATTTTTAAGACTTTTTAAAGACAATTTGATTTTCTTCTTCCTTTTTTCTAATCATATGTACCAAAGGTTTATCTATTTTATTGGTTTTTTCATAAAGCCAACTCTTAGTTTTATTTATTAATTCAATAGTTTTTTTTTACTCTCAATATTATTAATTTCTCCTTTTAATTTTAGAATTTCAAGTTTAGTATTTGATTGGGGGTTTTTGATTTGCTATTTTTCTAACTTTTTAAGTTGCAAGTCCAATTCATTGATCTTCTCTTTCTCTATTTTACTCAAGTAAGCCTCTTTTTTATTCAAATAAGTCCTTATTACTGCTTTGGCTGCATCCCACAAATTTTGGTATGATGTTTCATCATTGTCATTATCTTGAGTGAAAATATTAATTGTGTCTTTAATTTGCTGTTTCACCCAATAATTTTTTTATTATTATAGCTTTTTATTTACCAGATATATACATGGATAATTTTACAGCATTGACAATTGCCAAATTTTTTGTTTCAATTTTCCCCCTCCTCCTCCCTCCCTCCTCCCCTAGATGCCAGGTTGACCAATATAAAATTGGTTATAACCAATATATAACATATATAATTTATATAACATAAATATGTTAAAGTATAAATTAAATACAACATATGTATACATGTCCAAAAAGTTATTTTGCTGTACTAAAAGAAGCAGACTTTGAAGTTGTATACAATTAGCCTGTGAAGGAAATCAGAAATGCAGGTGACAAAATTAGAGGGATTGGCAATTCCATGTAGTGGTTCATAGTCATCTTCCAGAGTTCTCCCGCTGGGTGTAACTGGTTCAGTTCATTACTGCTCTATTGAAACTGATCTGGTTCATCTCATTGTTGAAGAGGGTCACATCCATCAAAGTTGATCATCATATAGTATTGTTGTTGAAGTATACAACGATCTCCTGGTCCTACTCATTTCACTCAGCATCAGTTCATGTAAGTCTCTCTAGGCCTTTCTGACATCATCCTGTTGGCTATTTCTTACAGAACAATAATATTCCATAATATTTATATACCACAACTTATTCAGCCATTCTCCAATTGATGGGCATTCCAGTTTCTGGCCACTACAAAGAGAGCTGCCACAAACATTCTTGAACATATAGGTCTCTTTCCCTTCTTTAAACTATCTTTGGGATATAAGCCCAGAAGTAACACTGCTGTCACCCAATCATTTTTTTAAAAATAATAACAGCAGTAGGTTTTTATTTCTTTATTCCCTTTGTTTTATTTTATTTTGTTACTACTAATCTGTGATTTCATTCAGAAATCATCTGAGGATTTGTAAAGTCTTAGGAACATTATTATAAATATAAGTTCTCATTGTATCATATTTAGATGTAGAAGGTATAGGGGATTTGTGTTTTACACATGCCTTACTTTCATTGGCACTTAAATGCTGGTTGATTAAGATTGAATTGAAATTCTACTGACATTGTAATATTTGCTGTCACTGGCAAATAACATATTAACTGATACATAATTAGTACCCAATAAATGTTTGTTTAATTGAATTTACATAGACTTTCTCTGGGAATTGATGGCAAATAATTCAGTGATAACTTGTTAGTTTTTCTTTTGGTGGTTAAATATAGTTTAAATAAACCAAATCATATGGTTAAATATTTCTGAATCATTATATAGCAAAGCATGTACAATGGCGTTTAATATTAAATATAGTTCTTAATAGTAAAATTATATTTTAAAAATCCATATAAAGTTCATCTAATAATTTAACCTGTATGAAAAAGGAAGAAAAATAAGTTTCATTGACAACTTTTATTTTTAACATAGTCTACACTTCTCCCTCCTCCTATTAGCCATTTCTTGTAACAACAACAAAGATTTTTATTTAAGGGAATGCATATTTTGGTTTTTTTGCCCTCTCTTAAGAGACATGTGAAACACAGTACACCATTAAAAAATCATGTCATAATTTCTTTACAGACTCCTCTGCTCACACCTAAATGCCTCCCTTTTCTTTTTTCTTTTCTATTCTCCTCTCTTCTTTTCTTTCTTCTTTTTCCCTAAAAATTTGTTTAATCAAGTCCCCATATCAGTTTATTCACCTACATTTTTTTTTACTTTCCTGAAAAAAACTTGAATATGCAAGTATTTATTTGACCTTTCTACATGGAATTTATATATATTTGCTAAAAACAATGTTTCTAACAGGGTATTACCAAGAATTCTGCTTTTAAAATCCTTCTTAAAAATATCTGATCCCTTGGATAAAACATTTATTAAGTCCATAGGAACCCCTATCTTGCTACCCACTTGAGATCTGCATTTCCAGCATTACCATATGTTCCTGTCCTGACACTTCCACTGAGTCACTCTTAAATATTTTACTTTTGTCATTAGGGTTCCTTTTGAGTGATACTGTTCCTCCCATGGTCTTGTAATTTACCCCAGTCTCAACTTCATTAAAAATAGCATGACGGCATTAAAAAGTATGATTAGAACCAGCAGATTCTTGTGATGATAGATCCATAACAGAGCGCCAAGAATTCTGTAATCTCCCATGTCATTGATAATTTTCCTAATTTATTGATTTAGTTATTTAGAATACTTCTTCACTCATTGCTTTGAGGGATGTCATTTGCAATCTATAGTAAATGATCCCCATTACATTGCTATGGAAATAGTCATACACAAGGGTCAGGTTTAACTAATCTTGTTGGAATAGAATGCACTTTGTGTATTTTGTGTTGGCATTGGTTTTATGCTCTTAAGAGAATCTGACAGTTTTTTCATATGATTAGAAGTAGTATATGTTTATAATCCCAAGGTTTTGGAGATTAATGCCTACTCCTCCATACTTCTATGGATCTGTGATTTTACTGTGTCCCTCCTCTGGTATGGATTACAAAACCCTCCAAGTTTTCTTTTTCTATCTGAATCTTGCCTATATTTTCCCCTGTAAATCCTTAATAAAGGAAACCCCTGAACTCAGTTTTTATTGTTTTCCCCTCCAGCATTTTGCAAGTTTCTCTTTGTCATTTCCTTTACTGATACCTATTATTTGTCACAATCCATTCTCATAATGTTTTGCTAATGAAGCAGTCCTATAAACTCATATTTCTTTTGGTTATCCTCTCTCTGCATCTGGTAAAGAAATGAAATATTTTCTAACTGAGGTTATCACTAGACTCCATCTGTTTTAATTGTGTTGACTACTTCTATTAAAAAATCCTCTATAAATGATGGTCATCAGATTTAATGTCTTTACTTTTATTTCTTTTCAGTTTGTCCACATACTATCTCATATAGGGTCACATAGAAGATTTGCATTTTTCTTCAGAATACCATTTCAGTTATAGTCTTTATATGAAGTCTCATTGCTATCTCACCCTTTTATATAGTCAGTTGTTTTCCTTTGATTTGTTCTTTGACCACTCATTATTCTGGAAGTAATTATCTACATATCCATTTACATCTACATTTGCCTCTAATTTTATTTTTTGATTAATTTCTATTTTTAAAGTGCTTTAGGGATGAAAAAAATGAAAAACTTTTATTTTCAATAAAAAGGAAAACAAAGTTTTAGCTTAGCAAATATTGAAAATAATGATTTTAAAAGTCTAGTATTAACTTATGTCTGGACATTTTTAATTGATCTCATTAGAAATAATAAGGCAGCTATTTCTGATGGATAGAGAGTTATACCTAGAGTTCAAATTTTGCTTCAGACACTTACTAGCTGTATACTAGTCATTTAACTTTTGTTTGCCTCAGTTTTCTAAACTGTAAAACAGGCATAATAATAGCATATGCCTCACAAGATTATTGTAAGAATGAAATGTAAAATTTGTAAAGGCTTTACAAACTATAAAGTCTACATAAAGACTGGAAATAATTATTAGAAGCTATTATTAATGAGTAAAGATAATTTGCTTCACTAATTAAGAGAAAACTGTTAGAATTAAAGGAAAATACTTGTCTGGGCAATGCCAGCAGAGATACTTTGCTAGTATTTACTATACACAAACTACTTGTAATTCACAGGAAGTTACAAAAGGTATAATTCTCTCAAAAGGAATGGAGGAAGACCCAAGAGAAAGCCAAAGTCTAATTCAGTCTGAGAGACTTTCAGTGATAGAATTAAGATGAAAAACAAGTTTGTCAATGTCTAAGCAAAACTGCTGGTCACCAAATCACTGGAAATGTTTAGCCAAATTTCCCCCCCCCCACTTCTGTGGAAGTTGGTCTTCCCTATCCACATGGCTACCAGTGCTCCTTTCTTTCATCTCTGTTATGATGCTATTGGCTGAGATAAATTATATACTAGGAAAGTAAATTGTAAACTCAATGTCAGTGATTTTTTTTTTTTTTTTGAGAATCATAAAGAAAAGCAAGGTCCTTTGGTTTCTGGGATGGGCAAAATGTTCCCATTTCCAAAAAGGAGAAGATTCATCTAGAATTCATCTGTTAGGAGAAAATCTCACAATATACTTGTAGACAAAATGGAACAAATGGAACAATATGAGTCCAATGATAATACAATTAAATGGATTCAAAGATAGTTGGCCAATAGCATTAATTAAGTGTGCTATTAGCTCTGTGCTTTTTCCTTATGTGATCAAAAGTTTTATTAATGGATTGAATGAAAATAGTTGATAGGCTTATCATATTTGCATATGATGCCAATTTTGGAGGGATAGCTGGTTGATTGGGGAATAGAATTTTGTTGGCTCTTGACAGACCTGAACAAAGAGTTAATTCAATTCAAAATTAAATTCAATACAAATAAATAGAAATTCTTATTTTTAAATGAAAAACAAACTGCATAAATACTGGATGGGGATAGACAGTTCAACACATATTTGTGAAGAAATGTAGAGGTTTTTATAGAATATATGTGTGTGTATATATTTGTGAGTGTGTATAACTATATATGTACATTCATACATATTGTATACAATATATATAAATATACACACACATATACATACATAATAACCTAACAATAAAAGTCTGGTGATATTAAGTTAAATTAATAAAAATGAATTAATTATTATTTAATTAATAAGTAATTAAATGCATTGATAAAAATATAATGTGAAGAGATAGTTTGTATATGGGCTGAGTATTGGATATGGAATCAGAAGAACTGAGTTCAGGTCTTGATTCTAGTGTTTTATAATCTGTGTGACTTTAAGCAAGTCAGACCTTTTCTGAGTGTCAGTATTCTCATCTACTTAATTTGGAGAGTTTTTAATGAGACAATCATCATGTTAACTATATAACTCTATGCAAATTTATGAGTCAGATGATCATAACGATGATAAGGTGGTAGAGTGTTTCACCAGAGCACCAACAGGGAGCTGAAGGGAGTGCTTTTTCTCTACAATGGGAATTGAACCTTGTTATTTTTCTTTGGATTCTATATCTGAATCTCTGAACTTTTGTACCATGGTCTTTGCACTACTTATCCCCTACTACTACCCTTCTCCCAGTTTATATTTTATATATTATCTTTCTCCATTACAATGTAAACTCCATGATGGCAGAAACTATTTTTCTTCAAGCATTTGTATCCTCATTACTTAGCAAAGTTCCTGGCATATAGTAAGAGCTAGATCAATGCATACTATCTTGATAGATCAATGCATACTATCTTGACTTGACTTCTCCTGTATCTTGTATGTTATATGGCACCATATATTGTGATAACTCTTGCTCCCCTTGGTTGTTACCTTTCAACTCCAAGGTTCCATTGCTGTGGTATGCTTCTCTTCAGAGACCCATCTTCTCCCATTGCCATGTCTCTCTTTTTTTCAAAGGGGTGGCAGGTCAAGGGTTCAGGGACATGCTGTGGACACATGGACTTCCTCCTCTCCTAGCAAAACTGCACCGGACTAGGGAAGGCTATGATTTTTTTCTCTACCACATAATGTTATGCTGCTTTTAACATGAGGACGTTATTATGCCATTCCAAAGGATACCCAAGATGAATAGTGACTTGGGTTTGTATTGACCTAAATCAGTTTCTGATTCCTTCCTGCACACAAGGTGCTCTACTAACCCGACCTATGCCTAGAAGTAGAATTTAGGCCAGATACAAGGATACTTGATTATAGTCCTAGAGGTGATAATATCTGGATTCCATTCTGTTCACACCATACCTGAAATATTGGACTGTTTTGGGAACCACCAGAAGAGAGCAGCACAAGTACAGGAAGATGACTATGTTGATAAGATGATTAAAAAACAAACAAAAAAAAACAAAAACAAAAAACAAAAAACTATGCCACAATAAAACTAATTAATAGAAGGAAAGTTGTTTAGTTTGAAGAAGAGAACATTGGAAAAGGTGGATGGTAACATAATTGTGGTCTTCAGCTACTGGAAGGATGATCATGTGGAAGCAAGATTAGATTTCTTATTGCATGGCCTCAGAGAACAGACTTTGTACCAAGTAGTAATAGATGGAAATAATCTAAAATTCCTTACAACTGTAAGAATCTATGGAATTTCCATGCAATTCAGATAAAATTAGATCTCATCCAAACCTTTGGCCTAAACTTGATCCAAACTGAGGCTGACCTAGGGAAGAGAAAACTTAGTTGCATTAGCAGGCATTAACCCAAATCTCAAGACCTGTAGAGATTTATTTTCAAGTCTTTCTTGCTAAACCTTTACACTTTCTCTCAGTACTTCCCCCCCTTAATTTAAACCCATGTGTATTTCAAGGGAAATTTAATTAAAAAATCACAACATTTTTTTTTAGCTAAATGGAAGCATGTGCTATGAAAATAGTAAAGAAAACCATGAAAAATCAGTTCTATATGCCTATTTATTCCCATGCCCAGCAAAGATAACTGAGTGGTGGTACCCCATAGTCAGCTGTCTTGGGATCAGAGCACTAAATAAATGGTACCATATATGAGTTTTCTGTGTCCTCACATATGAACCTTAACAAAAGGCTCTACAACAAGGACTTAGATCAGATCAGCAATAATTTGGTTTCCTCAGAAATGTCTAATCAATGACATCAACAGTGGTAACACAATGGCTACTTCCTTCAGTTAATACCTTGCCCTGACCCATGTTCTTCTGAGGCAATCAGTGACCAAGATCCTGATGTTACTTCAATTCCTACTGATTTAATAGCCAATGGCCTCCTCATATCCAGGAAAGAAGTCTATGGAGGGAGTAATTCAACAGAGAGTCACTTTTAGAACTTCAGATGCTCTAAATTTTCTGAAAGGAGAGAAAGGCAAGACTTAATGATATCTCCTGCTGTGTTAAACATCCATTTAGGAATAGCTTACTTGATGGGCATGTTAGTCACTAGAAAAAATTATAGGTTTAGAATTGGAAGGGACTTCACAAGCCACCTTGCTTAATCCTTTTACTTTTCAGAGGGGTAAATTGAAGCTGAGAGATGGTTAAATAACTTGTTAAAGATCATCCAAATTTTGTCAGAAATATGATGTGAATTCCAGAACTTTGTTCTAGAGCTAGTGTTTTTATCACTATGCCATCTGAAAGTTGATTTAAGCTAACATATATTTGTATAATTGAATTACTAGGCCCTGTGGCTACAAAAATAAAGCATAGAAATATCCTTGGACTCAATTGGCTTAATTTCTAATAGAAAGCTAGATACAGCATGGAAAGCATCATGATACTAAAACTCAGATTACTGAAAGGTATGCAAACTTTCAATTAAAGAAGAAATCCTCCTTTAAAAATTTTAATAGTATTTTATTTTTCCAAACACATATAAATACAATTTTCAACATTAGCCTTTGCAAAACCTTGTGTTCCAAATTTTTCTCCTTCTTTATCCCTTTCCCCCAAGACAGTAAACAATCCAATATAGATAAAACATATGCAGTTCTTCTAAATTTATTTTGTTATTCGTCATGCTATACAAGAAAAATTAGATTAAAAAAGGAAAAATTTAAAAAAAAGAAAGGAAAAAAAAACAAAACAAGCAAACAACAACAAAGGTGAATAGGCAACTTCCAAAGAATAGGCAACTTTACAAGGATTATTATTTTTTTGTTGTTGTTGTTGTTGGGTTTTTTTTTTTGTAATAGTTTTTTTTGAATCCCCAAATTCTCTTTTCTAGTTCCTGCTCTTTCTTTTATGTTAAGTTCTTTGTGAATTCCATATGATATGAACCTACAATTAATTCTGTTTTGATCTTACCAGCCTTAGATATAAAGGACTTACATGATTCTTTAATCTCATTTTTCCCATTTCATCTTCTGTCCACTCTTTGGGAAAAAGTCTCAAGAAATCACTATAGATAAATTTTACATGTCATATATGAGTAAGGTTCATAATATTGGAGCCATGTCCACAGTGGCAGTGCTAACCACAATACTACATTTTTCTTGTTCAGTCTTGCTCAACTCTTCATGAACCACATTCGGGGTTTTCTTGGCAAAGATATAAAAATGGCTTGTTATTTTCCGCCTTCATCTCATTTCACAGATGAAGAAATTGAGGCAAATAGAATTAAGTGACTTGCCCAGGGTTATGTAGCAAGTAAGTGTCTGAAGCCAGATTTGGACTTCCTGATTATAAGCTTGACACTCTATCCACTATGCAACTGCCCCCAAAATATCATATATTTCTCGTAATTCATGGACTAATGTATGAACCATTGGTGAATCAATAAACCTTGCCACATATGTCCAACCAAAAAAATGAAAAGAGAAAATCTACTTGCTTTTTAAGAATGAACTAGAAGGGACTTGAATTCCCAAGAAAACTAATCTTATCATAAGAATGAAGTCCACGTGGAATGAAAGAATGGGATTAAATAAATATTAAGCTGAACAATAAGGACAATTTTTTTTCCAGTTTTGGTTCATGGGCTTGAGGGCCTGGGAGGAATACCCACCGGGTGAACAATTTTTTAAAAAGTCTCAGAAAAAGAAATTTTAGCTCAATATCTTTAATTTCTTGTTTCTTTTATCACTTACCTATGATCTCTTCAAAAGAGCAGTTCAGAAGAATTTGACTTCTAAACTTCTATGCACTAGCACTTGTGAGCGTCGTGTAGTAGCAAGAGTAAGTCTTAGAATTAGGAAATATTTGGGTTTAAATGCTGATTCTAACACTTCCTCACTATGTGAACAAGGACAAGTCACTAAGCCCCAGTTTCCTTATCTGTAAAAAGAGGATAATAATATGTCCTATGATTGTTTTGAAGCCCAAATATTTTTCAAATATTTAAGCAACTATGTACATATTGGATACTAGTTTCACCTTTCCACATTTTATACTAGGCCTCAGTCTCTTTCTATTGCTCTATGCAATGGAGATTGATTGTTCCTTTCCCAGTTGTGGATCACATTTTTTTCCTCTCTAAAACAAAGCATTTGAGTATATCTCATCCTTTATGATTTCTTTTTCAAAAGTCTATAGCTACCATTAGGAATGGGAGAGACAGGGAGAGAGAAGGAAAGAGAGACATTTTGGATACCAGCTAAACAGTATTTCCCTTTAAAACATCTGGTAGCACTGAGGCCAATAGGTATTATTTCTTTATTCCATGAAACAAGGAGGCAAAAAAAGACTTAAGGAAAACCCATTAGGGAAAGCTGTGAAGGATGAGCGGCTGTAGTGACATATGGGAAAGGCGAATAGACTCCCTGCTATGCTGAGGAACTCAGTTCACAGTTTGGTTCTAGCTGATTAATTCCCATTATTACATGTTCTCTTAAAAGGACCTTGTGAAAAAGGGAATGAAGAAGTCTTTCCACCAGATCACTCCTCAGCCACTATGGCTAAGAATTTCCTGGACTTGAGGAAAGTTTTTTGGTCCATCAGGATGCTTCCTTTGGCTGTAGAAGGATTTACATGGAGCCAAACATTTCATGGCCCTATCGGTAATGTGCTTTAAAGCCTTCTCTGAAAGTGAAATTTATTTGAAGGAAAAGCCGTTTCCTACCAGTTGGAATGGTATCCTACAGGGTGACTCATATATTCAACCCCTAGAGCTTCGAAAGCAGAAACTCACCCTGGAGGGAACATTTCTATTTAACGATGTTAACATTTCTAAAGCCATAGATCTTCTTTGGACACATACCCACTGGCCATTAGCAAGAATACAAACATTTTCAATATCTTTGGGTCATTATCTTCAGGCCCAATATCTTCCTTCAGAACTGAAGGAATCCCTAAGGTCACCTTGCCTAATTCTCTACTAAAAGCTTGAATTCCCCTCTCTACCAAATTGCCATCTCCACATCTGGCTGAAGATCTCCAGCTGTTTTGCTTTTATTGTGAGAACAGAAAAATTGGTTAATAAAAATAACTGAGGCCATTTGAATTCTACAAACTAGCATTAGTTTTGAAGTTATAGAACATATTTCTATTCTCATCTCTACTATTCACCAACTGTATAATCACAGGCTAGTGACTCTGTGTCTCAGTTTCTTTATCAATATCTGTTGGACTAAATGATTTCTAAAATCTTTTGTATCTTTAGATAAAGTGTTTAAAAAATCAACATCAGGGATGGATTGATGGCTATTAGTCCAGAAAGACTTTAACATTGTTATTTTTTCTCTATATTCTTGGAAACAATTCATGGAATCATAGATTTAGAATTGGAATTTATTTAGTCTAATCCCCACTTTTTTTGATTGGAAGATACTTAGGCCCAGAGAAGTTCTATGTCCTATGTCCAAGGCCACACACATAGCAAGTGTAGAGCCAAAATTTGATTATTAGAACCTCTGAATTCCAAATCTAGAACTCTGCATTGTATCACATTGTCCCATTTCTAGAGCTACTAAAGCACAGATCAGAAGCCTACTTGGTGAATATATAGAAGAATATCCCAAAAGATAAAAGTTGAACAGGTGAATCTGTCAACCAGCTCCTGGCCCCTAGTACCACAAACACTTAAATTTTTTAATACTAAAGCTGAGTTCAAACTTTGGTTCTGTACCTATTATCCCTGATCTTAGGCAAATCACTTAATCTCTCTAAGATAATTTTCTCATTTGTAGAAATGACAGAGCTTGATAAGGACATTTAAAAATACCATTCCATCTCCAAACTAATCATCCAATGATTCTAAAGTATGATTCACAGATATATATGGAAATTAATTTAAGAACTCAAAGTAACTATTCATATGAGAAAAACCAGGGGATGAACACTGAGAGTTGTTTAAGGAAACTATGAAATGTAGTCAGATGGACAGCACCTCAGTACACACATTTTGAACAGAGACAGATATTTGGGGGAGAGGGCAACAATTAAAAAAGTTTTTAGAGTAATAGTCTGAATACCAGTAGCAGAAAGGAAGCTTTTAAACTCTTGGGTTATTTTTATGTGTGGGAAATCATTGGACTATGGCACAGGTGGTACATTGTTTTCAGCTCTTTGCTTGAGTAAGTACAATCAGTGTACAATGTTTTGGGGTGACAATGAGCAATATCAACGTTGCTTACACTATATGACTAGAATAAATGGATTGCATATGCTTATGATGTCAGTTCTTTTGCTGACAATTTTTGACTCTCATATACTGTGTGATTATCTTAATACTTCAATGTATTCATGATTTTCTCCATGTGGCTATTCTATTCCTTCTACTGATGTAGAAGCATTCCCTCTATATCTTAGTTATAGTTGACACTTTCACAATTCTTTAAGATTAGCAAAACATTTTGCAAAAAATAACTGAAAGGTAGATGGTGCAGGCATTATTATCTCTGTTTTACAGATGAGAAAGCAGAGGATCAGAAAAGTTAGGCGATTCTGTCTTCTAAACATCCCCAAAATGACCAATAGGTGGCTAAGCTTCTTAGAAGGGGCATTTCTGAACTAAGACAGCTAAACAGACACATTCCATAATCAGGCTTTTAGTCAAAGCCTCCCTATCTTAGGAGACTTTGTGAGAGCTGACATCTTGCTGATTCAACTTTCAAGAACCCAGAATCTCTAATCTGCCACAATAAAATTTTATTTTATTTTAAAAAATATTTATTATTTTTATCTTCTCCACTTATATGTATATCAACCTTTTTAGTATATGTGCTCATTTATTTTTTACATATTTCCACAAGAATCATGTAGGGAGAGAAAAAAATAAAAGAAAAAAAAGATGAAAATAATGTTTTGATTTACAGTCTTCATAATTCCCCCTCTGGATACAAATGGATTTTCTGGCCAAAGTTATTGTCTTGGATCACTGAACTTCTGAGAACAAAGTTTATCATAGATGATCATCACACAATCCTGCTGTTGCTGTGTATAATGTTTTCTTGGTTCTGCTTCCTTCATTAAGCTTCAGTTCATATAAATCTTTTCAGATCTTTCTAAAATCTGCCTGTTCACCATTTTAAAAAAAACAATAATATTCCATTATTTTCAAATGCCATAACTTAATCAATCATTCCCCAACTGAGGGGCATCTACTAATTTTCCAATTCTTTATCACCACAAAAAGAGCTGCTACAAACATTTTTGCACATGTGGGTCTTTTCCCAACTTCAATGATTTCTTTGATATACAGACCCAGTATGCCACAATGAAAGTTTCCAATGACATGTTAATACTTGGAATATTTCATAAGATTATAGGTGCTAGAACTATTCAATTTATGTAGTTTTTATATATAATACATTTTTTTAGGAAAAAATAAAGCCATAATTTTGAGTAAGTCTTGATGCCAGGAAGATATATAATTTACCTTACTTCTGATACATACTGGTTGTGTGAGTTTGTATAATTATTTAAACTTTCATTCAGTGGGCCCCATTCTTTATGACTATATGTTTAGAAAAAGTGTTGAATGACATTGGTTTAGAGGGAGTTTTTATCTAGAAGATCCCTATACCAAATGAAATCTCCTGTAGCCATGGCTTTAGAGGTAATCTGTTTCAGTCTCCTCATTTTGCAGATGAGAAATGGATTTGGAATAGTTAGAATAGACTTCAGAATCCAATATTCCTAGCTGTGGCTAAATGAGAATCCCCTCAGTAAAACAGCATGGTCACCCCTTCTTTACAAGTTTTTCTTGATTGTTCTTTGTTTTCAAGAAGGCTCAGTGACAGCATAAGGTGATGTATTGACTTCTGTGAGAATTGAATTTAAGTGAAGCAGAGTTGCACAAAGCCATAAGCTTCACTCTCTCTTCCAGAGTTATCAAGGTCCAGGAGTAAGACAACCAAGTGGCAGTAGCCCAGGATTCAGTGGATGATTTGATATTTTCAGAATCTGGCCAAGCTCTGTGTTCCACAATGCCTGTTTTGGCCATTCTGTCATCATTGGAACAAATTGTTCTCATCCCTCTAGGTGAAGTTTTCACATGTTGGGTTTTGAATTCACCAATGGGTTTGACGCATATCAGTTACAGTCACCTCAGTTTAGCCTATCTACCAATGATGGTTTTACTGAGACATGGCCAGGGTGCATGCTACCACTTCTTAGAGCTCCAAGTGAGAGCTGAATGCTAGATGGACACCAAGATGGACAAGCAGCCCTAAAAAGGACTCAGAAAACCCGCACACCAGAGGTATTAATCCTCTCTGAAAACCCTGAAAACACTTTTTTTTTTTTTAAATAAGTACTTCTAGAACTCAGAATGGGCTGTATTTATACAAGATTTCTTAGTGCTTCTAATTCTTGTTCATATATCTATCTCCCTCTTCCCTCCCACCCCTAGTCCTCCAGTGGCCTCTCTCTGACCCTTCAGTCCCCTTTTTAGGACCCTCTCTGGCTCACAGCCCAACTCCTCTCCCAGTGGTCCTGTATTTCCTTCCAGTCCCACAACTTCATCCCTTGCCCTGCCCTATGGAAGCAGTCTCTTGAGGACCAATTTATTAAAAATAAAATCAAATTGAGGTTGTTAGTTACTATATTACATGGTTTAATTGATTCTTATAAATTTAGAAAACTTTTATCGCATACTCATCAATAGTAATACCTTACACATTTTTTTTAAACACAAGGTTAAAAAGTGCTTTCACATAATGATCTCATTCAATCCTCATAACACCCCCCATAAAGTATTATTATTCCTTAGTAAAAGTATTATTACACACATTTTATAAGAGGAAGATGGGGTCAAGAAACTAAATGAACAGCTCAAAATTGTACAGACAGAAGTGGTAAATGGAGTCTTGAGCCATCTGGAAGAGAGAATTCTGTCTCTAAGACAAGGAGGTATCTCAGTCCTTCTCAATTTTCTTTACTGGATCATTATCCATTTCTTGTCCCCTAAATGTTGGATGTGTCCTAAGGCTTTGTTAGATCTCCTCTCTTCTCTTTTTCCCCTTCTTTCTTCTTGATGATTTCATCAGTTTTTTTGGGGGGGGTTAATAATCATCACCATACAGAAGACCCTTAAATCTTTCTCTTTAACTCTTGTTCTACATCATCATTTGACTGATGAATATAATCACCTAACTGTCCAATAGTCCAATAACTGTCAATATAAGCTCAACATATTCCAAATTGATTTCATTTACATATTGTTCCTAATCTTTTTTTTTTTCCTTTTCTTAAGGAACTATCTGTCTTCTGTGGAAGGAGACACATCTTCATAGTTTCTCTAATTCATTCCTTCAGGATTCTCCTTTATTATTTCCTCTCTCCTCTCCTCATCATGTCCAATTAATTTTCAAGCCTTGTCAATTTTTATCTCCATAATACTTGTCTAATCTGTCTGCTTGTCTTCCTTACAAAGCCAATGCTCTATTTCAGACCCTCATCATCTCTTATCTGGACCATTGTAACAAATTCCTAATTGTTCTTCTGGCTCCTTTTTCCTCTGACCCATCCTTCATACAGATACCAAAATAATAAACTATAAGCAAGGCTCTTACCATATTCATGGCTCTTGTTCAAAAGTCTTCAGTGGCTGCCTATTCCCTTTAGGATAGAATAGGAATAATTCAATTTTTCCCCTTGATAATCTGGCTCTATGCATTCTGTAAATCAACCAGTCAATAAGCATTTATTAAGTCCTTATAATTTGCCAATTAAAATTACTGTTATTTCCTGCTGTTGGTAGTCTTGCTTGTACTCTCAAGTTTATAACTAACAGAAGAAAGCTATAACAATCACATTTTGAAAAGTTTTAGGGAAAAGATGTTTTATGTGTATATCTAGCAGTTTCAGGAATAAGGTATTGTGGATTAAAAATAGATTACTTAAGGGCAAAACAGTAAGACTAGGAACTAATTCTAGTGAAAAGTAACAAACAAAAAATTTAATATGATTCCCTAAGGGAGAGTCTTGGACTAGACCTCTTCAATATAATTGATTTATGGGAATGAAAAGTAATAAAATTCACTGATGACAATGAATAACTCAGACAAAACCTCCTCCAAATTACAAGATAACTATGGGGGGAAACATAAAACTCAATGAAGATTCATACAAAATAATACACCCTCAAAAGAATACGTCAGACCAGTGATTCTCAAAGTATGATCTATAGACACCTACAGATCCCCAAGATAGAGTCTATTTTTATGAAACTAAAACATTATTTAATTCTTATGATATTCTTTCCTTTTTCAACTATCTGAGGTCAGATTTTTTTCATGCTGTTCAAACCAATATATCTCAACAATCCATAAGCAAATATAAGAATCCAGTTGCCTTCTAATAAATCAGACATTAAAATTTTGCAAGAACTTGTAAAACAATAACAATCTTCTGATCAAATTTTTTATTTTAGGAATGGTTATAATAAAAAGTATTGTTTAGGAAAATGTTAGGGTTTTTTGTTTTTATTTTTAAATGAATAAAATTATCTCTTTTAATTTCTTATAAACTAAATGTCGACAAATATAGCCAAGGTATACTAGAGACAAGTCAAATCAATTTCCAAGAGTTAATTGATAAATATTCAATTTTTGCACTGACAGTTCAGAAATCAGCAAACACTCCAAATCAAGGCTTGACTTACTGCTTTGTTTATTGTCTGGACTTCAGAAAATGATGAAGATATTAATAATGCAGACTCTGTAAAAGGTTATGTCATGTGTAGCTTTTCTTTTTTTTTAGGGAGCCTATTGTTAAATTTGCCAGCTGACTCGTGGATATCACTGACAAAAGCAAAAACAAAAATCTCTTTGGGACCTTCAGTGATTTTTGAGACTGCAAAAAAGGTCCTAAAATGAAAAGATTTGAGAACTACTGCATAGTCATGAGAATAGATTCTAAATTTATGGTCACTTGTCAGTTATAAACAGTAAAATTGTAACATAGGGAATCTTCTGGAAAAGAACTGTTTCTGTTTTTTCTCTTTCATCATTTGTTGTATAACTAACTGACTCCACATTGCCTTGCTACTCATGTCCTATTACTCTTGGCATTGTTTTTTGGTTAGATTTAATAGCATCTGAAATTTGTTCATAAAATAATACCATGGTACCATGAGATAATCTTTTATTCCCTAAATATGGCTCCAGTCCCATTACATTATTTCTTAGAGAAGAAGAAATTGTTTCCCAGCTTCAGGTAAGGTAGCAGCTATTTTCTAAGAAGGATCCTAGTTATACAGTTATATAGTTATTTGCTGTACAAAAGAATATGACTTTGAAACAGTGTACAATTAGACTACGAGGAAATCAGAAATGCAGGTGGACAAAAATAGAGGGATTGGTAATTCTATATAATTGTTCATAGTCATTGCCCAGAGTTCTTTCACTGAGTGTAGCTGGTTCAATTCATTACTGCTCCATTAGAATGGATTTGGTTCATCTCATTGTTGAAGAGGGTCACATCCATCAAAATTGATCATCATATAGTATTGTTGTTGAAGTATATAATGATTTCCTGGTCCTGCTCATTTTAGTCAGCATCAGTTCATGTAAGTCTCTCCAAGCCTTTCTGAAATGATCCTTCTGGTCATTTCTTACAGAGTAATAATATTCCATAATATTCACATACCACATTGCTCAGTCATTCTTCAATATCCATTCAGTTTCCAGTTTCTGGCCACTGCAAAGAGGGCTGCCATAAACATTCTTGCACATACAGGTCCCTTTCACTTCTTAAAGAGATAAGCCCAGTAGTAACACTGCTGGATGAAAGGGTATGCACAGTTTCTTAACTTTTTGAGTATAACTCCAAATCATTCTCCAGAAGGTCTGTATGTATTCACAATTCCACCATCAATGTATCAGTGTAGCAGTTTTCCCACATCCCCTCCAGTGTTCTGCATTATCTTTTCCTGTCATCCCAGCCACTCTGAGAGGTGTATAGTAGTATCTCAGAGTTGTCTTGATTTGTATTTCTCTGATTAATAATGATTTGGAGCATCTTTTCATATGGCTAGAAATAGTTTCAATTTCTTCATCTGAAAATTGTCTATTCATATCCTTTGACCATTTATCAATTGGAGAATGGCTTGATTTCTTATAAATATGAGTCAATTCTTCTTATACTTTGGAAATGAGGCCCTTATCAGAACCTTTAACTGTAAAAATCCCAGTTTATTGCTTCCCTTCTAATCTTGTCTGCATTAGTTTTGTTTATACAAAAGCTTTTTAATTTAATACAATCAAAATTTTCTATTTTGTGATCAATAATGATCTCTAGTTCTCCTTTGGTCACAAATTCCTTCCTCCTCCACAGGTCTGAGAGGTAAACTATCCTATGTTCTTCTAATTTATTTATAATCTCATTCTTTATGCCTAGATCATGAACCCATTTTGACCTTATCTTGGTGTATGGTGTTAAGTGTGGGTCAATGCCTAGCTTCTGCCATACTCATTTCCAAATTTCCCAGCAGTTTTTTGTCAAACAGTGCATTCTTATTCCAAAAGCTGGGGTCTTTGGGTTTGTCAAACATTAGGTTGTTAAAGTTATTGACTATTTTGTCCTGTGAACCTAACTTTTCCACCAATCAACTAGTCTATTTCTTAGCCAATACCAAATGGTTTTGTTGAATGCTGCTTCATAATATAGTTTTAGATCTGGTACAGCTAGGCCATCTTCATTTGATTGTTTTTATTAGTTCCCTTGAAAATCTTGACCTTTTGTTCTTCCAGATAAATTTTGTTGTTATTTTTTCTAGATCATTAAAATATTTTTTGGGGAGTCTGATTGGTATAGTACTAAATAAATAGATTAGTTTAGATAGTATTGTCATCTTTATTATATTCATTCAATCTATCCAAGAGCACTTAATATTTTTTCAATTGTTTAGATCTGACTTTATTTGTGTGGAAAGTGTTTTGTAGTTTTGCTCATATAATTCCTGACTTTCCCTTGGCAGATAGATTCCCAAATGTTTTATACTATCAGCAATTACTTTAAATGGAATTTCTCTTTTTATCTCTAACTGTTGGATTTTCTTAGTGATATATAAGAATGCTGATGATTTATGTGGGATTATTTTGGATCCTGCAACTTTGCTAAAGTTGTGGATTATTTCTAATAGCTTGTAAGTAGAATCTCTGGGGTTCTCTAAGTATACCATCATATCATTAGCAAAGAGTGATAATTTGGTTTCCTCATTATCTTCTCTAATTCCTTTAATCTCTTTCTCAACTCTTATTGCCAAAGCTAGCATTTCTAATACAATATTGAATATTAATGGTGATAGTGGAGAACCTTGTTTCACTCCTAATCTTACTGGGAATAGTTCCAGTTTATCCCCATTACATATGATGCTTACTGATGGTTTTAAATAGATGCTACTGACTATTTTAAGGAAAAATCCATTTATTCCTATACTCTCAGGTGTTTTTAATAGGAATGGATGTTGGATTTTATCAAATGCTTTTTCTGTATCAATTGAGATGATCATATGGTTTTTGTCAGGGTTATTCCTGGTATAAATCCTACTTGGTTGTGGTGTATTATCCTGGGTATGAGTTTCAGTAATATTTTTGCTAATATTTTATTTAAGATTTTTGCAATTTTTTTCATTAGGGAGATTGGTCTATAATTTTCTTTCTCTGTTTTCAGCCTACCTGGTTTATGTATCAGTATCATGTCTGTGTAATAAAAAGAATTTGATTTGACTCCTTCAATTCCTATTTTTTCAAACAGTTTATATAGCATTGGAGCTAATTGTTCTTTAAATGTTTGGTAGAATTTACATGTAAATCCATCTGGTCATGGGGATTTCTTCTTAGGAGTTGATTAAAAGCTTATTTTATTTCTTTTACTAAAATAGGAATATTTAAGCAATTTACTTCCTCCTCTGTTAATCTGGGCAGCCTATATGTTTGAAGGTAGTTATCCATTTCACTTATGTTATCAAATTTATTGGCATAAAGTTGGACAAAGTAACTTCTAATTATTGCTCTAATTTCCTCTTCATTGGTGGAAAGTTCTTCCTTTTTAAAACTAACAATTTGATTTTCCTCTTTCCTCTTTCTAATCAAATTTACCAAAGGTTTATCTATTTTGTTGGGGTTTTTTCATAAAACCACAAACTCTTAGTTTTATTTATTAATTCAATAGGTTTTTTTTTTACTTTCAATTTTAATAATTTCTCCTTTTAATTTTAGAATTTCAACTTCCATCCAAGATGGTGTGGAGGCAGTCAGCTGTTTGAGCTCTGTGTTTTCTCTCAGGACTTACTTCATGACAAGCCTCGGAGTTAATGCTTGACCAGAAAAGAAACCCACAAATAATCACCAACAGAAGACATCCTTGAAATTCACCAGAGAAGGTCTGTGTTTGCTTGGGGGAGGGTCAAACAGACTGGGCACAGATTGAGGGCAGGCAGCCAGATCCAGACAGACAGCTCACACAGCTCAGACCAGAGTGGGGAGGCCTCATCTCCAAAATATACAGAGAATTAACTTTAATTTATAAGAAATCAAGCCATTCTCCAATTGATAAATGGTCAAAGGATATGAACAGACAATTTTCAGATGATGAAATTAAAAGTATTTCCACTCATATGAAAGAATGTTCCAAATCACTATTGATCAGAGAAATGCAAATTAAGACAACTCTGAGATATCATTACACACCTGTCAGATTGGCTAAGATGACAGGAACAAATAACGATGAATGTTGGAGGGGCTGTGGGAAAACTGGGACACTGATGCATTGTTGATGGAGTTGTGAAAGAATCCAACCATTCTGGAGAGCAATCTGGAATTATGCCCCAAAAGTTATCAAAATGTGCATACCTTTTGACCCAGCAGTGCTACTACTGGGCTTATATTCCAAGGAAATATTAAAAAAGGGAAACGGCCCTGTATGTACCAAAATGTTTGTGGCAGCCCTTTTCATAGTGGCTAGAAACTGGAAAATGAATGGATGTCCATCAATTGGAGAATGGTTGGGTAAACTATGGTATATGAATGTTATGGAATATTATTGTTCTGTAAGAAATGACCAACAAGAGGAATACAGAGAGGCTTGGAGAGACTTACATCAAGTGATGCTGAGTGAAGTGAGCAGAATCAGGGGATCATTATACACTTCAACAATGATACTGTATGAGGATGTATTCTGATGGAAGTGGATATCTTCAACATAGAGAAGAACTAATCCAATTCCAATTGATCAATGATGGACAGAATCAGCTACATCTAGGAAAGGAAGACTGGGAAATGAGTGTAAACTGTGAGTATTGTTTTTTTTGTTGTTGTTGTTGTTTTGTTTTGTTTTTCTTCCCAGATTATTTTTACCTTCTGAATATAATCCTTCCTTTGCAACAACAACAACAACAAAATTCAGTTCTGCACATATATATTGTACCTAGGATATACTATAAGATATTTAATATGCATGGGAATGCCTGCCATCTAGGGGAGGGGGTGGAGGGAAGAGGGGAAAAATTCGGAACAGAAGGGAGTACAAGGGATATTGTTGTAAAAAAAAAAATTACCTATGCATATGTACTGTCAAAGAAAACGTTATAATTATAAAAATTAATTTTAAAAAATTACAAAAAAATTTAGAATTTCAAGTTTAGTAATTGATTGGCGGATTTAATTTGGTCTTTTTTTAGCTTTTTAAATTGCAAGCCCAATTCATTGACCTTCACTTTCTCTATTGGCATGTTGTGTCATTGTTGTCGTTCTCTTGGGTGAAAATACTTATTGTGTCTATGATTTGCTGTTTCACCCATTCATTCTTTAGGATGAGATTATTTAATTTCCAATAACTTTTTGGTCTGTTTACCCCTAGCTTTTTGTTGAATGTAGTTTTTATTGTATTGTGATCTGAAAAGAATGCATTTACTATTTCTGCCTTTCTGCATTTAATTTTGAGATCTTTGTTTCCTAACATATGGTCAATTTCTGTATAGATTCCATTAACTCCTGAGAAGAAAGTATACTCCTTTCTGTCTCTATTCAGTTTTCTCCAAAGATCTTTCATACCTAACTTTTCTAATATTCTATTTACCTCTTTAACTTCTTTCTTATTTGTTTTGTGGTTTGGTTTAACTAATTCTGAGAATGCAAGGTTGAGATCTCCCACTACTATAGTTTTGCTGTTTCTTCTTGAAACTCTCTTAGCTTCTCCTTTACGAATTTAGATACTATACCACTTGGTGCTTATATGTTTAGATTGATATTGCTTCATTGTCTATGCTATCCTTTAGCAAGATACAGTTTCCTTCCTTATCTGTTTTAATTAGATCAATTTTTGCTTTTGCTTGATCTGAGATAAAGATGGCTACCCCTGCTTTTTTGACTTTACCTGTAGAATAATAGATTCTGCTACAGCCTTTTACCTTTACTCTGTATGTATCACCCTGTTTTAAATGTGTTTCCTGTAAACAACATATTGTTGGATTCTGGCTTTTGATCCAGTCTGCTACCCGCCTCTGCTTTATAGGAGAGTTCATCCCATTCACATTTATGATTAACACTACTAATTCTGTATTTCCTTCCATCTTATTATCCCCAGATTATACTTTTCTTTTTCTTTCCCCCCTTACCCTCCACCCCAGTATTAAATTTATGGGCACCACTTGCCTCACGCAGCTAGCTCTCCCTCTTTAAAATCTCTCCCACCTCCTTTGAGTCCCTCCCCTTTCTTATACCTTTCCCTTACTTTTTCTGTATTCCCTTCTATTTAGCATACTCTTTTTCTTTTCCTTTTTCCTCTCCCACTTTTTAATGAGGTGAGAGAAATTTCTCTGTATTCCAAATATGTCTAATATTTTCTCTTTGAGCCAAATCTGATGAGAGTAAGATTCACACAATGTTCTTCCTCCTCTCTAAAGTCCCTCAGATATGATAGGTTTCCTTTGCCTCTTCGTGGGATGTAATTTCCCCCTTTTCCCTTTTTCTGATACAATCCCCTTTCCACTTCTACTTCCCTTTGTATTTTATAACAGTAAAATCAAATTATATATGTATTCTTTATGTATATCCATAACAAATACAGTTCTCAAGAATTCTTTTTACCTTTTTCTACTTCTCTTGAGTCCTATGGTTGGAGGTCAATAATTTTTTGTTTATTTCTGGTTTTTTCCTTAGAAACAAATGGAATTCACCTGTTTCATTGAATGTCCCATCTTCTTCCCTGGAAGAATATACTCGGCTTAGCTGGATAGTTTATTCTTGGCTATATTCCAAGTTATTTGGCTTTTTGAAATATCAGATTCCAGGCCCTTTGGAAGCTGCTAGATCCTGAGTGATCTGTATTGTGGCTCCTCAGTATTTGAATTGTTTTTTCTGGCTGTTTATATTTTTTCCTTAGTCTAATATTGAGAAATTTAGCCACAATATTCCTTGGAGTTTTTATTTTGTGGTCTCTTTCACAAGGTGTTCAATGAATTCTTTCAATGCCTATTTTACCTTCTGACTCTATTACATCTGTGCAGTTCTCTTTGATGATTTCTTGTAAAATAGTGTCTAGGCTCTTTTTTTTCATCATAATTTTGAAGAAGTCCAATAATCCTCAGATTATCTCTCCTAGATCTATTTTCTAGATCTTTTGTTTTTCCACATAGATATTTAACTTCTTTTTGTCTATTTTTTCTTTCTTTCTTTTTTCTTGTTTTCCTTGATTGAATCTTGATGTCTCAATGAATTATTCCTTTCTATTTGTTCAGTTTTGATTTTTAATTAGTTATTTTTTTTCACTAATGTTTTTTACTTTTTGTATATGACCAAGTGGGTTTTTAAATGAGTTGTTTTGCTCTATGGAATTTTTTTTCCATTTCACTATTTTTTTTTTAATGAGTCACTTTCTTTTTCTGATTCACTAATCCTACTTTCCTGGGAGTTCTTTATCTTTCCCAATTCACAAATTCTGTTTCCCTGGGAATTATTTACCTTTTACAATTCACATTTCAGGAAGCTGTTTTCTTTTTCCACTTTACCAAATCTTTATTTTAATGAGTTATATACTTTTCCCATACTCTCTTGCAAGCTTCTCTTTATCCATTTTCCTTCTAGCTCTCTTTTAAGATCTTTTATAATTTCTTCTAGGAGTGCCTTGTGTGATGGGGACCCCAGGCTATGTCCCCCTTTGGGGGTTTGTGTGAAGACTGTCTGCTATTAGTCTCATGCTCTCTTTCTATATAGAAGCTATCTATAGTTAGAGCTCGCTTTGCTTTTTTACTTTTTTTTTTTTTTTTTTTTTTTTTTTTTTTTTTTGCTGAGGCAATTGGGGTTAAGTGACTTGCCCAGGCTCACACAGCTAGGAAGTGTTAAGTGTCTGAGGTTAGATTTGAACTCAGGTCCTCCTGACTTCAGGGCTAGTTCTCTATCCATTGCAAAACCTAGCTGCTCCTACTCATTTTTTAAAAAGTCCTTGGGGTCTATCTTCAGGGCAAGGTTTCCAGCTTCCTCTGCACAATAGAGACAGATGGACAGTAGCTGTCCTATGAACAGGTTGTGAGAAGTGACTGTGTTGCAGAATTACCACTGCCTTGGGAAGAGCCCCACTGTGCTGGAAGTGTGATTCCCCTGGGTAAAGCCCCACTCTGTGGAAGTGTGATTGCTCTGGGCAGAGCCCCATGCTGCAGAATGGGGCTGTGGCACAGCTACATTGTGCTTGTGTTGAGTCATTCCTGGTGCTGTGTGGGTGTGGCCAGGTCCTGTTAAACTCTGGTGTTTGGGGTTCACTTTACCTTTGGCTTTTGTGTAACTTCTCTGCTGATCTACTGCTTTGCAAACAAAGCAGAGCAGTCAACTTGTGGTAGAGTCCTTCCTGCAAATTCTCCACCCAGGGAGACTGCACTCTGCTTCTGGTACGCTCAGTGTGGGCTAGCCTCCATGTTCTGCTTTCCTGCCTCCACTGGCCTCCTCCTGCCCACTCAAGATAGATTTTCTGATGATTTTCCAAGTTATCTTCAGCTGGTAATTTGTAATACTCCTAATATTCGTGGATTCTGCCAGTCAAGCACTATTTTAGAGGCTGAATTTGGTAATCAGTGTGAGGGTAGAAGAGAGCTCAGAATGAAGTGTGTGTCCTCTCCACCATCTTGGCTCCCAAATATCCTTATTTGTATTTCTTATAGCAAAACAATATTCCTTTATAATTACAGGCCACATTTCTTTTCCAGTTTTTTCCTAGCACCAAAAGTGTTGTTATAACACTTTTTGATATTTTTGTTTTTTCACTTCTTTAAGATATTCTCTTTTTCACATGAATGAATTTAATATTTGTTAATGTATTGTCTAATATATTAATATAAATATATTTCATGTTGATATATATGATATACTTATATATAATTTATATATATATTTAATATATTAACTACTAAGTGCTTTGCACTTTGTTTTATTGGGTTATTTGGGAAATTTAAAGTCTTTGGTGAAGCTAATTACTTACACATTAAGAAGTACCCCCAAATTTTAGTCATTTCGTATATTTTTCTGGGTTTATGATCATCTTATTTTTCATATTTATTGTCATGACATTAATGTCACATACATTTACCTATCATAATTGAGTTAAACATACCCTGATTTGTAGATATTTATAGGTTTTTTTTTTTTTTTTGTAACTACAAAATTTGTCGCTATGAATATTTTAGTATATATGGGACTTCTTTTTATTACAGACTTTTTTGGAGGCATACACCTATCATTCTCTGGATCAAAAGATTTGAAATTTTTAATATTTTTTAAAGAATAATTTAAATTTACTTTCCAGAATGATTAGACCAATTCACAGTTTGTAGCAAGAGTATTTTGATGGGCCTGTTTTCCCATTGCCCTTCCCTCATCAACCATATACATCTTTTGCCATTCTGTCAATTTTATGAGTCTGTAGCAAAATATTAAAACTACTTTGATTTATATTTTCTCATTATTCCTGATTTGAAAGACTTTCATGTGGTTGTTAACAAATTATAGTTCTTAGATTTTTAAAATATCTTTTGGCAGGGCAGCTAAGTAGTACAAAGTGGATAGAAGACAAGGTTTGGAATCAGAAAGACTCATCTTCATGAGTTCAAATTCAGCCTCAGACACTTCCTGTCTTTGTGATTCTGGGTAAGTCACTTAACCATATTTGCCTCAGTTTTTCAACTGTAAAATGAACTAGAGAAGGAAATAGTAAAGTACTCCAATATCTTTGCCAAGAAAATCCCAAATGGACACAACTAAAAAATGGCTAAACAACAACAAAATATCCTTTGACAATTTATTTATTAGGAAAAAATGTTTTTTTTAAAAACATATATATACTTTTATTAGCATTTTAGTATTGGACATGTGATAGTCTAACCCAGATTGCTGCCCAGAGTCAATTCCAGAGGGCAAGTACCAGTGGTAGGAGATATTCCTGTCTCCTTTCCCTCAAGCACAGAGACTATTTCCCCTCTATGTGGTTCTGATGCAGGTCTGTGCTACCTTCAACTTTTGCCCATCCTTGTCTATTTATTCTCTCTTTCCTTTAAATGGTTTAACAGGTTTTTCAATCTTGATTTTTTTCTGTCCTTGTGGTGCTCCATGATTCACAGTTATATGATCATTACTGGGAGAATAATGTTAAAAAGACTGATTTTTGTGATATTCAATCGCTTGGGGACCTTGAAAGTACTATGTAATTTCTTAAATGCTATATAAACGTATTTCCTTCTAGTGAACTTGGAATTCATGTCATCATCTACTCAAGATTATATCTATATCTATGTCTCTCTATATATCTATATATCTATATAGAGAGACATAGATATATAATCCAATGAATTCACTGGATTGGCAAACTGTATACTATGACCTAAGCAGTACTCATCATTCATCCATATTTCTCTAGTTTAAATAGTTAGGTTAATCTCTTTTGAAAGTAAGGAGCAGGTAATAAGAGGCAATAAGATGTTCATGTCTTCAATAAAGTGCAAAGAAAGGTTCCATCTATCCTTTCTTTAAAGTGTCAGGATTTCCTGGACATAATTAGAAGACAACTTACGTTGGCTGGTCAAAGGTCAGTCACACACATAGTTAATAAAAAAAAATAAAAATAGTTAATAAACAGGCTTCCAATTCTAGGATCTCAATTCAGATGCCAAGAGAACCCTACTGATTATAACCATAGAAGGTCCAGAAGGGAGTCACTTGTGGAAGAAGGATGCACATGTGGATATGGGGAGAGGAGATTTATTTCTCTTTGATTTCCTTTCTTTATCAACTATGATGCATTGCAGCAATATTTCTCAATCAGTAAAAGACATAGGTGAAGATAACTGATGTTGGCCCAGTTGTACACAGTTATTGTGGTTTGTTTTCTTCTTTAAGATGAACATGACATTAAGAAAGTGATACCATGACATCCAAGTGAATTAGATTTGAGTGAGTGAAGGCTGTGAAAAGTCACCAGCCTTACTTTCTCCTCCAGAACCATCCAGGTCTATTGACTAGATATAGACCAGGATGACTAGAGATGGTCCTGAATGCAGTGGGAGACCTTGACCTTTTATTTTAGTTTTTTAAAATTTAATACTTTTATTATCCCGTTACATGTAAAAAAATTACAATTGTTTTAAAAACTTTGAATCCCAGATTCTCTACCTTTCTCTCTACCCCCACCCTCATTTAGAAGTCATGCAAAACATTTCCATAAAAGTTATGTTGTGAGCTTTCTTCCCTTTCCCCCCAAAAAAACCCACAAGAAAAATAAAGTTAAAAAAAAAAAAAAGAGCATGCTTCAATCTGTATTTGGACATAACAATTTCTTTCTTTGATTATCAACAGGATTTTTCATCATTAATCTTTCAGAGCAGGTGTGGATAGGTGTTTTGCTGAGTATAGCAAAGTCAAATACAGCTGTTCATCTCAGAACATTTCGTTTTACACAGTACATTTCACTTTTTGAATTCATGAAGGACTTTTCAGGTTTTTCCTGAAAGGAGTCTGATCATTATTTCCCATAGAACAATAATATTCCATCATAATTACATACTACAATTTATTCAGCCATTCCTCAATTGATGTGCCCCCCCCTAAATTTTCAATTCTTTAACCTGAGAAAAGAACTGGTGTAAATATTTTTGTACATATGGGTCTTAAAAAAAAAAAAAAAACAGTCTCGTTTTGGATTTGTTCCTAGTAGTAGTATTGTTAAGTCAAAGGATATCAGGATTTTATATCCTTCTGGGCATAGTTCAAATCTTTTGATCATTTATCAGTTGGGAACTGCACTTACTTTTTATTGTTTTTATAAATTTGACTCAGTTCCTCATACATTTGAGAAATGAGGCCTGCATTAGAGAAACTTGCTTCAAAATGATTTTCACATTACTATTGCTAACCATATTTCCCCTCACTCTCGTTTGTTCTTTTCTCTCTCTTCTTTCACCCTGACCCTCCTCAAAAATGTTTTCTTAATGACTATCTCCTCCCCTAATATGCCCTCTCTTCTATCACTCTCCCTTCTTCTCATATTCCCTTCCTCTCCAACTTTCCTGCAAAATGAGATATATTTCTATGTCCATATTGAGTGTGTAATGTTATTTTCTCTTTGAGCCAATTCTGATGAGAGTAAGGTTCATCTCTCTCCTCCCCCTCTTTCCTTTCACTGTAAAAGCTTTTTTCTTGCCCCTTTTATGGCAAATAATTTTTGCCATTCTACCTCTCCCTTTCCTATTCCTCTTTCATCTATCACTTTTATATCTTTTGACATTATCCCTTCATATTCAACTCATACATTTGCTCTCTGTCTCTATATACTCTTCACTGCTCTAATAATGAGAAGGTTCTAATGAGTTATAAGCATCATCTTCTCATGTAGGGATGTAAATAGATAAATCTTATTAAGTCCCTTAAGATAAGCCTTTCCTGATTACCTTCTTATGCTTCTCCTGATTCCTATATTTGAAAATCAAAATTTTAATCAACTCTGGACTTTTTAGCATGAATACGTGAAAGTTCTCTGGTTTTTGTTTTTTTTTTTGTTTTGTTTTGTTTTTTTAATACTAACCTTTTCTCCTGAAGGATTATACTCAGTTTTTCTGGGTAAGTGATTCTTGGTTATATCTAGCTTCATTGCTCTTCAGAATAGCATATTCTAATCCCTCTGATCCTTTAATGTAGAAGCTAATAAATTTTGTGTTATCCTGACTGTGGCTCTGCTATATATGAATTGTTTCTTTCTGAATGCTTACAATATTTTCTCTTTCTTATGGGAGTTCTGAAATTTGATTATAATATTTCTGGAAGTTTTCCTTTGGGGATAGTTTTCAGAAGTTGATCAGTGGATTCTTTCAATTTCTATTTTACCATCTGGTTCTAGAATATTAAGAAAGTTTTCCTTGACAATTTCTTGTAAGATGATGTTAAAGCTCTTTTTTAATCATGGTTTTCAAATTAAACCTATAATTTTAAAATGATCTCTCCTGGATCTATTTTCCAGGTTAGTTGATTTTCCAGTGAAATATTTTACATTGTTTTCTATTTTTTTACTCTTTTGATTTTGTTTTATTGTTTCTTAATTTCTAATAAAGTCATTACCTTCCATTTACTCAATTAAATTGTCAAGGAATTATTTTCCTCAGTGAGCTTTTGTATCTCCTTTCCCATTTGGCCAATTTTGCTTTTTAAGGCATTCTTGTTAGGGTTTTTTTTTTTTTTTTTAATTTCTCTTTGCAAAACTCTTGTTTCTACTCCCAATTTTTCCTCTATCTCTTTTACTTGATTTTCAAAATTCATTTTAATCTTTTCCATGGCCTGAGACCAATTGTTATTTTTCTTGTATACTTTGAATGTAAGGGCTTTGATATTAATTTTTTTCCTGAGTATGTGTTTTGATCTCTCTTGTTACTGTAGTAGCTTTCTATGGTCAGGATCTCTTTCTGTTGTTTACTTATTTCTCCAACCTCTTTGTTAAAGTAGAACTCTATTTCCAGGGTGGAGGGTCCTAAGTTTCAGGGATTTTGTGCAACTGTTTTCAGAAATCCTTCTAGGGACCTGACCACAAGCCCTCTTTTCTACTCTGAAATTATGAGGAAGTTCCCTTTTACTGTGACTGTAAGTTCTAGTGTGCTAAAGAAATAAAATCTTTCCTCAATGCTAGTAAAGAGACCTCTTTTGGGTTGAGGCTTCTAAAAGCTGTTACTGTCTGATCTTCAAAGCCTCCTTAAGCTGCTTGAGACAAACCTTTCCTGCTGATCTTCCAATTCATATCTGGGCTGGGAGGTGTGGAAATCACCACTATTATCTCTGATTATGAAACCCCAAGATCCATTTCTGGCACCCATGCTGAGCCTGTGCTGGTGTAGACTGCACCAGGACAGCTTGCTGGATTCCTATCCTATTGCTACCAACTTTTTCTTCTGACTTTTTAAGTTGTCTTTGACTGGAAAATTGTTCCACTCCATCTTTTTGCATGTTCTGATGCTCTAAAAATTGTTTAGAGTCATTTAAAAGAATTTGTAGTGTTTGGGGAGAAAGTTTAGTGCATCCCTACCCTTACTCTGCCATCTTGGCTCTGCCCCAGACCTTGATCTTTTTTAAAGCTAAGGTCTTTAAGTTGCCCATTCAGTGATTATGACTAGGTAAAAGATAAGCAAATCAAAAAATAGCTTTTTTACCTAGGGTTTTTGTTTTTTTGTTTTTTGTTTTTTTTTGTTTTGTTTTGTTTTGTTTTGTTTTGTTTTGTTTTAAGGAATCAATCTGAGAGGGAAAGACCTTCATGATTTCTGGTCAAAACAATAGTTGGTTGCTATTTACATTTACTCTGAGCCAATCAAGGCCCAAATAATGACCAAGTGGAGCTGGGCCTGGGACTTCTTATTGGCTAATCAATGAGAGCCAGAGTGATTTGGGTTCAAGGCATTGTGCTTAAGAAAGAAATTTAGGGTGTGAACCCTAAGATATGGAGGGAGAAAGAAAGGAAGGAAGGAAGGAAGGAAGAAAGGAAGGAAGGAAGGAAGGAAGGAAGGAAGGAAGGAAGGAAGGAAGAGAGGGAGAGGAGAGAAGGAGGAAGGGAAGGAAAGATAGAGGGAGAAAGGGAGGGAGGAAGGGAAAGAAGGAGTGGGGAAGGTGAAAGGAATGTTTTCTTGTTCTCAGTGGGGTACCTCCTACCTAACAATAATATTGTAGTGAACATCAAATGTGAAAAACTTAGCTATGCTTATCAATGCGAAGATCTAAGACAATTCCAAAGAACTCGAGATAGAAAATGTTTTCCACCTCTAGAGAGAAATTTGATGAACTCTGTAAGATTTTTTTTTTTATGTTTTTATGTTTCTTGCTTTTTATTTTTTTCAGCATGGTTAATATGGAAATAAATATGGAAATATGTTTTGCATGTCTTCACATTTATAATTGATATCATATTGTTTTCCTCTGAATGGGTGGAGAGGGTTGGCAGGGAGGGAGAGAATTTGGAACTCAAAAAAAAAAAAATCTTTTTAATGAATGTTAAAAATAAATAAATAAAAGGAGGAAAAGAGTATCACATCTGGAAAGGATCTTACTGGGCATCTATTTCAATCTCTATTTTAGAGATGAGACTACAGAGATACTCAAAGGTGAAGGAACTCACCAAGATGAAGGCAAGTGATATGACTATATGAGTATCATTTGGGATTATAGAATCAGCATCATGGAGACTAGAGCACTATAGTGCTGGAACTCTGTCTTCCCAGAAATCAGCTGGAGTCAGGATCACTAAAAGTCTTTATTTTTGATCTTTTACGGTCAAGGTCAGGGGCTTAGGCCTAGCAACCTCACACACACCTTCGTCCCTCAAACGACCCAGAGAGACTGACTCAGCGTCTGCGTCTCAATTCCTCCTCCCACACATGTCACTTCTCCCTCTTTGTCCCACCAATCAAATCAGCACAGAACAGCTGGGGAGGGTCAACCTTCAAACAAGTTAATAGGGAACTGTCCAATTGGCAATTAGTCTCACGTGCTTCATTATCCAAGCGCTCTCGCTCAGTTGCTCCTTTACACTATAGGAGTAGCTAATATAGTTTTTAAAATCTGTGAACTTTCATTTTCAGTTTTTAATTGCCAGAGAGTCTTAGAAGCATCAAAGATAAGATTGAAACCCCAGCTTTGGTGTTTTTGTTTGAATGTCAAATATACAATTTTTTCTACAAACCATGAACATGGATCAGTATAGGAGGAATCTGATGAGAAATGTAGTTCTTGACAAGTCAGAGGTCAGAGTGTATGAAAAGTGCTGAGAATGCTAAAGCTAATTTGAAGGAGGAAGTTAGGATCAGAAGGTTAGATACAAGCATGGAGCAAGCCAGATAGGAGAAGGTTGGACAGCAAAGAGGGTAACCCTAGTAGACAATTGACCCCAAGAGTGTCTCTGAGGAGACAGACATATTTTAAGTGAGTTTAGTTGAATTTTTAGCTTTTCTCCTTCTGGATTCTTAAAAACATCATTAATGCCAAAATATGACAAGTGTTAACTACTGCTGAGTTGGGATAACTTTCAGTCCTGGGCCCACAAGCAAAACATTGTAAAGGTCACCTGCAAAATGTTCTCTTCCCACACCCGGGAAAGACCTTTCTTGTTCTCTTCTCTCTCTTCTCTATGTCTTTGTCTCTGACTCTGTCTCTCTTTCTCTCTGTTTATGATTCTATCTTTCTGTCTCTGTCTCTCTTTCTGTACCTGAGAGAGTATAGTAAATAAAATGCCAGTCCTGAGTTCAAATTCAGTCTCAGACATTTGCTAGCTGTGTTAACCTGGGCAAATCACTTAATTTCTTGTTCCTGTTTCCTCAACTTTAAAAATGGGAATAATAACAGCACTTACCTTGCTTTTTGTGAAGATCAAATGAGATAATATTTTTTTTTAAAGAGTACTTAATGCAGAGCCCAGCACATAGTAGATGCTATATAAATATTTATTCCCTTCACTCTCCCCTTTCCTATCCCCATCTGTTTCTATGTTGATTCTTCCAAACACTAAACAAACTGCTGGAATAGTACAATTCTAATGTATTTGAGGTGGAGGTAGTCAATAAGTCCCCTGCATTGTACTTCATTATAAAAATAAATAAGCTAAGGGTGGAAGTGAGTTGTTCAAGGTTATTTGGACCAATGGTACATTCAGGTTTCAAGCCTTGTTTCTAGACTCCCAAGCCCATGATCTTTCTTCTCTACTACAATGACCATAAACAGCTTTAAAATGATTAAGGGACTTGCCCAAGCTCCCATATCTTGTAAGCATTGTGGCAGAAACTAGGACTTGGGTTGTCACATTCCACATATAACTTGGCACTCTTTATCTATCTACTGTTTTCTCTTAGAATACCCACACTACAGATGTTGCTTTCAGGAAAAAAATGTCAAACATTATCTGTGAAAAGTAGTACTGTCCATAGATTAATTACTACAGTAAGAAATTTCTATTTCAATAGCCCATGCCTCTGGATAGTGTGTTTGGTAACTATAGCTTCCCTGGAAAACTTGCCAATGGTTACTGGCTGTGGTCAGTTCCAACTGCTAGAATTATCCCCATGGTCTAAGAGAACAAAGTGAGGAAGAGGGTCAGGAAATGGGTTATTTTGGAATAGTGACTGAACTTGGGGGGGTGGGAGGAATAGGACATAGAGAAAGATAGAGGACTCTGCTAGAAAAGCATTATTAACACAAATGAGAATTGCCACAGGACTCAGTTTTTTACAGCAAATCTTTGTGCTGAACCCTGTGGTTAGAATTTCACATGTATGGTGAAGTGTTGGGCATGGAACTCAGAAACCTAGTTTTGAACCTGGGTAGGAAGACTTGTAAGTTATATTCCTGTCCCTGAACCTCTCTAACTTGATTTTCTCACCTATAAAATGATGATAAATAAAAGATTGGTAGCTAGTTTCAGTTTCACCTCTGTGTTACATGGATTTTTGGCCATTTCACTTCTCTCTCAGTATTTTGAGCAAATCTTTAAAACTAAAAGCAAACCATAGTGAAGGTACCAATCTAAGCTAGTGAATAAATTTTCTCACTGGAAACTCTATAAAATAATAGCTCTAGATTAAAAAAAAAAAAAGAGGGGTGGGGAGTAATATTAACACAATCTACTTCACAATGTTGCTACAAGGAAACTTGTTGTTCAATCACATAATTGAAGTTGTGTCTGACTCTTTGTAACCTAATTTAGGGTTTCTCCATAAAGATACTAGAGTTGTTTGACATTTCCTTCTTCAGATCATTTTATAGTTGAGAAAACTGAGGCAAACAGGGTTAAGTGATTTTGCAGTTGGGAAATAAGTAATCCTTGAAGAGTACAGATTTTTGAGAGGGAAATCTCTTCTCTCTCCTCTTATACCTGCATCTGTAGGCATGGTACAGGGATAGGGAGATAAAGAATTAAGTGTCTGAGGCCAGATTTCAACTCATTTTCTTGACCCCCACTCAGCATTCTGTCTACTGCACCGCGTAGCTACCTAAGTTTGTACCTTTTTTATCTAAGTTGAGCTGATATTATTTCATTTCTGATAAAATATTTGATAACCTTTTAGTCTGGGTTTAGAAAGTGGGCTCTCTTCTAATTTTTATAGAAATGAAAAAGAAGTGTGAATGAATTTTTTTTCTCAATTGTTGAAAATCCAGAGGTTGATTAGTAAATGCCATTTAATAAAGATTTATTTCATTAAAAATTCATTCATTTTTCTGTTTAATAAAATAGAATTATGTTCTCAAATATGGAGATGGCAGAGATTATGTATTTGAATAAAATATATAAATCCATAAAATGAGGTCTATGCTAAACAATTATACAATTGATTAAAATAATGAACATAATTGAAGATAATTCAAAATGAGACAAAAATCTCTAACTTTTTTCTTAGGTTTTAAAATAATAATGACAATAACAATAGTTAGCATTTATATAGCATTTTAAGATTTACAAAGTACTTTACATAAATTATCCTCAAATTATGTATGCAGTTGTGACAGTATAAACTTCATCTAGGGGCAGCTAGGTGGAGTTCATATGATCTTAGACACTTCTTGCCTGTATTACTCTAGGTAAGTCATTTACTCCTGTTTTGCCTCAGTTCTTCATCCATAAAATGAGCTGGAGAATGAAATGGCAAATCACTCCAGTGTCTTTGCCAAGAAAACCCCAAATGGGATCACAAAGATTTGGATGTGATTGAGAATGATTGAACATACAAACACAAACCTCATCTAAGGGGATTTAATTAAATCTTGTGTTCATTCATTAAAGCAATGTTTATCAGGCTCCCGTTAGGATCATTTTATACTTCTCTGTCTACTCTTATACTTTTTCTTTTCAAATGGAAGTTAAAACTTTGCAATTTCTCATGTAAGTACCCTGCCCCCCCCCCCAACTTGCCTATTCCTTTTTATTACTCTCCTTGGAATATCTTCTTGAAATATTTTCTTTGGAATCCCAAATGAATAGTTCTTAAAGTTAAGATATTATTGATTTATGAAATGGTATTATAACGCCGCCTACATTTTTCTTGATTTCCATTTGAATATATTCTAACTTTCTAGTATTTTTTTTTTTTTTTGATTGCCACTGGGTAGTAAGCAGACATCTTCATTGAGTCATCCATAAAGACTCCTACCTCTTTTTTACAACTTTGGAAGCTATTCATGGGTTCCTTAGAGCCAGCAGTTAGAAGCACTATAAAATTGCCAAGGAGGCAAAAATAAAAATAAAAAATCAAATTTAGCGAACATCTTACAACCAAGGTGATTGAATACTTGGACGTGAAAGGTAATTGGATCTAATTGTGAAGCCAATTGTTTATAGTAGAAACATGTGTAGAATTTATGTGTTTGCATGGTCTGTTCCACATTGAGTATAGGCAGGGTTGTCCCTGAATGACTATATAAATGAATTGTGATACAAGTAAGATTCCTTATTGGACATAGTAGAGTGTTGGGAGTAAATCAGTTGACAGTATTACTATTAAAAAACAGTGTTTCAAATGTGTATCTGTTAAGAAGACAGTACTAGAGAAAGAAAATGAAGAAAGTAGCTAGGAATGTCAAACTACCTGAGAATAGTTTGTAAACATGGTGACAGCTGAGCACTTTGGGTTGGTCTTTTCAACAGCCAAAGTACCACTGTGGAAATCCAAACATGGGAGTCATTGGAGGGAAAGAAACTGACATTCTCATGGTTATTACAACAAGGCTTCAATACTCTCTTTAGACTAAATCTGAGATACTCTGGATTTTCTCAGCAGATGAAAGGAATGGTTTCAAAAAAGAATTACTTGCTGAGAATAGGTAATGGCCATGACACCAAGGTATCATGGAGTCTTTCCTTGAGGAACCAAAAAAGATCCTTCTTGAATATATTTTGTTTGATTCCAAATTCTACTGCTTTCTCTAGAAATTATCATTTCTATTTCTGTTAGTTTTGAATAAAGAGTGTGGCCTAGAGAATCAAAGATTGGTCTTAGAGTTGGGAAGATCTATCTTCAAGTCTTCTTTCTGATATGGACTAACTCTGTCACCCCAGAAAAGTAAACCTTTTAATGTTTAATGCAGATCTCTAAGACTATAAGTTATAGACCAGTTGCTGTCATTTTATATCAACAGAAAGAGTGCTCTTACAGAGTAGACTCATACTAATGAAATCATCTGGGTGAACAACAAAAAAAAAAAAATTAAAAGATTCACAGAAATGAAGAAAAAATTTTTGAGGCCATTTAATTAACCCTGTTTTTAAAGTATGTCTCCTGCCTTTGACTTTGTTGACAAGTTTCTCTCTGTCTCTGTTTTTACAGCTTTCATTTTAGGGAGACCCATTATTTTGTGAACCATTCTATTTATTTTTTGACAATCCTAATTTTTAAAAAGGCTTTTTAAAATATTGGGCAGAAAAGACTTTCCCTGAAACTTAGTTTCCTCAGGGCTTAAATAGAATGTCATCTTTCTCCCACATGACTAGCCTTCAATAATTTCCAACACAGAATACAGTCCAACTTCCTCATTTTACAGATGGGGAAACTAGTAAGATAAGATTTGTGGATGACGGCTGTTCGGCTTAAACTATCAAGCATGTTGAAGTGATTTGCATGAGCTCCCCATTTCAACATGTCTTATGGGAATGAGAGGTTCCACACAGTCTCTAGTAATGGACAATTCCTAGAATTTTCATTATTCCTGGACTGATGGTTAATTCAGTTTCATTTCTGTCTTTAAAACAAAATGCCAGATTGCAGACAATCTAGCCCTTCCAAATTACAAACTCCCCAACTCTTGTTGGACAGATGGAAAGGTAACTAAGGTCCATGTCTTGCTTTGCCTTGGCCTGCAGCCAAGTATTGAGGCCTGAGAAGGGGTAGGGGAACAATATTGTAAAGACCATTTGTATGCCTGGACCACTGCTGAAGGTGGCTCATTCCTAAAGTTTGGGTTGTGCCTCATAATCTTGGTCCATTCCAGATTCTTTCAGCTATTATCTGGAAGAGGGATCATAATGGAATGGCAATTTGGAAGCCTGTGCTCTTGAAGAAATCTGACAAGGCAGAAAACCCTGATGCATAATCAGGCAGTATCTATTTTACATCTAGTAGGGAAAATTGAGACACACACACACACACACACAAACAGACAGACAAAGAGACAGACAGACAGAGACAGAGAGATAAGAGAGAGAGATAGAGAGGAATCAGAGAGAAACAGAGAAAGACACAAAGACAGAGAGAAGCAGAAAGAGAGACAGACACAGAGAGACAGAGACAAAAAGAGAGACAGAGACAGAGACAAAGAGAGACACAGAGCAGACAGACAAACAGAGACAGAGAAGGAGGAGAAGAAGGAAGAGGATGAAGAGGAAAAAGAAGAAGAGGAAGAAGAGGAGGAGGGAGGGAGCACAAAAATTTTGGGAAGACATAGGAGAAGAGATCCTTTTTGCTTTAGTCTCCAAAAGTCAATACAAATGGTGGCGCAACCGCTCATGAGTCCCTATTATAAGACTGATAAAGTTCAGGTGATTTAGTAGTCAGTGCATTGTTTCTTTCTGTGGCATAAAAATCATTATTGTACCTTTCAAACTGTAGGAACACTGAGTTTTAATAAAAGCCAACCTCTCTCCTTATTGCCCTCATCACTGTGTGAACCACAAAGATTCTGAAGATATGAGTATTTTCCATCAAAGGCTCTTTGGCAAAAAGTCCTCCTAACAAAGAACAAGGCTCCAACTTTTTTTGGTAGTGATTTTACATACAATGCGCCTTAATTACTGGCAAGCTTGTCAAGAGCCTATTCCCACATGTGTCAACACTTCCTTAATGCACTGTAATTCATCATGTTAGCATGGCAGAAACAAGGTACTCTACATCTTTACACACATCCCTCTCCAAGCTCTGGTCCCAAGCTCTGTATTATAGCCTCTAGTCTTCATCTGGTGAACAAAGAACAGACCCCGGCATCGAAACGGTAAGGCCCCTCGAGTCAATCAAAGTCATACATCACAGAGTACTTTATCCTATGCCTCACAACACTGTCTAAATCCAAGAAGCCCTGCTTTATTGTGAAAAGGACATTCACTTAATAACAGCAGTAAATCCAGAAAGGCAGTCTAATTTTAGACAGAAAACTTGGCTAAGCAGGAATCCTATCATTTAACTCTCCTGACATTTTTATTCATTGAGTTCATTTTCATGCTAGTTGTGTGATTAAATGCAGATAGGGATTTATTTTCTTTTAATAAAAAAGTGGAGGATGGGGAGAGGGATGATGGGGAGGGAGACAGTTCGAGGAAGGAGAGGGAAGGACAAAAAGAGTCCAAATAGCAAATAATACCTTTCAGATGAAAATAAATTAGCTTGAACTTCTGTGTGAAAAATTCTCTTTCTGAATCATCTTTTTACCCATGCACTCTTCCAGCAGAAGACTTCAATTTGGGATTTGGCTGCCTTTTTCATCACTAAGTCTGATGGCATGATTTGGGAAACAAACAGTGAACAGAGAAGGGGCCCAATTTCTCAGAGCTATGTTGGAAGAGGAAATAGCTCTTGGTGTTCCAGATCAGCTCACTTTGCTTTTGTTTTTTGGTAGTTAATCAGATTGCTTACTTGACTCTTGCATTTCAATTTTATTGCCAGTGAAATAGAAGATAAATTTATTCACCCAAAGTTTCAGATGACATGAGATAAGGCCCAAATTATCTCTTGGGTAACACATGCATTTTAGATAGTTAAGTGGGAAGGGAGCATAACTTAGACCATGGGACTAGAAAGCAGGAATTGCTATTGACTTGTAAAGTAGTACAAGAAAAATTATTATTTTTTTTTTCTTTTGTACATCAGCTGCTCAACTAGTTTGTTAACTGACTGGTATGGTTCATCAGTATATATTGAGATACATTTGGAGGATATCAGAATAATATTTCCATCTGGGGAGGGGGGTACTCCTCTGTGGAAAGTCACTCTAGATCAGCAACTCAGGTCAGCAATGTTTATAATTTGTAGTATTACTGTTTTGTGTGTGACTTGAAAAGTTACATAATTTGTCGATGACTAAACAGCTTGAATGTTGGAATCAGGACTCGAATCCAAATCTTTCTGTCCTTATTGCTAGTCTTTTATCCACTATGCAATACTGCCTCTCACTGAAATAAATAGTTGGCATTAACAATATCATCTTTGTCTGCTAGGAAGAATGCAAGCATTTTGTCTGACATCTTGAAATGCAATGGGGAATGCAATACAGTATGCAAATAGTTCCCAATTTGAAAGTCAGTCTATTGGAACTTAGAACTTATTTCTCCAAAGCAACAAATGCTATTTATGTATGATGAAAATTTTAGACTAGTTAACAAAAATTTATTAATTAAAAATGTACTTGAAGTATATGAGATTACTGCTGGGCCCTCCTTTATATTTCTCTTTCCCCTATGCCCCAATAACTAGAAATATACATCCTCTCCCATCTGAGAGCCATTCTAATGCTCTCTTTTTTCACTCATTCCTTTCTCATAAAACACTGTAGATTTGAAAACTAAAGGAAAGCAGAAGAATATCAGTAGATAAGCATGATCATTTTAAGAGAATTACTCTCAGAGGTCAGAAACTATCATATTTCAAAAGGATATCAACAAGTAGATTGTTTCATTTGAATAACTTTTAAACACTTTGTAATAAAAGTGTTTACTATGTGATACAAAATATTTTGCTTCTCCTCTAAGGGTAGCTTATATATCTTGTATCTTTTATAACTCTATATATGTACATGTCTCCATTAAATATAGGCTCTTTGAGGCAAAATTGTGTCCCTTTTGCCTTGGCATCTAATATAGTGCTTGGCAAGTAGTAGGCAGTTAAGAAATTCTTGTTTATTCATTGTGCTCTTGGTCCCCCACCCTCCAGGGTTTTATAATCTAGTTGAGAAGTCAAAACAATATGTGGCTAAGGGACAAAAGGAACAGTGCTGACAATAAATAGGCAAAGAAGAACTTGGAGGCAATGCAGTGCAATGTGTAGGCAATGTAGGGACCCACACAGGTGTTCAAACCAAGAGAATCATGACTGGCTACATGAAGTAACCTAAGATTTTGACATAAAGGATATCACATACTATGTATGTGTATACATACAAACATACATATTTATATGTATATGTTTGTGTTATATACACATGTATATATGAAATAATCTAGATACTAGTTAATATTACCAATAGCCCATTAAGACACATGAATATTTAGTAATGTTTTATAAATTAAGATTTAATGGTTCATACTAAAGAATTTCATAGAGTTCACACAGCAATGTAAGAACTACCCAGTGAGGTAGACTTTGATTTTTGGTTCTAAAATGTTATGTTGAACTATGTTATTATGAACTAATTTTATAAAACATTATTGCCTATAGTTTGTTTTGTCTGGTTAAATACACCAATATTCTTTTTTTCATTCTAATGTTTATTGAAAATTTTCTGTTGTCACTATATTTTGCCTTAGGCCAATAAGGATTTTATTGTCTGTGTATAGAAAAACAAATTTTATGCATTCTTCACATCTGTAGGAAGTAAATTAAATTCTAGGTAAATGTTAATATGCAGAAGGAAAAAAAAAGGAGGGAGAGAAGAAGGTTAATGGAAAAAGTTGGGAAATTTTTCAGAAGAGAAGAATAAACCTAATTAATGTAGTTCAAAATTAAATATGTGAAAAAAAGTTAAATAATGGTTTGTAGTAAGAGTAGGAAGGGAGGCAGTATTAACTACAGCATTGGAGTTAGAAAGACCTGGCTGGATTCAGGTCTAGATGCATACTACTTGTGAAGATGGCAGTTTTCTAAGATTATAAGTTGAAAATAGGGCATTTTCATTCTGGGAATTCCCTATACTAAGGAGATGTAGACTCCCCCCCCCAAAAAAAAAGGATAGGGTAATAATCATAGTTTTCAAAGACAACAGCTAAAGAGTTATTAAGCCATCTGTTCTCTATTTAGTTAAGTGATAGAAGCAGAGGAAACAAGTTTAAATTGTAGTTTAGCATTTATGTTAGATACTTAGAACAGTATATTGGTCCTCTATTGGATTGTGGTTCATAGACAAATGATGGGCCACAGGAGTCCTCTAAAGAATCTCTGAATTGATCTGTATAGTGATTAATGCTTCTAATGTGATATACATTTTAATATGCCACATATGTGCTATCCATAGGGGAGTGTGTGTGGAAGAGTATGTGCCTTTATAAATTTAGGTTTATAGATGGAAAGATCTTAGAGTTTCCTGAGATCTGTAAACATCCATAATAAAAATGTAGAGTTAGGAATAAAGGGGAGGAGGATGGTTGACACTAACAGATTGCCCTACGATGGTAGATATCACCACCTCCTCTTCCTCCTCCTCCTCCTCCTCATATTCTCCTTAACTTCAACCTTACTTCCTCTTAAAAAAAAAAAAAAAAAATCCTCACCCTCTCTTTCAAAAAAAGCATATTATTTCAGTTAGCTTACATTTATTAAATACCTACTATATATCAGGTATTGTGCTATGTTATTCACAAGTATCTAGTCATTTGATTAAATTAATTCACACTAAAGTACCAATAGACAATGCTAAAGGAGGGTGATAGATTTCTCTTAGCAGAGGAACAAATAGATCCCCCCAAAGTCAATGTCCACTCCATTTGGCCTGAGTTGGTGGGTTATTTTTTTTTTAAACCTGTTTTTGCTTCTTGACTACTCTAGGCAAAGCTGCTACCCACCTGAGATCATATCCCCTAATTTCTATCTTAGAGCACGTTTTTAGTAAGAAAGTGTATGACTGCCCAGGACCAGATGGATTTACATGTGAACTCTGGAAAACATTTAAACAACAATTAACCCCAATACCCAAATTATAAACTATTTGAAAAAATTAGGGAATTAAGGACTCCTACCAAATTCCTTTTATGACACAGACATGGTACTGATACCTAAACCAGGTAGGATGAAAACAGAGAAAGAAAATGAAAGACCAATCTCCCTAATCAATATTGATGCAAAATCTTAAATAAAATATTAGCAAAGAGATTACAGATAATCATCCCCAGGATAATATACCACAACCAACCAGGAATTCAGGGTTGGTTCAATAATAGGAAAACTATTAACATAATTGACTATATTAATAACCAAATTAACAAAAAAAATGATTATCATTAGATGCAGAAAAGGCATTTGATAAAATTCAACACCCACTAGAGAGTATAAGAATAAATGGACTTTTTTTTTTTAAGTTAGTAGCATCCATTTAAAACCATCAGCAAGCATCATATGTAATAGGGATAAATTGGAACCATTCCCAATAAGATCAAGTGTGAAACAAGGTTATCCACTATCATCATTATTATTCAATGTTGTTTTAGAAATGCTAGCTTTGGTAATAAGAGAATAAAAATAAAATAAAGAAATTAGTGTAGGTAGTGAGGAAACCAAATTATCACTTTTTGTAGATGACATGGTATACTTAGAGAACCCTAGAGAATCAACTAAAAAAACTATTGGAAGTAGTCCACAACTTCAGCAAAGTTGTAGGATACAAAATAAATCCATATAAATCATCATCATTCTTATACATCACTAATAAAATCAACTGTTAGAGATAAAAAGAGAAATTTCATTTAAAATAACTGTCAAAAAGGATGAAATATTTGAGAATCTATCTGCCAAGGGAAGTTCAGGAACTATATGAGCATAACTACAAAATGCTTTCTACACAAATAAAGTCAGATCTAAGCAACTGAAAAAATATTAAGTGTTCTTGGATAGGTTGAGCGAATATAATAAAGATGACAATACTCCCTAAACTAATCTATTTATTTAGTACTATGCCAATCAAATTCCCAAGAAATTACTTTAATGACTTGGAAAAAATAACAATAAAATTCATCTAGAAGAACAAAAGGTCAAGATTTCAAGGGAACTAATGAAAAGTAAATGAAGGTGGCCTAGCTGTACCAGATCTAAAACTATATTATAAAGCAGCGTTCAACAAAACCATTTGGTACTGGCTAAGAAATAGATCAGTTGGTTAGTGGAATAGGTTGGATTCAAGAACAAAATAGTCAATGACTATAGCAATCTCATTTTTGACAAACCCAAAGACCCCAGCTTTGGGGATAAGAATTCACTATTTGACAAAAACTGTGTAATGTTCTTTTTCTCTAAATCATGATTGTTCTCTTTGGGGCAGGTTTCTTGGGGAGCTCTTGGAGGCAGTCTGAGTTTCAGTTCAGTTCAATAATCCCAAAATGCAGCCAGGAGTTAAAATTCTTTACTGTCTTTTTCCAGATCCTTTATTTTCTCCTTCAAGCCTTGTCTCCTTCACTTGGGGCTCAGTTAGCTTTCTTAGAGGCCTCTCTCTCTCTCTTTGGTTCTCGAAAGCTCTTGTCCTGAGTATCTCCAGCCAGCACAATAGTGGAATTTGGAATGAATCAGACTCTGCCTCTAAGAGTATGGGATTGTGGGTTTCTGCCTTGTGAATCTCCCAGAAGTTAATCCTAGTTCTGAATCTCCCAGAAGTCCATGAGCAGTCTTTTCCTTTAGAAGTGTAAATCTTCTGGATTTGCGAATCCACTGAATCCTGGCTCTGAATCTCCTAGAGCTTCCCTGAAATGCTCCCCTTGACTGGAATCCTGACTCTCTATATTCTCCCAGAGAATACTCATAAGTCCTTATATACTAATGGGTACTCCTGGGCTTGTGGGAGCTCCTTAAAAGTATGATCTCTCTCTCTCTCTCTCTCTCTCTCTCTCTCTCTCTCTCTCTCTCTCTCTCTCTCTCTCTCTCTTTTTTTTTTCCTGAGGATGGAGTTAAGTGACTTGCCCAGGGTCACACAGCTAGGAAGTGTTAAGTGTCTGAGACCAGATTTGAATTCCGGTCCTCCTGAATTCAAGGCTGGTGCTCTATCCACTGCACTACCTAGCTGCCCCAAAAGTATGCTCTCTTAAAGGTGTGAATCTCATGGAATTCTAGTAAGTACATTACTGAACTAGAGAATTGTTAAGTACCATGCTAAATTAGATAATTATATCCATTCCAGTGACTTAGCACCTTATAAGAATCCTAACACTGCTGGGAAAATTGGAAACTAGTATGTCAGAAAGTAGGCATTGACCCACATCTAACACCTTATACCAAGATAAAGTCAAAATCAGTTCATGATCTAGACATAAAGAATGCTATTATAAACAAATTAGAAGAACATAAGGATAGTTTACCTCTCAGGAAGGAGGAAGGAATTTGTGATCAAAGAAGAACTAGAGATCATTATTGATCACAAAATAGATAATTTTGATTATATTAAATTAAAAAGGTTTTGTATAAACAAAGCTAATGCATTAGAAAAGGAATTAGGAGGGAAGCAATAAACTGGGAAAACATTTTTACATTCAAAGGTTCTGATAAAGGCCTCATTTCTAAAATATAGAGAGAATTGACTCAAATTTATAATAGTTCAAGCCATTCTCCAATTGATAAATGGTCAAAGGAAATGAACAATTTTTAGATGAAGAAATTGAAACTATTTGTAGTCATGTAAAAATGTGCTCCAAATCACTATTGATCAGAGAAATGCAAATTAAGACAACTCCAAGATATCACTACACATCTGTCAGATTGGCTAAGATGATAGGAAAAGATAATGACCAATGTTGGAGGGGATATGGAAAACCTAGAATACTGATACATTATTGGTGGAACTGTGAATGGATCCAACCATTCTGGAGAGCAATTTGGGACTATGCTCAAAAAGTTATCAAACTGTGCATACCCTTTGATCCAGGAGTGTTTCTACTGGGAATATATCCCAAAGAGATCTTAAAGAAGGGAAAGGGGCCCTCATGTGCAAAAATGTTTGTGGCAGCCCTTTTTGTGGTGGCAAGATACTGGAAACTGAATAGATGCCCATCAATTGGAGAATGGCTGAATAAATTATGATGTTAGGATTACTAGGTGAGAACTCAGGTTGTCTGGATAGTGACAAGGTGAGAATTCAGGTTGGACAATTACAAGGTGAGAACTCAGGTTGACTTGATAGAAGGAGCAAGCTCATTGGCTGAAGTGGTTCCTCCCAGAAGCCCTTGCATTATCCCACGCCGGGTGTCCTCTCTTTTATTCTCCCAGAGAATGGGCGTGGGATAATGTAAGGGCTTCTGGGAAGAACCACTTCAGCCAATGAGCTTGCTCCTTCTATCAAGTCAACCTGAGTTCTCACCTTGTAATTGTCCAACCTGAATTCTCACCTTGTCACTATCCAGACAACCTGAGTTCTCACCTAGTAATCCTAACATCTCCCCCTTTCTTTTGATTTAGAACATAGGACAGTCATGATCTTGAAACATAAATCACCTAGTTCACCATAGTTCTCACCTAGTAATCCTAACATTATGACATATGATTATTATGAAATACTATTATTTTTTAAGAAATGACAATAATTTTATAATCATGAACCAGAAATTAAAATGTTGCAAACTTCATCATCTGCAAAATGAGGACAATAAATTTTATTTTTCACAAAGTACTCCTGACAAAAATATTTAATGTAAATTCAAGATTATCTTTCAATTTTGTAACTCTTATCTAGATTTCTGTCTGAAAGTAAAATAAAGGCTCACTTTTGACTTTCCAAAGCATTTATTAGGGAATCCAAAAGATATAAAATGATCTCTGTGATCTCAGAAACGTGAACATTCCCTCTAATGATGCAGGTCACAATCTTCCTGTGCTTACTCATCATGCATGACTTTTCTGTGTCCTCCCATTCTCCCATAAATTTCTCTAAAGGGAGTCTATTCGTGCTGAGAATCTTTTTCAAATTCTCTTGCCCCTTCCAAAATACCAATGGAGCACACAGACTCCCTTAGTCACATAGTGGTCATTCCTTAATCTGACCACATTACTGTCTCATCTCTTTTGGTCAAATGTTTGGTCAAATGTTGACTTCTAATGATTTTCTTCATACCATTTCTTCTGAGTAATTCCTTGTTTACTATGCTTTTGCCTATGACTTAAGAGCCTTTCCAAAGTCCTTCATGTACTCCTGTGACAAGGCCAGCAGAACTCTGACTTCTATGACGTGTTTGACCTCTGGAGAATAGTTCTATGCCTCTTTTTTATCATTTATATGAAGATATGGTTTTGCATTTTAGGATTTTGTAAAGAAATGTGCTATTCTTTCTCATTCTGAGTCAGGGATTTCAACTGGAGCCCACAGATACCAAATTATATACATAGCTTTGGATAGATTTCAGGATGTCTATATAGATATTTCTAAAAATGTTTTGAAAGCTTTTTATTTTTTTTAACATAATTGGTTTCTTTTGCAATTCTGATCATGATCCATAAACTTCACCAGATCTCCAAAAGAGTCATTCGTACAAACAAGATAAAGAACTTTTGCTCAGGGATGAACTTTTTAAAAGTACAAAAAGAAAAAGCTTATCTTTCTATTTAGAAAGCTATTTTTGGAGCTGCCTCACCACCACAATCTGTAGAATTGCCACATTATCACTATACTCTGCACATTTGGAGGCCTGTAGTTTACTGCTTCCATCTCCAGCTGGCTCCAAAGAATATCCTTTAATGAGTCTCCTTTGGATACATTAGTCTTGTGCAAATGTCTCCTTTGCTTTTCCCTTGTGAGGACTCTTGGGTTGTCACATAATCATTCAAGTGAAGAATCATTTGTTTCTAAGTGAAGAAATTGAACTGGGCAGGAAAAACTGACCAAGTATCCTCTCTAGTCCATCTCTAATTCCAGAGACATCATAAGGCAAAGGCAGGATTTGGAATCAGATTTTTTACTCTAAATCCATGGATCTTTCCAGTGTATCTTCATGCTTTATTGTGCATGAAGATACATGGGGCAATATTGATCAGTCTTCTCGGTCTCCATTGAAAGATTTATAGGTCATGCCTGGGTGAAATTATTTATTGTCCAAATGCATATCTAATTGATGTAATATATCAGAATAAATGGGGAAAAAAACTAAGTACATTGGAAATCCTTAGAAACACCTGGAAATTTATTAGTATTATTTTCTTTTTTAAAAGGGTATGTTTTTACTTTTTTGCATTTTCAGAAATAAAATTCTTGGATAATAGTAATAATAAAATTAGCTAACATTTATATACTACTGACTATATGCCACACACTGCCCTAAGCACATTCCAAATAGTATTTCATTTTATCCTTATGACAATTTTGGGAAGTAGATACTATTATTAACCCTATTTTAAAGATGGAGTAACTGAGGCAAACAGAAGTCAAATAATTTGCCCAGTCACAAAGCTAATAAGTATCTGCAGCTGAATTTGAATGTTGGATTTCCTGATCCCAGGTCCAGAATTCTATCCACTGTGCCATGACATGAATTTGTAAAATTATTGTGATTCTGTGCTAAGCTGCTATATATCAAAAGCCAGGAAGGTGAATCTACTCTGTTCACTATTTGATTCAGTTTCTAACTACTTTTTCCTGAACTTTTCAAAGATTTTAACAAGAAGCAAAAGAGAAGTATTATTTTCAGTTAATAGCCTGAGGGGAAATAATTTTAACAGTAATTAGAACTAAGGAAAAATGCAAATTTTGGGGAGGAGAGGGAGAGCATCTGACTGAAGAGCATTATTTAGAATTCAAACTATTGGATACTTAGGCAGGAATGCCACCCAGGAAGCCCTTGCCTTGCAGAAATTCTGGAAAAGAGATAGAACATGAAAGGATGCAACATGTATAATCTTCAATTAAGAAAAGACAGATGCTAATGCATGTAAATGCCCTCAAAGTACAAGGTATTATCATAAGGAGACCTTTGGGAAGTTTTGCTTCGAGGTCCAGATTTTTAGCTTGGATTTAGTTGGCAAGAGTGAAATAATTTGTAGCAAAGCTCTTAAACTCTCATTAGTGGACCAAGAGAATAACTGAAAAACTTCTGATTTCTATAACAGAACTCCTGTATCTAACTGGAGAGATTGTTGTACAAGAATAATTTTTAAAGATTTAGTTTTTCTCAGTGTGGTAGAAAGCTTTACATCTTCAGATGGTATTTGAAAAACATCATAGAGTGTGAAGACTAATTAGGGTCATCAACCATGTAGAACACAGAATTTTTATGAGAAAATAGGCAGAGGATAATACAGACTAAGAGAAAATACCCATTGATGAACAGTAAGGGACCTTATCCAATAGAAAAATCCAAAGGAAGTAGTTATATTCCTATCATTTGAGTAATAAGATCATAAAATTACAAATTTGGAACTGGGAGAGACCTTAATGGTCATCTAGTCCAGACCTCTCATTTTGTAGATGAAAAAAACTGAGGCTCAGAGAAGTTAAATCTCTTGCCAAAGATCATGCAGTTAAGCTCAGGCAAAGTATTGGAGGCTATTTTCATATAAAATTTTTCTTTACTTGTTGGGATATGGACAAATGAATTTTTCATTCTTTTTTCTCTAATTCTTGGGCTATAGAACCAAAAAGACATTACTAAATTAAATTTGGCACATAGTATAGTGACTTGTAAGTGGAAGTGGAAATGTACTTTTGCTTTTGCAGAACATGCATCTACGTTTATTTGGAGGGAGACAGAATGGTATAGTGAAAACAATACTCATTTTAATCACAGGACCTGGGTTCAAATCAGAGCCACTTAGCCTCTCTCAAGCTCCATTTCTTTATCTGCAAAATTATAAGATTGGATAAATAGCCTTTGAAGTTCCTTCTAGTACTAGAGATATAACACTATTACCCTAAACATGGTTCAACATCTAGCACCAAATGAGATCATATATGTAAAATGTTTTGAAACTTCAAAGGGCTACTTAAGCATTTGCTATTATCATTAATATGGAAGTAGACCATGGTTTAAGAAAGGAAGACCAGGAATAGAAGTCTGAAAGCAAGCTTCTATTCCTTACAAAAGAGCTTTGTAGAGAGAGAAGGGAATTGATCACTCAATATTAGGTTATGCAAATGATGTCTATTCACAATCTGCAATTAAAAAATGAGATTGTAATAGGATGAAATTAGGAAAAATAATATTTTTTAAAAGTAAAGTGACCCATGTCAATCTGAATGTTTTGAGTTACAGGGATATACAAAGCTTGATTACATTCCAGAAGTCATGCTAATCAGGTCCCATACTTACATTAGTTCTTAATCCATTTGGGCAAATTAGAATGTGAAACAGGGTTGGGAGGTCACTTAGGGGAGAATGATTCACTTTGATTTCCCAATAACTTGATATTCTTTCCTTCAAAAGCTTAGATTTTATCCTTAGTTCTAATACTTTAGGTATCTAGAATCATAGATAGCAAACTTTTTTAGGACTAGAAAGGACCTTTGCTATCATCTTGTCTAGTATTCTCACATTAAAGATGAGAATTCAAAAATGAATGAACAGTTGGGAAGATCTAATGCATAATTATTTTTAAAGAAATTAGCATAGAGCCCACCACATAGTAGGTACTTTATAAATGTTTATTTCCTTTTCCAAGCAATTTAATTAAAAAGCTTTTATTAAGTGCTCACTGTGTGCTAGACATCATAATAAGAGTTGAGGATACAAATAAAAAAAGCAAAATATTCCCTGCCCTCAAGGAGCTTCTATTCTAAAAGGCAAAAACTAATACATAAAAGGAATTAATGATCATTGATGGATGACATGGTCTGGCAAGTTACAGGAATGGCAAGTGAAAGGGGCCTTTGCATCCATCTAGTCCAATCTCCTAATTTTATAGATGAGAATTTAGGGTCCATATAAATTCAATGACTTGATCACACAGGAAATAACAGATAAAATTCAAGCACTGATATTCTGACTCTAAAACTAATATGACTACATTCCAATTAGTGTGAGTAATAAATCCCCTAATATACAAATTTGCCCTATTGAAAGTTATAATTTTGTAATAGGTGATAATTGGTTTCAGTCCAATGGAAATTTGCCAAAAATTCAAATAATGCACCACTTCATTAGATTCATTATTTGCACTAATTGGGAAGTAACATTATTCATCCTATTATACCATAGTTATGCTTCATCCATTTTCTTGTGAAGTATCAAAATAAATAAGAGAAAGCTTTTTTTGTTTGTTTAAATTGAATTTCTTTAACCTTTCCCTTTACTTTTTTGTGGAGATGTTTATGGCATGCAGCTGTTGATGATCTGGTCACTAAGACAATCCTTTTATCTTTTCTAATTTTTTTTTTTTTTTAGACACTGACACATTTGGGAAACACAAGCATGTCTGTGATCCATGGTTTCCAGACCTAGAATAATGAGTAAAGTTTGGCATACCTTGATTTTTCTGTTCATCCATTTTCATGTGTCAAACTAAATCCAGATTTGTGCTATATATCTTAAGTTTGGCTTCTAACTTTATTGTGCTGTCCTCCAGTCAGCAAGCTGAAATGCTTTATGCTCATGTATGCAATTAAATCTACTCAACAGTGAGAAGAGTTGATACACAATAGGTATTGCTAATCAGAATGTCTGCATAACCTCTCCCAAGCTATTGCCTATGAATACATCTAAATCTATACAATCCTAAACTTAACCAAACAAATAAACAAAAAAACCTTTATAGCTCCAAAAGGACCATTGCCTGTTGTCTAATGTCTCCCCTCCCTTTCTTAGCTAAATTCATTCAAAAAGATATTTATTCTTAGTGTCTCCACCTCCTCCCTTCTCACTTTCTTTTTCTGTAATCTGGTTTATAACCTTATCATTGGACTGAAACTGCTTTCCAAATTACCAGTTATTTTTAGATTCCCAAATCTGATGATCTTTCCTTAGTCTTAATCTTCTTTGACATCCTGAAAATATTTGACCACTGATCTTTTCTGCACTTATTCTTTTCTTGGCCTTTTTGTGGTACTGCTCTCTTTTGATTCTTATCCTATCTTCTGACCATTCATCAGTCTCCTTTATTCCTGGACTATTCAACAATGTTGTGCTTACTAAGAGCATTCCCCAAGGCTCTGTCATAAACTCCTCTTTCTACTCTTTCACTTAATAATCTCATTAACTCCAATGAGTTCATTATTATCTCCATGTAGATAATTTCCTGATCTATTTATCTAATCCTTCTTCTTGGAGGCAAATAGATGGCTCAGTAAATAGAATTCTGGGCCTGGAGTTAGGAAGAGTCATCTTCTTGAGTATAAGTCTGATATTTACTAGCCATGTGACTATGGGCAAGTCATTTAGCCATTTACCTCATCTATAGAATAAGCTGTAGAAGGAAATGTTAGACCTTCCACTATCTCTGTCATGAAAATACCATGGACAGTATGGCCTGTGGAGTCATAAAGAGTTTGACACAAATGAACAATATAAAGTTTCTCTTCTGAGCTTCACAAGTACTGCATTATGAATTGCCTTTTGGATATTTCAAATTAGATTTACTATTGGAATACAATACTCAACAGCTAAACTCATTATCCATCCCCACTCCCAAAAAATTCCTCTTCCAAACTTCCCGATTACTATTGAGGGGACCATTATCCTTTCAGTCATGTATGTATTTCTGGTATCATCTTCAACTTCCCCTTCCTGCTCATTCCATATTATCTAATTAGCTGCTAATTCTTAACATTTCTTTCTCTCTGTTTTTCACCTATGTCTCTTTGTCTCCTAAGCCACCAGCTTTGTCCAAGTACTCATTTATGACCTCTTATCTGGCCTATTGCAATAACCTTCTACTTGGTCTCTACAAATAGAGTAATACAAGTAGAATAATGGTCTCTACAATGTCTCTTTCTGCTCCAATCTATACCAAGTGATCTTATGACAGCCTAGGTATATCTGACCTTATCTCAACTCCTCCCCACAACTCAATAAAATGCCTGCCTCAAAGGATTAATATATAAACTCTTCTGTTTAAATGGCCATGAATATGGTAGAAACAGGGACTGTGGGGCATTTAGAGCTTGGCCAGGCATGGAAGACCCCAAGGTCATTATTTTGATTTTAATCTTGCCACTGGAATTTGATGATTCTGGAAGAGAAAAATTGACTTTATGCAACTCAAAACATTATTCTGTGATGTCATTGGTCTTCAAAAATGAAAGACAAACAACACCTTGATATCTGTGTATGTATATGTGTATTTCCATATTTTCTACCCCAGTAGATTGTAAGCTAAACAATTGTCTTTTGTCTCTTTTTGTAGCCTCAGTTCTTAGCACAGTGCCTGGTACATAGTAGGAACTTCATAAATGTTTTTTTAATTGAATTATTTCATTTAATATTGTATGCCAGGCACTATATTAAGTGCTATAGATTTAATTGTTAAAGAGAAATACAGTCTCTGTCCTGAAGGAGTTTACAATTTAATCAGGAAGATAAAACACAAAAGGAGGCAGGAAAGTGGAAGAGAGGAAATACTAGAAAGTACCTGGAAACTTGTTTTTTGTGGTGCTGAAACCACATAGAACAGCAAGTGCAAAGTGGAGTGAATTGGAAGTTGAATATCTATTTTCTATAAAGGAAGACATTGGAAGGAGTTAGGTGCTCTGTCATCACCATCTAGTCTTCAAATCAGAGAAGGGAGGTAGATAAAGGAAGTATTATCATTCAAGGTAACAAGGTAGTGGATTTGGAAGATATGAGTTTGTGATACAATCACAAAAGGCCTGGAAAGATTTACATGAACTGATATTGAATGAAACCAGCAGAACCCGGAATACATTGTACACAACAACAGGAGGTATGTGTGATGATCAACTATGAAAGATTTGACTCTTTTTAATGAGAAATTCAAAGCAATACCAGTAGACTTTGGATAAAAAAATGTCATCTGCATCCAGAAAAAGAACTAAGGAGACTGAATGTAAATCAACATATGATATGTTCACTTCTTTTTTGTGTTTTTTTTTTCCCCTTTTTGCTTTGATTTTTTTTCTCCCAAAGTGATTCATAAAGCAATGTGTGTTAATTTTTTTTTTTTTTAATCTAAGGGAAAAAAAAGAAGTGATGACTTTATTCTGAAAGTGACATCTTGTTGGGCAATTGAAACTAGGCAAAACAGAAGTTGCAGTGGTTCTTCTTCATGGGAGACCTCCATCTTCTGATCCTAAACCCCTGTATTAGCTGCACATACTTGGAATCCTCTTCCTTCTAACCTCTACTCCAGAAGCTCTGTCTTCCTTTAACACTCTGTCTAAGCAATATCTCTGTCAGGAGGTCTTTTCTGCTACTGACATTTGTTAGTGCTTTCTCCTCTAAGGTTGCCTTAGTCTAAATATCTAATATCTAAATATCTAGTCTAAATATATCTTGTATATATGTATTTTGCTAATCCCATAAAAATATAAGCTCCTCAAGGGCAGGAACTAATTTTTTTTCTATGTAACTCAGCCCTTAAGACAATGTTCTTACACTTACTACATGTGAATTGTTTCATCAGTTGAATCTTTTTGCTTTGGTTTATTACTGTACTAAGTATCATGAAAAGCAAGGTAAAGAGGTAAGAAAAAAAGTCAATTACCAATTGTGTCTGCTCTTGGGAGTCTTTAAAGATATAGCAATGACCATTCACCATTAGTGTATACACACTAATACACACAAAAACACAAACACATACTCATGTTATAGAGAAGTCAAATAGGACAGGATATATTCAATTTTTATGCATATACCTTTTATATTTATGGGGCATTGCTATGAAATATGTATTTTAAAATAAACATAACCCTGATTTTATCAGTATCCTTCCTCTGTTCTTTGAAAAGATGAATGAAAAGAAGACAGACTTCTCATGGCCCTGTTTCTTTATCTTGATGTTTCATAATTTCTAAGGTTCCTTCCAGTTCAAAAGGCTGTGATACCTATTGAATGACTATGCTTTGCCTAATAAATAGCTCTATCCAGCAGCTCATGTTCATTGATCCATCAAGGATTTAGGATGATGAATATTTGATATTTGATACAATCTTACACTGTCATCTTGTACGCTGGAACAGAGAAGTTCAACTTTGAAATATGAGATAATAATTTCTCTGAAGATAAGTCTCTTGTCCAAATCAGATTCTTTCCAGTTGCTTGCAGGGGCCTTTATAGCTTGAACAAAAAAAGCCCTGGAACTTTAGTATTTTCTAAGACCTTGTCGTCTTCTTGGAGTAACCCTGGATTGAACCAGTGACCAACAAATCCATGTACGTTCCTTTCAGAGAACACCCTGACCTGACCGTCCTGGCAACAACACATGCATATCTTTTAGATGTCTGGTTGTTAGAGGGCCCCATGTCTTGAGGCTTCTAGAGAGAAGGTTTGCTTTTAATTTGTGGCTTACTGGGTTTTGTCATGTGCTGAAAATTTACAACATTATCACTGCAAAATTCTTGTCAGAAAAATGAAAGCAAAAGGCTTACACTGCCTGCTGATTCTTCTTCTTCTTATGCCCTAAAATGACTTGTGGTCTTTTCTAACAGTGAAAAATAGAGTAATGGGAGAGTTGTTTTCAAAGAAATTTTGGGTTTCATTTTCAGGGCATTACATGTCTTTCTACCTCTGAGCAGCATTTCCCTCATATACACAACCATGTCTTAACTCTGTAGAAAAGTAAACCATGACTTTGACCTCATCAGAATTTATCTGAACATTGAGTTTACTATGTTCATAGGACTTTTAAGTTGAAAAAGACCCTATAAATGAGCTGATTTAGTCTCCTCATTTTAGAAGTAAACTGCCCTGACAAGAAGTGATATGCTCAGTATAATTAGGGCCCCAGTAACTATGTAGCTGTATATATTTAAACATGGATGTGTATGTGTATAACGAGAGACACAAATACACATGACTATTGGTTGTAGAATGTAAAATTCTTTGAGGCAAATACTATTTGCTTTGTCTTTATATCCCCACTATGCAGCATAGTGCTTTGCACATAGTAGGCAGTTAATAAATGTGTGATGGATTGTATTGGCAATAACAAAGGAAATTATTAAATTATTATGGAAAGGAATTGCTGTTCTTTCTGTTTGTTTTTAGAGAAGTACCTACATGAATAACATAGTAAGGTATTTTTCTTTTTCTTTAATAAATCAATTATGGGCTATTCTATGCTCTAGGCACTCAAGTTAGGTGTTTATCAAACTTTATTTCTTGTCATCCAAAGTGATTTGTTATTACATTTATACTCAGATAAGACAAAAAGAATGACCTATGTTGAATATCTAAATGTTGAGTATGAGCTCTTTAAGAATAGCCCCCAAATGGGCTGTCATTCCAAGACCTAAAACTATGGCATAGTGAGACAGACAATTCCTAAATGAGCAGAAATTTGGGCCAATTGCTAATGGATCTCCCAGAAAGAAGAGCCTAGCAAATGTTGTTTCCGAGTGCTTTCACTTGCTGAGATCTTTTGGAAATGCCACCTCTATCTTTGAACTTGCCATTATATCAATACGACACCACACCAAAATGAGCTACACCATATCCTATCCTGTGATACCATGCCATTACTTCCTAGATATACACAGAACATGGCTGAGTATACACATATTTCCCACACTCCATGCGCTGTTATATACATGTAGTACAAGCTTTTATTAAATAAGTGTTTGATGCTTTGTTGCATGCTAAAGTTCCAAAGATAAACATTCTAGAGTCCCATTCTAAAGAAGCTTATATTCTAGAAGAGAATGGAAGGTGTTTTCACTATCCATTTATTTCTTTTGTATAAAAGAGAAGAGACATTTTCTGGAGCAGAATAGGAAATCACACAAACAATATCTCAATGGCTTATACTAAGTGGTACTCAGAACAATGTTACTATCCTCAGATAATATATGTGAGGGAGGGTAATCAGAGAGAAGTAGAAGCACTTTAAGGGAATACATGAAAAGGAAGGGGAAGGATTCAAATTCATGAAGAATTATTAACCATCCATTCTTGGAATATATAGCTCCATGGTAGGAATCCTCAAAGAAGAAATTTTTAAAATTTACATAAGCCCTGAAGGTGTTGTGCAAAGCATATTTTACTAATATTTTCATTATCTATATTTTTTCTTTACTAGGTGGTATAGTGGATAGAAACCTGGACTTGGAATCAAGAAGACCTGAGTCCAAATTCAGTCTCATACAGTCCCCAGATGTTTAACACCGGACAAGTCACTTAACCTCTGTTTGCCTCAGTGTCCTTATTTGTAAAATGGGGATAATCATAGCACTTTACCTCCCAGCACTTTGTGAGGGTCAATAAGATAATTATAAAGTGCTTAACACAGTGTCTCATATATAGTAAATTCTGTATATTGATATCATTATTACATTACAATAGATGTATCTTATATAAAAGAAAAGAAGTTTTATTATTTAAAAAGACAATTCTTTAAAGCTTGGGTGCACTCCTTCCTCCATACCTTTTCTTTTGGGTATAGAAGACCTTTAACAAAGGCTCAATTAAACATGGTTACAATCTGGGTATATTACACTCCTGGAACTCTTCTTTAAAACACATTTTAAGTTGATAACCACATTTTGCCAAGTACTTTTGCCCTTAATTTTTAAGCCCACGTGTCTATTAAAGGAAATTTAATTCATATGTTTCTGATTCATTTACACTTAACACATTAAAATGTTGGTTTGTAAGAGCTATTTGATACTCAATAGTCTTTTGGAAAATACATATACAAATCCCAAACACACACACATACATAGAAACACATACACTCTTCAAAGCAAAGCAAAACATAAATTGTCAGTATCCTATTAAAGCTAAGTTTGGTTGGAATATCAGAACTAGTCTATTTACTTGGTCCCATGGTGCAATTTTAAAGATATGTATCAAGCAAGAATGCTTCATTTTACTTCTTAGATCTGAAGAGCATATCATTTATCTAGAAATATGAAGCAAGAACTAACTCCTTATACCATACATACATTCCTAGATTTCAAAGGAAAAGCAGATAGCTAAAGACACAATATAGTAGTGGAAAGAACACTGTCTTTGTAGGTAGAAGACCTGGGTTGTGATTCTGATATATGCTGCCTTGTGTAATCTTAAGGAAATAATTCAATGTTTTTGAACTTCACTTTCTTTATTTGTCAAGATTTTGAGGTTTCCTTCCAGCTCTAGACCTAAGATTCTAGGGAAATACCTTTACTCTGTTTCAAAGTCAGAGAACCTTGGGGCAAAGGGGTAATCATGGAGGAAGGAAGGAAGGATGTGTTAAGCACCTACTTTACAAATAGTATCTCATTTGATCCTTGCAGTAGTTCTGAAAGATAACTGCTGCTATTATTTTCATTTTACTCTTGATAAAGTAAGGCAGACAGAGGTTGAGACTCAGAAGTCATACTTTGTAGGTATTTGAGAGCAAATTTGAAATTCAGGTCTTCTTCATTCTAGATCCAGAACATTGTCCATTATACCACCTAGATATCTTTATACTATGTAATTATGGGAGTTATAATTCCCCCAACCTCCATTATGCAGATCAAGAAACTGAGGCACAGATTAGTGAAGATCAACTTGCCTGGGGTCACACTACAAATTAATGGAAGAGGTGGAATTGGAAAGGATGTTGTAAAATTTTGTTTACAACCTTTAATCTTACATTGCTTCTACTGAAAGAGACATTACTTTTTCAAGAGTGTTTTGAAGATAAGTATTGTGGAAGTAAAGCTAACACAAGTTTTTCCCCTACAACTAAAAAAAACCCTTCATTTGAGGCCCTAGATAATCTTTGCATTGCTTGCCTTTTCAGTTGCAGAGACTGTGTTCTTAATCTTGCTAACACAAAGAAAACAATGAACCTCTTTCTCTGCTAGTTGTAAAGGGTCATAAGCAAAATGAGTTTTTGGCAGACTAGTTCAAACTAGACGTGTAACCACATGCAAAAATGACTCTAAATTTAGCACATCATTTGTCAGAGTTAACTCTTCCCCTGCTCAGAAAAAAGAAGACTGGTTCACTATCTTCCTGTGGTACAACTGGATTCCTGTGATTTTTTCCAAATGAAATTGAGTTCTTCACTGAATCTCTAATCAAAATATAAAAATAACGCTCCGCAAAAAAAAGATTGTACATGACACAATAAAGCTTTGTTACATCTTGAAAAACGTATGTATTAAGTTTAACAAGATAGTGAAAAAAAATAGTGAATCTCTAACCATTCCTTATTGTTCAAGTGAAAAAAGAAAAAAATAATTATCTATTAGTTTAGTGTTCTGAAAAGACCTATTGTGGTCGTGCAGTGGATAGAGAGCCTTACCTGGAGTCAGGAGGAAGCGAATTCAAATTTAACTTCAGACACTTACTGCTATGTGATCCTGAACGAGTCACTTAACGTGGTTTGCCTCAGTTACTCATCTGTGAAATGAGCTGGGAAGGAAATGGCAAATCATTCCAATATCACTGCCAAGAATGGGGTCATGAAGAGTTGGACATGACTGAAACAATTTAATAATAATAAAAAAAGGTACACATAAGAAAAAGTGAGAATTTGTACAATGACTTTCTGAGTTAGATTCAGCATCTTCTTAACTCCAGTAGTAAGCTCAAGCTACTGCTTGTTATTAGACATAGTAGAATCACTCAAACATAGTGAATATCCACTATGTTAATGTTATCAACTGGCTAACATTTTAAATTATTTTTCTTCCTCCATCTTTTAAAATTACTGTTAACAATCATCACAATATAATAGTAACACCCCCCAAAAAATTGGTTGTATATGACACAATGAATCTATGTTACATCTTGTTTATTTAAAAAAGCATATATTAAGTTTAACAAGATAGTAACAAAATTTCCTTGTTTGTTTCTGTCTGACTGATGATTGTTGCTATTTGTTCATATTTATATAGAATGAATCTACTTCTGTGGAAACTTGACTAAAATTCATCCCCAGACTGTGTCCCTGGACAAGTCACTTAATCCTGTTTGCCTCAGTTTTCTCATCTGCAAAATGATCTGGAGAAGGAAATGGTAAACCACTCCAGTATCTTTGCCAAAGAAGACCTATATGGGATCATGAAGACTTGGATATGACTGAATACTACTACAATACTATATCTAGGAGGTTTCTAATACCTGAACATAAGAAATTGTAACCAAACTTCACTTGTTTCTATTTGTAGCAGCAAGACAAAGATTAAGATACTTCAATCAGTTTTCCATGGTATAATTTTCTGACTTAGAAAATTTCTGTTATGTGCTTATCAGGTATAAACAAGAAAAGACTTCAATAGGTATTAGATTTAATTTTTTTTTAAATCCACAAAACTAATATGCTTAGAGAAATGCCTACATGCCTCCCTATTATAGGACTACCATAGAGCAAAAGAGAAAATGATCAAGATGCAAGAAATAAATGAAACTCTGTTGGTGCAATTTGAGTTGAATTTTTTTTTGGGGGAAAGAGAGTTGATATTTTTATTTCTTGTCTCCTTTCCTTTCTCCTTCTCATGTTTCTTCTCTTTTCCCTCTTCTTCCTTCTCCTTCTCCTTTTTCTTCTTCTCTTTCTTCTCCTCTTCTTGATTATCCTCTTTCTACTTCTCCTCATTTTCCTTCTCCTCCTTTCTTTCTTCTTTTCCTCCTCCTCTTCCACCTCCACTCTTCATTAACTCTCCTCTCTGTCTATGTTATCTCTTATTCTGTTCCCACTTTTTCATCTTCTGCTCATTCCCTTTTCTTTCATTCCCGCCTATTCTTTACCCTCATTCCTATTCCCTTCCCCCACCTTATTTTTCTCTCTTCCAAGGGAAAGAAACACTATTCCCAGAATCCTCTTAGGACATTCTTAATTGAAAGCAATGATTATGAGTCAGTCCTTTATATTAAGTGAAATACTCTTGCATGAATCCCCAGGGATGAAGTGATTAGCTTAGCAAAAAGGAGCCAATAGAATGGACTCCTGTTGTCTTTGTAAGCAATGGAAAGAATGAAATAAAATTTTAAAAAAGAAAGGAAAAAGATAAGCTGAGATGATATGACTTTCTTTCAAAACACGTCTCTCCCTGAAGCAACCGGGCAGGCACATGCACAGATAGAACATGGATCACATTTCTAACGGTTTAAGATTCAGATTTTGTCAAAGGATACTATTTGTTCTCATGCCCAAACTGTATCCTACACTGTCCCATTGTCTGGAATATAATGGAATATAATGTTAGCCTCGGACAGTGGTTATTGAGCTGGTGCCAGCCTCACTAATGAACATGTGTTTTCAATAATAATATGGCTACTTGTAAGTTGGATGGCAAAAAGCCAGACACTTAATGTTGAGGGGGCAACAGATGCAAAAAGTGCCATCTCCTAAGATGATTACATTTCCAAAATTTCTCTGGCCTTAAAGTTGCGATTCAGAAAATCAGAATCACCCATCATATTATCTGAAGATATATGATACAAAATAAGATGGAGGGAAACCTGCTGAAAAAGAAACTGATAACTGCATCATATGGAAAAATCCAGCCTGAGCCAGTAAGGTGGTAGAAGGATTAGGGATTAGGATAACTCTTTACTTGAAGCTCAAATCATTCCATACTGGAACCAAAGGGTCTTGAAAACTAGAAGACAGTGAAATGAATTACAGTTTAATGATATTCCCACTACACAGACAAAATGGATTCAATTACATAATGGTAGCATTAAATGTTATTAAGAAGGGGAATACAACGTCTTGAGGCCAGACTTTCAGAAAATCATGATAAGCTGCTTAAAACAGCTGAAATAGCACATTTATAGATTTTCCAGGCCTTGGTTTGTTGAATGGGGGTTGGGAATAAAAGTCATTATATTTACTCACATACTCTGGAGTGCTAATCTGTTATCAAGGATTTAGTACATGGGAAGGCAGTGCCAAGAAATTTCAGATTCTATTATTGCATCTCATCATGTACATTTTGGAGTGGAATACCAGTGTGGAGTAATAAAGCAAAGCAAGGCATCTATCTTGACCGTGTCTCTGGGGCCATGGAATAATTGGCAGTGCTGTGTGTTTAAGGGCGCAAAGGCCATGATGACTATGGGTACATTTGGTTGGGTTGTCAGTTTGCTTCTGTAAAGAATCATTTGCTACTCTGCCTTCTGATAAGGAGCTAGATGATTTCAGAACTTCTATTTTTATCTTAAAATATCAACAAAAAGCTAAAAATTCTCAAATTGCTAGAATGGGAACTGTGTCATTATTTTATTTCTATCCCTAATGCCTGGCAGAGTATTTGGAATATAGTAGGTGCTTACTGATTGATCCAGGAAGGTATTCTATGAATTTACCTTAGACGCATGTTCTCATGCCCTTTAGTGCAGTGAAAAAATATATAGTATAGAGCCATGGAAAGAGCATGGTTTGAAGTCAAGGTTTCTGGGTTCAAATATTATTTTAGAGTCAAGGTTTCTGGGTACAAATATCATTTTATTACTCAAGGGATCTTTAGCAGGATGCTTCCTCTATGGGCTTCAGTTTCCTCATCTGCAAAATGAGAAAGTTGCATTTGATTATTACTTAGATCCCTTTTGGAGTTAATGATCCTATCACTAAAAAGGTTAGAGATAAAACAAAGAAGGTATGTACCAAAGCCTGGAGAATGGGGCTGGAACAGTGGCTGGATTTTAGAACATTATCTTTTGGGAATTGTAGAATGGAGGAGAGATGAGAGGTCATGCAGGGGAGTACTTCTCTATTCATTCACTAAATGCAATTGTTCCCTGTTCTCCAAGTCCCTTGCAAACTCATTTTTGAGTCTTCATGAATACTTGTGATGCCTGAATCATGGACAGAGTGGTCCCTGTTCTTTTCTCCTGAAGTCACAGTTACATTGCTTATTGAAGACCTCAAATCTGATGTTTCATCTGCAGACTTAGAGCTATAAACATTAGTCAAAGAGCTCTTCATAGAATCATTGATTTTATTACTAATGAGGAGAGAGCCAGCTGGCACCTCTCTTCAGACCCACCAGAAGCATGTTTGAAAGCTTAGCCACTATAGTCATTTGTTTCAAGGGCTTAAGACTCTTCTTCTTCCCCAGTAGAAACTCCATACAATTTATAGCCTATTGACTTTTTGGCAGCCTAGAATTGGCTGTGGGTCTCTGTCATCTGGACATGTCCTGATGAAATTCAGCCACTGAACTGGCTATTTGTTTTCTCTTTTCTAAGATAGATTCAGAAAACAGCTCTCAGATGCAAAGCATCATCTCTCTTCATTATGTATAGAGCAAAGGGGGACTATAGTTGAGATATTGCTTCGTAGACAGGTCAAGAGTAATGGAAACCCAGTCTTGTACAGGATGTGAGTACTGTCCCCTGGGATTTGGTGTGGTGGTAGAAGAGTCATGTTGTCTCTCTCTCTCACCCCCATCTTCCTGCTCCATCCCCTCATCCTACCTTGAAGTTAAAATACATTTGGTTTATTGGAATTGAAAACCAAGGATATGAATATCAAAACAGCCTTTACTTTAGAACACTGGACAACTCCCTCCTATCCACACCAGTGTGCACTTACCAGAGGTTCAATAAATACAAAGATTATTTCTTAGCCATTGCTTATCCACAGTGACATCCTGACTACAAGAGGCAATGGACCTCCTAACATTCCCAACACACAAAAGTAAAACAATCTTAATTATTCAGGAAAAGATCAGGGGAAGTATGTGACTCCAGAAAAGCAGATCTAAGACCAGGAAGACACAGAATAGTTAAAGTGAAAGGATAGGACACAAAATTAGAAAAGAAAAAAAAACGAAAAAAAAAAAAAGGAAAAAAAAAAACCTTTAAGCAACAGACATTCTATGAAGCTGGCCAATTCTGCATTCTTAGAGTAATAGCAACTGACATTTATTTATATAACTCTTTAAAGTTTGCAAAGCACTCTACAAACATTCTTTTAAATAAGTTTCACAGCAACACTGAGGGATCAGTATTAGTAGTACTAACCCCATTGTATGAATGGATGCAGAAATAGACTTAAGAGGAAATCGAGGCTCTGTGTTGACACATTGGCATAGAACAAGTAAATATTGGAGGACACTGGTCACTGATATTTCTCTAAGCTCAAAAGACTTAGTCTCTTGGACTTATTTGGCAGTCTGATGAACCCCAATGTCTCCATCTCAGAATAATGTTTTTCTATGTATAAAACAAAATACATCATATTACAAAGGACACTAATTATAATGAAACACAATCTCCAAAATGTTTTTCCATGATGTTCAAGGATACCAGGTAAGAAAGCCCTCTGCTAAGGCATAGCAGAAATGCAAGCTTCACTATTTGGACATAGATCCACACTTGGGAGATGAAGTCTCTTGAAGCAATGGAATGCAAGTTGTCCCAAAAGTCTTAGTGTAATTTGCTGGGATATTCTGCATTTTTTTTCATCTAAAGATTAAATTTCAGAAGAAAATAGAAAAATTGGATATGATAAGAAAAAAACTTGGTAATAATTTAAGCTATGGTATAACGTAGAAAGGGGAATTCACATTAATAGTTAAGCATTTTGTAACCAAGTAGAACTATTTTGCATTCTTATTGGCTGTGAGATTAGAGCCATCACTAGTACTCCCAGAGTGTATACTTGAGTGTGTATATTTGTATGTATTATATTGTCCATTTAACAGCATGGCATAAAAGCATACTTCATTTCTAAGAGAGTATATAACTTCAAGGTCCAACAGAATATAAGCTGTAAATTCCTTGAGAAACTATTTTAATTTTTGTCTTTGTAGCTATAGATGTAACAAAGATCCTGGCACATAGAAGGCTCTTAATTAGGACTTGAATGAATGAAGGACTGAATGAATTGCTAAGATTAAAAGCAAACCATGTGATAATGATGAGGGATTAAAAAAAAAGTGAGTTATATCTCAACATATTACAGTTTGTCCTCTTCCTCTTTTTTTCTGCCTTTTGCCCGTCTTCAAGTCTCTTCCTCTTCCTTCTCTTTCCCTGCTCCTTACCCTCCTCCTTCTCTTTTCTTTTTTCTCTTTTTCCTTTTGTTTTCTTCCTCTTCCTCCTTCATATTCATCTTCTTCTTTCTCCTCTTCCTCCTTGCTTTCCTTTTTTTTCCTTGCTTCCGATTTCTTCCCATATATTTTAAGTATAATAAATTTATGGGTATAGTGCTGTAGAATTTTAGCATTGAAAGATGTCCTTACACATCATCTAATTTAACTTTCTTGTTTAATAGATATTTGAGTAATATTTCTTTATAAAAATGATGCCAGACTCTCACAGAAATAGCAACAGTAACAGTGTACCCTAATAAGCTTAGACAATAAACCAGAAGTTAGTAAATCTTTGCTGTAATATTTATTAGTTAGCTGATCAAAGTTGAAGTTAATGTAAGAGAAAAAACAGCAAATAGCTAGAATTACAAGCACTTTTTACTTTGGGTGAGATTGACTTCAAGGTTGATGACAGGAGATGTATTATATCACATTAGGGATATTCAGATGAAGAAATGAATGGATGATTGTGTATGCCTTTCTGTATTTTTATCACCATTGAGGATCTAGCCAAGCTGCCAAAACTGGAAGAGAACTGGAGAGAAGCTAAATTATAAATGCATTCTTGCCAGTTAGCTGAAAATTCTCACCAGTGTCTGTATGTATTTATGTGTGTGTTCATATGTGCATTGCATGTATATGCATGTACCAATCACATATATGTATTCTTGGAACATTGTCATCTATTAATTTCTTTTGCATTTCTATACTTCAAAGAGTTGGATAATTATGTTGGATTATAAATGCAAAAATTAAATATTTGCTTTTAAATTTATTCTTGTTCAACTAATGAATCAAGTCAACTGACCCTAAACATCTCTTTGGAACTTATTTGCTCTTCATTCTTTTTAAGTTCCATTTGCAAAATGGTCTTCTTAACACAAACTGCAACAATTAGTTTTAAAATAGGCTGGAACTAGGATAAAGGTAACTTGTGATTAAAACAAAATATCTATAGAGATTTAATGACAATATTGAGTAAATATTTTAATTGATCACTAAGGATCTATATTATGTAATTACTAAAAGAGAAAGTTTTTCCCTCTTATTTTTAGCATTAAACAGCTTTCTTGGACCCAAGCTTCTGGCCTAGGGCTTTTCTCTTCCTTATGCCTGATAGCTGGGGAAGGATAAAGACAGCTAATAGGAGTGATTCAGTTCTAAGAAGGACTCTCTTCCTGTTGTAAAGAAGCATCATATTTATGATCATGATTTATGATCCTATTTATAATGGCAAAGACAAGACATGGGGGGTAGGTATGAATGGGATGATGATGACTATGATAATGATTATAATAACTATGCTGATAATGACTATTAGATATATAATGCTTACTTTGTCCCTAACATTGTATTAAGCACTTTATAATACATTGTCATTTAAATTAGAGAATGATGGTAAGGATGGAGAAATATCAATAAAATGTGCCAGCAGAAGAGTTGGTGATAGTGACTGAGAGGAAACATGATGCTTATATATTCTTCCTAATTTCTTTTGCTCATTGAAAATCTTTGAGCAGAGGCTGGACGATCACTTGCTCAGAAAGTTGTAGAATAGGGCTTCCTGTTTAAGGACAGGTTGGAGTCAAAGATTTCTGAGGTTCCTTCTAAGCTCTGACTTCTATGTAGAATATTGTGAGGCTCAGTCAATGTTGGGGGCACATAAATTACTCTCACTTCCCTTGAAGGGTTTATGTAACCCATGAAGGACCGGGTGAATAACACTGCAATTGGCACCAAGTATTCTGAAGCCCGTGATTTTTATCAGCTGAAGCCAAATAACTCAAGCAAATTTGAGGTTGTTTCTTATTCCAGTGGCGTTATTCTCCAGAACCATATTACTCATCTCTGATCTTGCCACTTCTTATTAAGTAGAGGACCTATTGAATGCTGAGATATGAAGATCATACTGGCTAGGAATCAATAATTCCATCCAGCTCAAGCATGTGATGAATCACTAACATACAAATAATGATGAGGAAGAGGGTGTTCCATCAGCTGTTGATGTTCATTGCTGATGAAAGTGATCCAGAAGAAGAATGTAACAACTGTACAAGTTTTAGATTTCACATCTATTAGTAGACTGACATTATCTTTATTTTGCATACCTTTAGTCTGCATCATAATGTGATATCATGCTGATACATACCAGACTCCCGTTCTAGCACATGGATGCAATGTTTTTAATGATGTTTTCTGGATTTTTGTCTATTGTGTCTCATGTTACATAACAGGTCACTTAAAGCTTTCCTGTTGTAACCCCTAAAACACTCATATGATTCCATCATCCATATATTTCAATTCATCATATGTATGTTTTCATACCAATATTTTATTTGTAGTGGTATATTACTGGAGCTTTTTAATATATCAGGCCCTGAAGAATTAAAAATGAGTCTTTTTCCAAGGACAATGAAACAATGGAGAGTGTGAACAGGTCACAACACATAACAAATAAAGACAAATGAAGAAGAAATAAAGTATCAAAGAAATGTGTGAACATGAAAGAAGATGGGCTGAATACATGGTGAGATTGAAAAATAAATAGACTATGTGCTTTTGTGGTATCTTCACAATGTCAAGAGGAAATCAAGAAAGCTTTAATCCATAAGCAGTTAGCAAATACATGCTAGATGCTAAGCAGTGTACTAAATACTAAGGATACAAAGTGTAAGGATTCAGTCCCTGCCCTTGAGAAGCTCACAATATGTCTAGCACAGCACCATACCATATTCAACAGATGACCTGTCCTTATAATTAGGGTAGGAAATTGATTATGGTCACCCAAGATTGGCAGATATGACTGGGTCACAATCTGTATTGATAGAGGAAACATCCACTTTGATAAGATTAGCAGATTCCTCTAAGTGTCTGAGTTTTCATAGAATAACCAGGTCAATATTTTAGAAAGTTATAATTTTATGACAAACAATGTTTCTGATTATGGATGTATAATTAAATGGAGAGAGACCACATCTAGAAGTCTATTGCCAATTCTGGGACAAAGAGGATTACTCTTAGGAACACTGTTGTTACAATGGCACACAAATTTTAGGTGACCCAAATGCCAAAAGGCTTATGTGGGTAGATGCAAATATGAGCAACGTTATTATGACAAAGGGAAAGGAGGTAAGCTGGTTGTGTAGGAAGAACAATAAAAGACAAAATTTCAAGGTACAAAAACAACCAGAGGAAAAAATTTGAGCATTTGGCAGGAAAGCTGGGGAAGGGGGTGGGGAATGGGATGTTCTCTGAAGGATACCTGTCTTGATATGAGGACAAGAACTATGCATGAGGAAATGTGACTAAGTTGTAATATGTACTCATGGAGTGAGCAATGAGAGTCATCCATTCACTCAAAAAGTACTTCTTTCAAAAAATGCATTGCTACTTATTGTTTTTATGCCCCTCCCTTCATTCCCCAATGTAATCCTTCTTTACTCTTTCCACTAGAATTTCCTTTCTTATCATAAGGAATAAAAAGAAAGTAAAAATCAATTCAGAAAAAATGCACATTAATCATGTTCAGTGGACCATGGATTACTCCATCTCCATGTGACTTCAGATATTTTCTAATTGTAAGACTCTGAGCATGTCACTAACCTTTCTGCTTCAAATTCTTCATCTATAAAGTGGGATTATAAAAAGTTGTTGCAAGGATAAAATGAGTTAATATTTGTAAAATGCTTTGCAAAGTTTAAAATGCTATATAAATGCTATTACTATTGTCTTTATGTCCCCCAGTCCTGTTTGCTTCATTTTTTCTTTCAGTTTGCATATCTTCTCATGCCTGTTTTCTTTATGTCTTTTTTGCTTCATTCAATGCAATATTATATTAATAATGGCAAATCTTTATATAGCACCTACTATATGCCATGTGCTGTGCTAAGCACTCTATCTGTTTTACCATCTAGATTCTTTAGCTGTCTGCTTTTCAGTGGGCATACATTTTGTTTCCAGTTTTGTAAGTCTACGAAGTGAGCTACTACAATTATTATCTTAAATATCATATCTTTTTTTTTTTTTTCTATTTCTGACTTCTTTAGAGGTATATATCTAGAATGAGATCCAGATAAAATGATAGGGACAGTTTAGTCAATTTCCTGGCATAATTCCAAACCACTTTCTACAATAATTGTTGGAGCATTTCACAGCTCTACCATGAGTTATGTTAGGATGCTTCTCTTTCCATAGTTTCTCAAACATTGAGCATTTCCAGCTTTTGTCATCTTTGCCTATTAGTTATGAGTGAAGTAAAACATCAATTACTATGGATTCACATTTTTTTCTCATTATTATCAGTGATACAGTCTTTTATATTGTAACCATTTTGCAGTTAGTTTAATCATAGCCTTGAACTTCATCTTCAAATACACATCTACTGGGGAATAACAAAAAATAAAAATAAGCAAAAAAATTAAAAGCCCACTTTAAACCAAACATTGTACTAGGTAAGGTAGTAGAGGAACAAAGACAAAATTGAACATTCCCAAACTCTACCATCCATTTTGTACACAGATATGTTGCAACATCCAAGCATTATTACCTTCCAAAATGGAATTTCAAGTATGCCCCATACATATGCAATTGACAATAAATTAAGTAAGGCTAAAAATGCCTCCAAAGACAGAAATAAACTTCAAAGCAAACTTGTAAAACAGAAGAAATGGCCCATTAAAACATGATAATTCACTTAGTTTCAAAAACCAATCTACCTTCTGAAGAAACATATGAAAGAGAAACTAGCTGGGCTTAATAACAAATGTTAAGACAAAATCGTAGGAGTCCTAGTAGACCAAAAGGGAAGTAATCATGCATTATCCTTTTTTATAAAACTAACATGATCCTGGGAATTTCACTAAGGTCCCCTACTTGGTGTCCATTAGAAGAGTATGTTCTCTGCATTTTGTAAAGAATATTTTTTAGTTTCTCATTCCAGCTATCCGTTTGATGTCAGTGTCTCAGTCCATTCCCCAAACCTTGGAGTTATCTATGAATATTTTTCCTGAGTCTCCAACATCAGTTCATCAAATCCTGACCATTCTTCCTTTGTGTGATCTCTGACTTTGAACCTTCCCCTTCATAGCCACTATCCTAGTCTAGGTCTTTGATATCTCATATCTGCATTACTACAGTAATCTAAACAGCCTTCCAGTCTTCAGCAGAAAGAAACAAAAGAAACAGCTCTCTCTGTCTCTGTCTCTCTCTCTGCATATGCATATGTATATGTACACACACACACACAATTTCCAAGATCACTTTCTTAATATTCTTAATATCATTTCCTTCCTCAGATGTTTACTTTTTTATTTTGGATTCTTAAACTCTATTGGCCCTTGAACAAAAGGCAAACCCTTTGGACTGATATCCAGGCTCTCCATTAATTGGACTTTGAAATTCTCTTTTCCCTGATTCCTGCCTCTTCACTTCAAATGGCTGCATTAGAATTTTCTAGTTGTCTTTGTTCAGCTTACTTTACCACAAGGGAGCTTTAAGTTCTAAAATTCCACTATTTAATTTTCAGATTCTGGGTTCAGCATTCTTTCTACTATTTCTTGCTGCTTCTCAAAAAATGTCTCAATAAAATGACCAACCATATCTTCAACTTCTCCTATTATAAGAATATTAATTCAAATTTTTATGATTTTTATGGGATCCTAGTGTTTTCCTCACAGTAGTCCTTTGAATTGGTAGTACAAATATTATTATGTTCAATTTCTATTGGAAGAAATTGAGGCTTGAAGAAGTTAATTGACTTACTCATGATTATAGAATTTGGGAGTGGCAGATTCAGGATTGGAATTCAGGTCTTCCTCTTCTAAGTGTTGCTTATTTCCTACTATAAAATGTTGCTTTGAATTCACACACTAGACCATGTTCAAAAGAAATAAATGTAAGAAACTATTAGGGATATAGAGAACAAAACCAATAAATAAAGGAATAGGAAATGAGTCTCTCATGAGGAAAGATTCAAGGAACTAACAGATTAGATTGGAAAAACTAAGATGACCTCTAACTATTCAATTATTTTTTACTCATTAAAATTCTGATGAGTTTTTTTTTTTTTCCATTTGCCAGTGGTCTGAATGGAAGGGAAAAGAGTGTAAATTGCAGTAAGTCATAGTTCATTTAGATTTAAGGAAAAACATCTTAGCTTTAAGGGAGTTAGACTGGAGTCTCCCAAGAGAGGCATTGGAATTTCAATCACAGGAATATTTTAAAATAGAAAGAAAAAACCAAGGTGACCAGGAAAAAAAGAAAAAGAACTTATGTGTTCTAAACTGTTTAAAGCAATTCTCCTTGTGATGTCAAGGAACTAGAAATCGAAGGGGATGCCCATCAATTGGAGAATGGCTGAACAAATTGTGGTATGATTGTGATGGAGTACTGCTCTGCTGCAAGAAATAATCATCTGGTTGATTTAGGAAAACCTTGGAAAGACTTGTATGAAATAATGAAGAATTGAAATGAGCAAACCCAAAGAGAACATTGTATAGAGTAACAGCAATAATGTTCAAAGAATTACTGGGAATGATTTAAGTTATTCTGAGCATTATAAATACTCAAATCTACAAAGGACCTATGAAGGAATATGCTATCTACATACATGGAAAAGCTGAGAAATAGAAATATGTGTTCTATGGCATGTATATATATATATATATATATATACATACACAACACACTCATACATATACCTTCTCTAGTGGGAAGTAGGAAGAGAAGAAGGAATTTAAAATATAACAAAAAATAAATTAAAAATAGAAAGTAAAACAGAACGAAAAATACCAATATCAGTTTTATACACACAGATACAGACACAGTCACGGATACACACACACACACACACACACACACACACACACACACACACACACACACAGTTTGACTTCATTCAGGGGTCAGAAAAAAAGACTATAAATACTATCAGGGACAATTTTTCCATTGTGGAATTTGCCTCTGATTTCTCCTGGCATTACTCTTTTGGAATCAGTGTTGGCATTCAACAGACATAGTTTCATGAGCTTTTGTTGGGTCATTTAAGAAAATGCAATATTTACTTTCTTCCCTGTGTTTTCTGCAGCGAACTTTTGCTTCATTCTTCAGTGAAAGAATCTAGACCATTCGAAGAGAACTGTCTCTTCTTTCTCTCTCCTTATCTTAGAACATTCATTTGTCTTTCCCCACTATTGCCTCCTTTCTCCCATCTTACATGGAGTAGCTCCTCTCCTTGCCAAAGTAGATCTCTTTGCAAACACCCTAGATACAATTCCATTTTGTCTAATAAATTGTCTTATCTGTTATCTCCACTATCTCACTAATCTTCAATCTCTCCTCGTGTTCTGTGCCTAAAACATCCATGTCTCTTCCATTCTTAACAAATTTTCATTTGATTACTACTATCATCTAATTTCCTCCCTTTCATGGCTAAAACTCTTTCAGAACAGTTGATATCTCTACTTCCTTTCCTCTTACTCTCCTAAACCACCTATACTCAGTCTCTTTTGCTGGATTTTCATCTAGGTAATGCTTGTTGACTTTATATGTTCCTATAGACTATCTCTCTTGGAGTGTTTTTTCCTTTGCCCTCTCTACTCTCTCACTTGGTCGTCTCATTAACATCTATGGATTCAATTATTATCTCTATGTAGATAATTCTTAGGTTTTTTTTGTTTTTTTTTATTCAATTCTAACCTCTTCTTTTGATCTCTTACCTTTAGTCTTTCATATCCAACAGTCTTGGGAATCTGAAACTGGATATTCCATAGACATCTTAAACTCAGCTTGTTCAAAACTTCACTTAATATCTTTTTCTCAAAATCTTCTCCTATTCCTTACTTTCCTATTTTGTCATGGATGCCCTTTTCCTCCACATTAATCAAACAATCCAGGTTTTATGCACAAATCTTTTCTTTCTTTCCCTCCTTTCCTCTTTCCCTCTCATTTTCCCTCTCTTCTTCATCCTTTTTCTTGTCTTCTCCTCCTCTTTCTCCTTCTCCTCCTCTTTCTCCTCCTCCTCCTTCTTCTCTTTCTTCTCCTTCTTTTCCTCCTTCTTCTCCTTCTCTTTCTCCTCTTTTTGTTCTTGTTCTTCTTGTTCTTTTTCTTCTTCTTGTTCTTCTTCTTGTTCTTGTTCTTGTTCTTCTTCTTCTTCTTCTTCTTCTTCTTCTTGTTCTTGTTCTTCTTGTTCTTGTTCTTCTTCTTGTTCTTCTTCTTGTTCTTCTTCTTCTTGTTCTTCTTCTTGTTCTTCTTGTTCTTGTTCTTCTTGTTCTTCTTGTTCTTCTTGTTCTTCTTGTTCTTCTTGTTCTTGTTCTTGTTCTTGTTCTTGTTCTTCTTCTTGTTCTTCTTCTTGTTCTTGTTCTTCTTCTTCTTCTTCTTCTTCTTCTTCTTCTTCTTCTTCTTCTTCTTCTTCTTCTTCTTCTTCTTCTTCTTCTTCTTCTTCTTCTTCTTCTTCTCTCTCTCCCTCTTTCACTCTCTCTGGCTCTCTCTGGCTCTGTCTCTATTTCTGTCTGTTTGTCTATCTGTCCCATATCCAATCTACTACCAAGACCTGTCAATTTTGCCTTCATAGAATCTCTCATGTATTTCTCCTTCTCTCTTTTGACATTGCTACCAACATAGTTCAGGTTTTAATTACTTCATTCTTGAGTTATCACAACAGCTAGTTGATTAGTCTCCCTGCTTCAAGTTTCTCCCCTCTCTAGTTCATCATTTTCTCAACTGTCAAAGCTATCTTCCTAAAATGTATTTCTGACCACATCATTCCCTTCTATTAAAAAGCTCCAGTGATTACTTATTATTTCAAGGATAAAATAAAATTCTCTGCTTGGCTTTTAAAGCCTTTCATATCCTTAACTTCAGATCACAACACAATAAAAATTATATTCAATTAAAGACCATGCAGAGATAGACTACAAACCAATTGGAAATTAAATAATCTAATTTTAAAGAATGAGTGGGTTGAACAACAAATCATAGAAACAATTAATTTTTTATCCATGAAAATGACAATAATTTCATTCATTCAATATATCCCAACCTATGGGGTATAACCAAAGCAGTTCTTTAATTATACACACACACACACACACACACACACATATATATATATATATATATATATATATATATATATATATATATATATATATATATATATAAAACATTTTACTCCACTTACATTCAAACAATTTTTTACATTTGTTTTTAAGATTTTTGAGGTTTGGGTTCTCTCCCTTATCCCCACTCACAATTAAGAAACAACCTATGAAATTATACAAAACATTTCCATGAAAGTCAAGTTGTGAAAGAAAACATATATTTCCCATTCTAAAGAAAATAAAAACTTCAAGAGAAATTAAGTTAAAAAGAAAGAGAGATAAAGTAATAAAGAATGTTTCAATGTGTATTTAGACACAATCATTTCCTTCTCTGGGTATGGATAGGAGTTTTCATCATAAGTCCTTCAGAGTAGTTGTGAATGATTGTACTACTGAGAATAACAAAGTCATTTACAACTGGTCATCCCAGAATATTGTTATTACTTTGTATACAGTATATTTCACTTTGTTCATGGAGGACTTGTCAGGTTTTGTTTTGTTTGTTTGGTTGGTTGGTTTTTCCCTAAGAGCATCCTGCTCATTATTTCCCAGAGAACAATAATATTCCTTGCTTTGATTTTTTTTTTTTTTACAATTGCTATTGCTAATTGTATTTCCCTCCATTTATTAACTCTTTCTTTTCACCCTGTCCTTCATCAAAAGTGTTTTGCTACTGACCACTCCTTCCCCCAATATGCTCTGTTTTATTACCCTCCCTCTTTCTCATATCCTATTCCTTTCCTATTTATCTGCAGGGTAAGAGAGATTTCTCTACCCCATTGAATATGTATGTCATTTTAAATTTGAGCCAATTCTGATGAGAGTAAAGTTTACTCAATCACTTTTCTTTCTCCCTTACCCTCTATTGTAAAAGCTTTTTCTTGCCTCTTTTTTATAACAGATAATTTGTATCATTCCACTTCTCCATTTCCCTTTCTCTCAGTACATTCCTCTCTCACTCCTTAATTTCATCATTTAAAAAAAAGGTATTACCTCTTCATATTCAACTTACAGCCATGTCCTCTGGCTATATACTCCTTCTAACTGCTATGATAATGAGAACATTCTAATGAATTACAAGTACTATCCTCCCATGTAGGAATGCACATAGATAAATCTTATTAAGTCCCTGAGGATATTTCTTTCCTCATTATCTCCTTACACTTCTCTAGAGTCCTGTATTTGAAGATCAATTTTTTTTTTTATTCAGCTCTGGTTTTTTCATTATGAATGCTTGAAAATCCTCTATTTCATTGAATGACCACCTTTCCTCTGAAGGATTATTATCAATTTTGCTGAGTGGGTGATTCCATTGCTCTCCAGAATATTAAAATTTAAATTCTTTGGCCCTTTAATGTAGAAGCTGGTAAATCTTGTGCTCTCCTGACTATGGCTCCACTTTACTTGAATAGTTTCTTTCTGGATGCTTACAATATTTTCTCCTTGACCTAGGAGTTCTAGAATTTGGTATAATATTCCTGGGAGTTTTTATTTTGGGATCTCTTTCAGGAGGTGATTGGTGGATTCTTTCAATTTCTATTTTACCCTCTAATTCTAGAAGATCAGGAAAATTTTTCCTTGATAATTTCTTAAAAGATAATGTCCAGGCTGTTTCTTTTTTATTATGATTTTCAGGTAGAGTAATAATTTTTAAAATGTCTTTCCTGGATCTATTTCCAGGTTAGTTGTTTTTCCAATGAGACATTTCATAGAAAAAGTGAAATATCTCAATAGAAAACAACTGACCTGGAAAATAGATAGAAAGAGAAATTCCATTTAAAATAACTGTAGACAAAATAAAATATTTGGTTGTCTACTTGACAAGACCCAGGAACTATATGAATACAATTACAAAATATTTCCCATACAAATAAAGTCAGATCTAAACAATTGGAAAAATATCATTGTTCATGGGTAGGTTGAGCTAATATAATAAATGTAACAATTTTACCTAAATCAGTTTTCTTATTCAATGCCATACAAATCAAACTGCCAAAAATTATTTTATATAGCTAGAAGCATGTGAAGACTTTCCTTGGTGGAATGGGTGGATGAGAACAATTGTTCCAGTGACCATTGAAGGTAGTTGAAACAGGCATTCTAGAGCAATTAGAACTTGGTCAGACAATGAAGACACCAAGGCCATCCACTACTCCCTAGGTCATCACCAGTAATCTCAACTTTTGTTCTACCATTGGACTTCCATGACTCAGGAATCAAGATTGAGCCTGGTTTCTATGCAACTCTGCCTCATTTAAATCCAATTAATGCACAGGTCAAAATGTCATCCATAATGTCAAAAACAAGACAAACAACAATGCCATAAAAAGCTATCCTTTCTCTTCTTTTTTACTCTCCCATCATTTCTGTTTTTCCCTCCTTTCTTCCCCTATCTTTCTCATTCCTCCTCCCTTTTCTCTCTTTTTATTTAAATATACCATTCAAGTGGTTTGAATGAGTCTGAATCTATTTGTTAGACCTGTTTATTTTTTTAATTGATCAATAAAGTGAACATTATTTTGTTCACTATAATAGAATAGCCTGATTGGCTATTCTACTGTAAAATTCTGACATACTGTTTAGAACTATCAATAGTACCTATAGGCACAGGTTAAATACCATCATAGTAATAACTCTCAGTGTTAAAAACATTGATCCTTTCTGAGTTTGAGAATTGCCTGCAGATAGAGAATGACAATCTTTGATCCTCTAACAAGGTAACTAGGTCCCAAGACAAGGATTTTAGTGCACCTACTCAGCATCAGTGTTGAGTGAAGGATTCAAGCAGAGTGGGAAAATTGAGACAATATCAATTTAGATTGGAAGAATGTTTTGTCAGGCACTGAATCCCAGGATCATCACTTCCTGCTCACTAAATTTGTGAATACTTTGAAGGTCTCATGGTAGACAAACTTTGAAACTAAGTATTCTCTACAATTTCTTCTTGTCTATAAAAATATTTGATTTAGTTAAACAAAAGTGAATAGTGAGTTTTTTGGTAACCTCTGAATCTTAAGCCACCTGTGAACTTCCTTTGGTTTGGGAGTTTTGTGCGTCTTCTATTGACATCATATCATCCAGCAGCTGTGGAAGTTAAAAAACTGGTTGATGAATTGTGCTCCAACTAGAATAATAAGTTGCAGATCTAGATATTCCAAATCCTAAGTCTCTATTGTGTTATATTACTTTCCTTGGGAGTTAAATGAATAGAAGATTCAATAAAAGAGACTTTCTTATGCTAATTTTCTGAATTTGAAAGAACAACAATCTGGTCCCAGTGCATCAGGCTCATCTCTAAGCATTTATGAGATTGATATAGCTGGGGCTTTTTTTTTTACTGAGTCTGTTCAGGGGCTCTTGTTGATTGTTTAGAGCAAAGATTGATGGACCATTTCCTTTCAGTGACTTCTAAAGCTACTTATCAAATGACTCATGAAAGAAATGTTCCAACTTATCAAAATAAATATTTCCTTTTAAAAAAAATATAACATTTGATTATCTCCCAATTATGTGTAAAAACAAATTTTTAATCATTATTATTTTTCTTTTTTTAAGTTTTGAAGTCTAAATTTTCTCCTTCCTTTTCCTCCTACTGGTCCTGAGTCAGTAAGCAAGCTCATATAGGTTATATATGTGCAATCAGGTAAAATTCCAGTATTAGTCACAAAATAAATATTTCCAATGACCTGTTCCTCTTCTTTGGTTTTACTTTCACCTCCTACCAAATAACTTACTTTAAGTTGCCTTTAGCTTTCTTCACTCATTTTCCATCAAATCCAACCCAACTCCGGGGAGATTTTCCTGAAAAATAGCCCTATGATGCTGCATGTATATGATAGATGCTGCACCTATATGATAGAGGAGATGTGACTCCTCTTGACTGAGAGACTGTTGATATATTGACTGAGTAGATTGTCATAAGGAGCAGACATTTCAAGAGAAGTTCAAGAATGAGAGGTAAAGGCAGATTTCTAAATGGCAACTAGGCAATCTCCTTGGATCCTAAGACCCACGGAGAAGCTAGCCTAATATGTCCTTTGTATTCAAGCACCTGCAGCCCTAGAGACAGCTTAAAACAGACTTTTCCATGAAACTGTTCTAAAGAGCTCATATATATATATATTTATTCATTAGTCTAATCTGTATGACTTTTCTGATTTCTGTTTACAGTTTACATTAATAAAGCAATATTCTAGCTACTGAAGACTTGTTTCTCTTGCCATTGTCAGTGGGAGGAAGCTAAGCTGGTCAGAGTAAATTAACTGTTACTCTCTATTTGAGAGTAATAAGGAAAGTGGCTTTTCCCCCCTAAGCCCCTATTATGTCCCTAGATTATAGACTATTTGAAGTGTGGTGGGGAGATATAATTCTAGCCTGATATGCCTCTTGGAAATAGAAGACAGAAGGAGAGATTGCTCAGCTCTCCTGGATCCTGTCTGCCCTCCCCCCAATAGGCTGGGGGTGCTGCCAGCCTAGTCCTCCTCTACACAAAGGTGGAAATTGCAGTCTCCCTGGGAGAACGGGGTGGGGTAGATTTTAAATCAGATATTACTGTGTGTCATATATGGATTAGTCATAACTTTATGTTACACAATGCTAATCATTTATAATACACCAGATTATCTCTTACTGTTCTTCCTGCAGCAGAGAAGGAAGCAAACATTTATTAAGCACCTATAAGATGCCAGACTTTGGCACGTTATTGTCTCATTTAATTATAATTAATTAAAACATCATATTATCTCATTTAATCCTCACAGCAACCAAGGAGGTAGGTGATATTATAATCACCATTTTACTATTGAGGAAAAGGAGGTAGACGAGATTAAGTAATTTGATTTATACAACTAGTGTCTAAGGCTGAATTGGAACTCAGGGCTTTCTGATTCAAACTCCCACCCTTTATTCATTGTTTCACTTAGCAGGCATCTCAGCTGCTTTCAAATTCAAGTCACTAAAGAATCTCTCCCTATTTTCAAGGTAAAGCAGGAGTCTGAATTAAGATCTGACCCTTTGAGAGAACTCCTGAGTCCGGCAGTGGGTTAGGAAAAAGCAGCCCTTCCCTCCGATGGTTGGCAGAGGAAGTCTTTCTAGCAGCCAAGCTATAGAGACAAAGAGCTGCTTCCTCCTGTTTCCCCACCCCCACTTCACACAACCCCACCCCAGTCACCAGGCTTCAGAGGCAGCTAGGCAGATTTAAACATTTAAGTTTCACTTCGGGCTACTTTAAACATTTGCTTTATTTTTAAAAGCTGAATTGGGAGTTGTTTTAAGACAGTCCCACAGGGGCGTGAGCTCTCTCCACCCATTTTTTCTGTTTTAGTATTTTGTGTGGTTTTGTACATTTTCTCATTATTATTATTTGCTATCCCAAAGGATGCAAACTAATATTTAAAGAAAATAATAGTGGGGAAGATATTTTTTTAAAATTAACTTTATATTTTGGTGGCAAAGAAAACTTGTTTTGGCCTAGGACCCTCAGAGATGGCCAGCCCCTGGAGGTCTGATACGGATTGGGGTCTCATGGCCTTGCTTCCAAAAAAATCGTGATACGCATATTTAGGAACATTCAGAGTTCCCCCTTTTTCAAAAATCTTCATTTCAAAGTTTAGTATTTCCCAAGTACTTTATTTAAATTGAGCTTGAATTGACTGCTTAATCTTGGTCAGACTCCCATCCAACCTTTTTAGTCAGGCTTGAGCAGGAATAAATTCTTTGAATAAATTGCCCAAGTCTGGGCAAATTAGAAGTGAATGACATAATCAAAGTTCATTAGAATAGATCCAGCCCCATATTATAATATTCATTTACATTAATTGTTAACCAATCAGAGTTTATTGCCATCTCAGAAACACATCCTATTTCAAGGACATACTAAGTAGTAAACCTGATGCCATGATTGTCTTTGATATTGGAGAATGTTGCTCATCTTTTTTTATTAAGATACTCATATATTAATAAAATTACCAATTACTCAGAAATAATGTCGCTTGAACTTTTTAAATAGCACAGTAGAAAGGAGTAGAGGTAACTAGCCCAGAATGGAAGTCTCATAATTTAGTCTGAAATTGCTCTATATATTCAGTTTTCTTCCTCCCCCTCTCCTTCTTTATATATTTTATGTGCATATAAAATAAACACCAACTCTATTTCTAGGAAATTATTTGCTGTCACCTTTGAACTGATGAGCAACTGTACCTAAGAAGGAAAGACATTTGCAAAGGGCTGAGTGGACATAGTACAGCAGGACTAGGGGAATAGGAAGTACTATTCCATATGGATATTGTCACATATTGGAATCACCACACACACACACACACACACACACACACACACACACATACATACAAATATAGAACATACATATGTATATATACATATACATATGAGTATATCTATATATATGCATTATAGGCATGTGTATATATACATAAATTCAATTTAATAAGCATTATTAAGTGTGTAACATTCACTAGGTGTTGTATATTTGCACAATACACACACACCTCCTCACAGATACACACAGAATCTTCCCCTAGCTTGTTTCATAAGGAACATCAGAATATCTCCCCCCCCCCCACCCCCCCCACCCCCCGCCATGTTAAACATTTCATAAGCAGAGGGCTTAGGAGCTGAGAAACTGCATGAGTGTGGTTAATACCTCAGCTTAGAGAGCAGTAAGTCAGAAAAGTGGAGGAGTTCAAGAAGGATAGAGATGAAAGAGAAGGTAAATTCTTGGTAAATGGGAAAATTCCCCGGAGCCATAGTAAACATGTGGGAAAACTACTGCCCAATATATCCCTTGATTCTACTGCCCACAATCCTATATGTAGTTAAGAGAGGATTCCATTTGTTGAATACATCCCCTCTCATTGGGTCAGTTGAGATCTTATCTTATTCTCCATTGAAGCACTCAATTATATAGATTATTATTTAACACACTTAGCATAGTGCCACTGTATGTTATTCCTATATGTATGCATGCACATACAAATATGCATACATGTGTGTATATATTTTTATATTTATCTAATTCCTTTTCCTTTCATTTAATCTATATAACTCTTTGTATTCCTATTTACTGCTTACTTTGGTAAAGAGTTTAATAGGGATTCATGATTATCTTTTGTGTAATCAGCATTTGTCTTGAGGGAGCTGAGATGGCAAGGGTAAGATGTGTCACTCGCTTTTTAAGATCCATCAGGGGAAGTGTGTTTATCTGGAAACCCAAAAGAACCATACTCATAAACACTAATGTGCTATTGGTAGAGTTGTGAAGTGATCCAATCACTCTGGAGAACAATTTGGAACCATCCCCAAATGGCTATAAGATTGTGCATACCTTTTGATCCAGCAGTGTCTCTACTGAGTCTGAATTTGAAAAAAATTATAAAAGAGGGAAAGGACCCACATGTGCAAAAATATTTGTAGCAGGTCTTTTTTTTGTTTTGTTTTGTTTTTTTTTGTGGTGGCAAAGAATTGGAAATTGAGGGGACGCCCATAAGTGGAGGTATGGCTGAATAAATTATGATATATGAATGTTATTGTTCTATAAGAAATGATAAGCAGGCTGATTTCAGAAAAGTCTGGAAAGACTTACATAAACTGATGCTGAATGAAGTACATAGAGACAGGAAAACATTGTTCACAGTAAGAGCAAAATTATGTGATGATCAACTGTGATGGACTTGACTTTTTCCAAGAATGTGGTGATTTAAGATAATTCCAATAGACTTGGGATAGAAAATGCCATCTGCATGTAGAGAGAGAGCCATAGAGCCTGAATATGGATTGAAGCATCCTATTTTCACCTTTTATTTGTATGTTTGTTTGCTTTTTCTTTTTCTTGGTTTTTCCATTTTGGTTTGATTTTTCTTATGACAAAGATGGAAATATATTTAAAAGGATTGTGCATGTATAATCTATATCAGATTGCTTACTGTCTTGGGGAGGGGAAAGAAAAGAGAGGGAGAGAGAGGAAAAAATTTGTAATCCCAAACATTATAAAAATAAATATTGAAAACTTTTTACATGTATTTGGAAAAGCAAAATACTATTGAGAAAAAATAATAAAATAACTGCAGACTGTGTATATAGTATATATGCATCACTTGGGGGATGTATGGTTACACTTTTTGCTGGACAAAGATTTTACACAAAAAGAGAGCTAAGGTTGGGGAAAAGGGAAAGAAATAAATTTACATGAGAATTTTATTACACGTTTAAAAGAAATAGCAAGTTGTACATAACAGATTTGCTGTTTCATGTACAATCATCTTTTTATTGTAATCTGTTGTGGAAATACTTGTTTTATCCCATAAATTAAAAATAAAATCAATAAAAATGTTTTAAAAATAAATAGTAATTAGAAATAATCTTCCTCAGCCCCATTTGAGTAATTTTTTTTTCTTTTACATCTCTAAATCCTCCCAAGATACCCTAAATAAAGAGAAAAATGATCAACACATTGAGTTCATTTAAGAGTGTATTTAGTATTCCATTTGTCTGATTCCCCCACTACAATACAAAGAGAAGGAATTCAGAAACTCTTTTAATAGCCAAAGTCATAGAAACATGCAGCAGTCTGGATTTTGTCTTGAATAGACAGTTTTTTTTTTTAATTAATTTTGGAGTTAATAATAGAAACTCATATAGCACTTGAAAGCATTCCATTTTAAAGATGAAGAAAGTGAGGATCATAGAAGTTTAAGTGACTTCTTCACAATTTTACAACCATGGAGTATCTCAAGTAGAACTGAATCCAGATCTACTTAGTGGAAGTCCAATTAATTTTCTTTTCTTTTACTCTTCCACATGATTTGATTACTCCCATACAGGACAATAGTTAAATTTCTAGGCAGAATAATGAATTTTCTCATTTTTTTTCCTATGGTGCTGACAAAATAATGACCAGATGCTAAGTTATTTTGATTCTCTCTGTGAGAATAGCCTGTCATAAGGTAAAGTATTGAAGGACAGTGTCCAAAATTTTTGGGACAGACAAAAATTTTCTCTGACTATATTAAAAATTCAAGTTTTAAAATGCCATTTGGATTTTAATGTTCCATTTTAATCAGCATTCCATGGCATCATGTCCTTCCATTATGAAAAAATCAGAGAAGATTTCTATTGGTCCAAGAATAAAAAAGGAGAGACATAAACGCATGGTTGAGAAAATTAATCAAGTTTATGGGGAAATAAAATATTTTGTACATGTGTGTGGCAGTGTCTTAAATGAGGGCTCCCATATATGAGTGAGCCTTTGGAATACAGAGACAGTTATGACTAATTCACTTAAAAAAAAAAAAAAAGTAATGGTGTCCCCCTCCAAAAAGAAAGGACAATTTTGAACTTTCTACAGTGGATAGAGTGCTGAATCTGGAGTCAGAAATAGATCAAATCTGGCATCAGATACTTAACTACTTGTGAGATTCGGGGCAAGTCTGCTTCAGCTTCCTCATCTATAAAATAAGATAATAATAGAGAGTTAGAAAGCTCAGGTTATACAGATGTACCTATATCTCAGGGTTGTTATAAAGAATAAGTGGAATAATAATTATGACATTTAAAATATATTACCAGGCACAGTAAGCATTATGTAAATGTTAGCTATTATTATTATTATTATTATTATTAACAATTGTTTATTGCTGTATGCTTCCTAAAAGATACCCAATGGTATCTTGAGTCCAGTGTCTGAAATCATTATTCAAAAGAAATCTAGATAAGAGATACAAATACAGCCATTGGGAAAACTGGTATCAAATCTCTGTTTCACCTCTTAGTTGTTTGAGAGGCAAAAGGGGAACAGAAAGAAAAGGGAAACAGCATCCAAGTACTTATAAAAACAAAGGGCAGATAGCCCTGGTGAGCTGTGAAATCTTTCACACAGAGTTCTTGCCAATGCACCTCATCCCTGCACTCCTGCTGATTTTTTATAGGAGTGGGCCCCTTTTCAACAAGTCAGCCAAGTCTGCTAAATTGTCTTGTGGTTTCTGTGCTATGGACAGATGTCCATTACAGTCTGGGTTAGGACCTTCGGAGTCATTACATTTGGGACATATTGGAAGTCAAAATAGAACCCAACTCTCAGCATGGTGAGAGAGCAAGCTGTCTTAATTAAAAATAATATTTTTTGATCTAACTTTCATGGGATTTCTTCCATCCTTTGTATGTACATCAGTGCTAGTGATTTGAATTCTATACTTTTAAGGCCATAAGGAGGGTTCATGTGGTTATCTTTTCCCCATTAATATTTAGAATTCTATCCCATTGTTTTGATTATCTTTTGGAAAACCCCGTGCCAATAATGAAACATAATAAGGTTGGGGTAAGAAATAAACACTCATTTTTCTTGTTGAGTATAAACGATTGGATTTCTAAATCCAACTATCTAAGAAGGGTCACAATAATGATATCACTTTTGGTAAGTAAGGTATGAAGATTTCAATGGTACTCAACTATCAAGTATGCTGATAATTAGATAAATAATAAAATAACAATGACATATTTTCTTCTCTCCATTAGAAGATAGTTATGTGTTGTTTAGACCCCACAGACTGAGGAGGTCTCAAGGAAATGTTTCAAAGTTATAGTAATTGGACTTTTAGCAAGTTTGGTTCTACAGCTTCCAGGAAGAATATTTACAGATTATTAGCAGAGACAGCTAAATTTCAATAAAACACTATATTTACATAATTCCTCTAAATTTGGAGGAAAGTGCTAAAGGTAAATAATCCAAATTACTGAGAATTCATGCCTTGGTGGTTCTGATATGCATAGGGAAAGTGTAAAAAGCAATAAAGAACATATTAGGATTAGAGCACAGATAAATCCATTTTTTCTTTCAAGATAGGCACAGATATTCTGATAGCCCTTTTTGGGGGAAAGGCAGTTGAAGGGTGAGTTGATTTGAGAGAGAACTGGATATTTTGTGGGCAGCTAGCTGGCACAATAGATCGTCTCTGATTTTATTTTTTGGAGGACTTAAATTCAAATTCAGCCTCAGATACTTACTAGCTATGAGACTCTGGGCAAGTCACTTAAACTTGTTTCCCTCAGACTCCTCATTTGCAAAATGAGTTGGAGAAGAAAATGGAGAAACCACTCCAGTACTTTTACCAAGAAAATCCCAAATTGGATCACAGAGAGTTGGATACAACTGAAATGACTCATTGATAAAAAGCATATTTTGTAATAGGCAAATACTCATCCTGAAGTTTTTAATATATCAAGGATTTCTTAGTCCCACAAAAAAAAAAAAATGGACTCATTCTCCCTCCCCCCCAAAAAAAATCACTATTGTCTTTTTTTTTTTTTTTTTTTGGCTCCATGTCTAGGGAAGAACTGTCAGAGGATATATAGATATATACACACATATGTGTGTGTTCATATGTATATATATATATGTATACATTCATAATTATAGCTATTTTATATAATTTTTGACCCCATGCAATCATTAGCTTCATATTACAGGGATTCTATCTAATTCAACTTCATATCTCTCCCTGCTATTGCCACAGTGAGTGCTTTGTACATAGTAGATGCTTAAAAATGTTCAATTATATTGAAACAATTCTAACGTAAACAATTCACTCATGTTCTACATGGTCTATTTTTTTCTAGTTGTCTATATTTTCTTAGCTTCCACTGAGAAATGTTGCTGAAAACCAAAAACCTCCTTACTGATACTCTGCTTTGATTTCATTTACTTATTCATTCCTTTTTGGAGATTGATCTTCCATGGAATTCATATGCTCACAGGAATCTAGGTCCCGAACCAGAAGGGATTTTAGTGACCATCTCGTCCAATCCTCTCATTTTACAAACAAGGAAACTGAGGCTAGACAAGGTGAAATGATTTTCCCACAGCCACATGGGTGGCAAGTTACTTTTTTTCATTCTAGATCTCTTTTATATTATAACAAATATTTTCACAGAATTATTTCACTAATTAGCTTATGTATGACCTATAATGCATATCCCAAGATGTCATCTTTAATATGAGTTTCATAGTTTTAGCCACTTCAGCTTTAAAAATAACTCTTATTCTTAGGCCTACTTTTCTCAATTCTTTTAAAGATTACTAGTCTGTTTTTTTAATATGCTTTGTCATGTAATTCTTGATGGTACATATTTTTGAAACAGTCACTGATAGGTGGGTAATTCTGCCAAGGAAACCCTATGAACCATGGTCACTGTTAGTGAATGTCCCTTGCATGTTAATTGGGCATGAAGTATTGCATGCTGTATTTCAAAGGGGTTCAATTACCTATCTCTGGATCACAATTTTTTTAGAGAAGTCTTTATTTTCTAATTATATACACATTTGCATATATGAATGTATATATGTATAGATGTATATATAGAGAGTTGAGTAGCAAGCACTTTCAAATCTCTAGATCCTGGAAAGTGATGGAAAAAATCTTACAATTCTTCTTGCAAATGGCTTACTCACCAAATTATTGGGGCTGCACTATATGCATTTTTTCCCTTTTCCTTTTTCTTTTTTTTTTTTTTTTTTTTTGTGGTGGTGGGGGAGGTTTTCTGGGTGCCTGTATAATATGGGTGTAGTGTGATGAGCTGTTTCTGCTGAGAAGCCAGAGTTTACAGAATAAACAGGGCTGAGGTAAACCCTGATTATGGGGAAAATTTCTGAGCTGGGCTGCCTTGCAGCCTTAACTTCGTATGCCTGTATTTTTTGGAAATGCTTCCAAAGTTCCTCCTTTGTGAATTGGTGTGAATGACTGCTGGATCCAGGGGTGTTTTATTTTAGGGTGACTTGTGCAGGGTCTCAGACAGGCATCAGGAGCTAAAGATGGCCCTGGGCTTAGGGGTGGTTAGAAGCAGAATACTGCCCAGGAGAACACTTCTGTCATTTCCCACTCCAAAACACAGGCACAAATGTACTAAGTCGTAGCAGAGAGAAAGGAAGAAAATGTGTCTACAAATTGGAAAGAATTACCTAATAGAAAAGAAATGGGTCTGTGTGTATTTTCTTATATTTGGTTTCTTTTTCTTTTTTAGAATTATCCTCTGAGAATCTTGAGCAATTGTCACAGCATTTGAGCAGACTCTCTCCTGAAGAGAGAACCGTTAGTTGATAATGATACATGAAGCCACAAACCAATGACAGATTTTTTTATAAAGAAAAGTTTCTATTATATATTCATTTTGTGCTCTCCCTTTCAGATCTCTGGATGCTCAACACACACACACACACACACACACACACACACACACACAAACACACACACAGCTGAACAACTTAACAATGAATATTCAGGGAACAGAGATCTAAGGCAATTGCATGAAAAATAATTGAAAAACTAAAGAACGAGTAAAGTCTGGGGAGGGAAGTTGGAAGAAAAGAAGTTAATGAAAGAATTAGACTATTGCCCTCAGATGAATAGATAGCTTTTTGTTTCTAAGGGATCCCCTGCTCCCTGCTTTATATCTTTAGGACTGGAACAAGGCTTTTATAGCCAGTACAGTAAAGAGAAGATCTTTCTCTTCAGTTCATTCATACACACACACACACACACACACACACACACACACACACACACACACACACACACCACTCTCTCTCTTTCTCTCTCTCTCTCTCCAATATTATTTGAAAAGTCAATGTACTGCATACAGGTCTTAATTATTCTTACCAGACCCTGGTAAGAGTAGACAAGAAAATAATAAGTGACGCAGTAAATCCTGGAGCAGAATTTTTTACAAAAGAATTGGTTTAGAAGCCCCCCCTCCTCAGGAGGGAGGGACCCAGGCTGCTTTCTTTGCCAGTGAGGAAAACCCTTATCCAATAATGAACATAATTAAGCTTTATCTGCCCGGAAAGTTGTAGGTCTTGTTTACCTTTGAAAGAGCTTAAATAAGCTGTGTACATCCAGGAGTAAAGGCCAGCAAAATCTCGTCCTCAAACATGCAGCTGGCTCTGTCATTTCTGGGTCTCTGGTTTCTGGGTCACCAAGCTGAGAGCCTCAGAGTCTTCTTTTATTTTGATTCAGTGAAAGACATCTGTGGGTTCCAGAACCACATAGTCCACCATCCTTTCTGTGTCTGCTGTTTTGTGATTCTTCCTGAGGCACAAAAAATACACCTTTCTAGTCACATCCTCAAAATATAAGCTTCTTTTTAGGGAATTCTGTCCTGACCCCCCAAAAGAAAAAGCTTGTGCTTTGTTTCCTGAGAGCTGATTGTCCACTAGGTTCCCTTAGGTTGAATTAGTAACTAAAAGTTCCTTACTCACTTAACCCTGCTTAAAATAAAAACCCGATGGTAGTTTGGGAGAGGTGGATGAAGACTGCAGTCTGATGCTGAGAAGGCTGAAGCTAGTGGGTCCATTGATCTTCTAAGTTCTGAGCTGCAGGAAAGCCAACATGAATGGGTCTCCATACTTACCTCTGAGGATCAAGGGGCTCACCTTGCTAAAAAGTGAACTGATTCAAATTTGAAACGAATCTTGTCAGTTTCCTTGCCTATCAATAAAGGGATCAAATCTTAGAATGACCATTGCACTTCCAGCCTGGGAGAGATAGGGAGAACCAGCCCCAAAACAAACAACAACAACAAAAACTCAATAACAGAATATATTCTTTCTGATACAAGAACTTCTGTAGTGTACAATGAGAAGTGATATTTTGGTTTTAGTTTGACTGAAACCTAAATCATCAGAGCTTCCGGCTTTATTATTTTTCTCTTGCTGTTTATTCACATTGGTCACATTATAATGTTGCCATGTTTAAAAAGTTCAAAAGATATAATTTCTGGATAATTAGTCATTTTATTGATAATGGCAGCATTTTAATAAAAAGAGGGAAGGGGCATTCTTGAATAACAAAGACAATTATAGTAGTGGGCTTGTGGTTTATACATTCTCTGAAGAGGGGTGTTCCTGAGAGTGGCAACCAACTCTGATTGGTTAATAATTAAGGAGCGAATGAATAATACAATGAGGTACTAAGAGAGATATCATGCCACTCTTGGACAGAGTGACTATCTCCTATACCCAGACCACCCTCAGTCTTGAGCAATTTAGGGCAAAGGATCTACCTCCACTCAAGCTTGATTGAGTGGAATTCACCTTAGATTAGAAATTCCTTGTTAAGATTAGGTGATCTCTAAAAGAGGATAAAGTCAGCTCAACTTTCAGAGATTGAGCTTTGGAAATGAGAACTTTACAAAAAAAAAAAAAAAAAGAGGAATCTCTGAATCTCTCCAATTCGTTGTTAATAAATCATTTCTCAATGTTCTTTGGGTTGCATGGTAGGGGACAACTTCAAATTCTTAGTTATATTTATTTATTTATTTATTTATTGCTCAAAGAGAATTCCTAGACCTTTTTTTTTTCCCTTTGAAACTGAACTACACTAGACAGCGAAACAAAACTGTTCAGTCCGAGAAATGTTGATTTAAAAAGAGAGAAAGGGAAAGTTGGGGAACATCATGCATATTGCCCAAGAATATTTTCTCATAATGGGGTCTATCAGAACAGGTGTGAGATTGCTGTAACCTTCCCCTCTTTTGCATGAATAGTGCCCCAAAATATGTTAAAGGTGTCTTCTTGTCAAGAATCTTAGAGGTCTTTTTGAAACCCCAAAGCCCAGGAGGAGGAGGGACTTTTACTTTGAAATATTCAAAAACTCATCTTCTAACGTGATTATTTCTTAACTGCAGGCATTCTGTTATTCTTTCCAGTCCAGGCTTGACTTGTGTGCAAATGCCCCCACTTCTGCATTTTAGGTGTCTTTTTGAAACCCCAAAGCCTAGAAGGAGGAAGGCCTTTTATTTTTATTTTGAGATTAAATTCCCCCACTTCCACATATACCAGCATGGACATGGGCAAATTATGGTTAATCGTTTTTCAGAGCCCTAGTTTCTCTTCTGAAAAATATGAATCTAGTTGGACTAGAATTTCTCAAAAGTCCTTTCTACTTCTAAATCTTATGATCCCTTCTCCATTTGGAATTTGTTGGCTGAAAGTAAGATTTAGGGGATGGGCTCTATAGGAAAGGAAGATCTAACATGGGAAGGTGGCAAGCCAAGTCACCCCAGAGCACAATTAAATAGCCAGATTTCTATTTATTTCTCTTTAGAGAGAGCTGAGAAGGGAGATCCAAAGGACATAAGGCTGCCTATGGATTGTAATGTGATGTATCCTTGCTTTTAGCTTTTGACTAGCCACCCCTTTCAAATTGGTCTTCCATAGATTTTCTTGGGGTGTAGTGTGGAGAAAAGAAGGCCCAGGAGGCTTCTTCAAATGTGAATTGGAAGATAGGATCCATCTTCCAGTGTTCACAGACAACTGGGATCTCAGCAGCAAACAAAAATGAAAACAAATTGTAGCCAGAACCCTTTGAAGTAAGGATGGGGGTTGGAGGGCCAGGGGCAGTCGGGGAAATGAAAGACTGAGTCCTTGTAGCTAGATTACCACATGAAGCAAACTTTTTTCCTTGAGAAAAGATCAAAGTGAATTAGGAGAGCATAAAAATATTAAAAGGACTGCATTCTGATTAATTTGGTTAAATATCAAAACTTGGTTTAGGATAGAGTGGGGGGAAAAAGGAGGAAATGGAACAAAGAGGGGCACGTACCAAACATTGGCTGAATCTGTTAAAAAAAAAAAAAAAATGCTGACCAGCATTAAATTAAGGCACAACTGAAGATTACTCAAGGGTAAACATTGCCACTAATGTTTGACTAAAAGCTAACTGAGGGCTCCAAATGACTCCACTTAATTTACAGACCAGGCCTGTAACAGCCCCAGGGGGACTAGGGGAGGGGGAGGGGGGAAGAGGGAAGCATTTTATAGTTAGAAACCATGTTATTATTTTTAAATTTAGAAAAAAAAAAACTTGGCTAAAGTAGCTGCTTTAAAAACTACAGAGAAGGGGACATTTGTGTTGCGTATGTCTGCTGTGTGCGCACGTGTGAGCTAGCATGTATGTCCAAGTTTTCTAAGCTTGGTCTGGGAGAATGACAAAAACTCTACAACTTCTGCTTGAAAAATAACAAAAACTCAACTAAAGTGTCAGAGAGGGAAAAGCAGAAAGAAGAAAGAAAAGAGAGGAAAGGGAAAGAGAGAAAAGGAGGCAGAGGAAAAAAGAATGAAGAGGGAGAAGAGGCAGAAAAAAAAGAGACAGAGACACAGAGAAAGAGAGAGAATGAGAGAGAGACAGGGACAAAGAGAGACCAAGAGAGAGACAGAAAGAGAGAGAGACACAGCGAGACAAACTGGGAAGGAGAAGGAGAGGGAAGAAGAGGAGGAAAAAGATAAGGAGAAAAAAAAGAAAAAGAAATGAAGAAGGCAGGTAGTAAAGGGGAGAGGAGAGATAAGGAAAGTAGGGTAGAGTCATTGCCAGGGGGGTTAAAGTTGCTGCTCTGTAGGAGCAAATGTCAATAAATTTGGAATGTGACTCATTCTTTGGGCATGGGTGAAGGGGGTAAACCCCAAATGAGAGGGGGTGTGTGCTAAATCCCAGTGTTGCAAATGAAATAGGTTTAGCTTTGTAATATTCAGTGGAAGCCTAAATGTACTAGATAATAGCAAAAACCTTACTGTCTTCCTCCTTGCCATATCTTTTTCTTTTTGGTTCTCAATCTTATAAATGCTTTTAAAATCTGATATGCAGTTTTATTCAGTGACATCTAAGTTGATATCTTTAGATTGGGTTTTCATCATATGCTTTAGTTTTTTAGGCCTAGGGATGACCATAATTACTGAACAATTCAATGGGATGGAATGGGCTAATTCAGCGCTTTTTACTGCATTTTTTCCACATAATGTCTAAAATCTTTTTTTTTTTTTTTCTTTTTCTTTTTTTTTCCTCCACAGTAACCCATGTTTACAAAAGCAAGGCATTTAACCCACACATTTCCTGGGCTTGAATCATTTCCTTAATAAGGCATAAAACATTTACAGAATTACTCCTTTTACATTAACACTTCATTGTTAGCAGATAGTAATCAGTATATGGTGCATTAGAGACATGTTGACCATCATTTCATAATGTGTAGCTATATTATTCCCTTTCTGTGCCATGGGCTAAAGAATGAATTTAGAAGAATAATTATGGAAGCTTATATCTCAACAGATTTTTATTTCTCTTATGCCTGTTTACCTTCTCCCATGCAAACTCAAAAAATATTACCTAGTCTAGCTCAACTTTTGATTTTTAAAGAATAGCTAACATTTAAATAGTGCTATAAGATTTGTAAATGGTATACTCTATACAAGATGTTCCAAGAGTCTTAGGGCATTTTAACCAACCTAAGACTTTTGGGATACTTTATCTTCTCTCATTTAATTATCTCAATGACTTTGGGAAAAAAGTGCTATTATAATCACCACTGTATAGAGAGTGAAACTGAAGCTGAGGTTAAGTGATTTATAACTTTATCATATAGCTAGTGACATGTAGGACTGGGAATTTTACATGTCTGACTCTACATTATGCAGAGTTTCTGAAACAAAAATAAAAGACAATAACAAACAATACATAGAGGCAGCTTGACCATGCTAGGTAAGGTGCAGTGGATAGAACACAGATCCTAGAGTGAGGAGGATCTGAGTTCAAATTCAGCCTCATTCACTTGACACTTACTAGCTGAGTGACCCTCAGTAAATCACTTAATCCTTATTGCCCTACCAAAAAAAAAAAAGAAAAGAAAAAAACCCAATAAATAAATAAATAAATTTAAAAAAGGAAAAAGCAGGCAAACAAAAAAAGATATATAGTTTTCTGTTCTTATTAAAAAAAAAAAAAAACTAAATGTATAATAAAAGCTAAAGTGTTTTTTTTTCCCCACTTAGCTTTAAGGATCATAATTTTTCCTACATGTATCTTATTTGTTAGTGTATGTTGTCTTTCCCATTAGATTGTAAACTCTTTGAGGGCAGGGACTGCTATTTATTGCCTTTCTTTTTATTCTTAGTGCTTATCAAAGTACCTGGTAAATAGTAAGCACTTAATAAATGCATGTCGACTTGTTAATATTAAATTGGATAGATAATATTATTTTTTCTTGGTTTGTTTTCTGCTGAGATCAGGGGTGAAATCATCATCCTTGAGAATACCTAAATTCATCAATGAATATGGATCATCTTCTGTAACTTACAGTTTTGAAATGATGGCTGAGACATGGAGAGGTTAAGGGATTTGCCCAAGATCCCACAACAAAGATGTCAAAGGTAGGACTTATATGCAGGTTTTGCTAACTCCAAGATCAATTCTCTATGTATAATGTATTCTGGATACTCCTTGACATACCTCATATTTTTAAGACTTACAAAAGATTTTCCTTAATAAAAACTTTGTAAGGTAGGATAGTATTATCATCCTCCATTTTACAAATGAAAAGACTGAGCCTCAGAGAGATTAAATAACTTGGTCATAGCTGGTAAATGCCTGAGTAAGAATTCAAATCTAGGCACCTCCTGACTGCCTTTTAAACCTTCCCCTAACTTTTAAAGTATTACAAATTCTGTGTATCTCAAGTTTTAAGTTTTAAACTTAGTGGAGTTTTAAGATTTAATAACTTTAAAATTATAAATACTACAACCTTATAAAGATAGCATTTCTAATTTTACATATTGCAATTTATTTTTTACAAATTTCTGATCTTTTTTAAATTTAAAAAAATTTAATTTTAACAAGTTGAATTGATACTTTCTAGATGGCTTTTTCTCAGATAAATGGATTAATATAGGATGCCTTTTTATTTAGCCACCTTGGGTCACCATAATCATCTGTTTCTATTAAACTTTTCTTGTGAGATCACATATAAAGTCTCATATGTGTACCAGAATGTCATTCTTTGGACAACCTTAGGAGTAAAATCATTGAAAGCCCTTTTTGGTCATTAAATAATACTGTTCAAAGATTTTTACCAAATTCAAAAATTAACTAGAACATAGATAATGTTAATATGTGGCTTTCTAAGTCAATGTTCACCAGTAGGACAGTTGATTAATCCTATTTCTATTTGAATTTGACACTATTACAAAATGGTTAGAAGAGGCATTTGCCTCTAGTACCAATCCAATTCAACATGAAGCTCCTATTACAAATCAGGCATCAATTATTCTGGAACTAACAACAGAAAGGCCTTGCAGGTTCAGCAATCACTTCAGGAGATGGACCTAATTTGTTTGGAAACTACAGCTTCCCATAGAAACCTTATTATAATTCTGTGAGATAATGGGAAGAGCAAGGGACACTTTTTTCAGGTACACAGTTTTGAATATCTGGTGCCCTTTGAGAAAGGTAAATAAAAAATGAGATGATACCCTTTAATGCCCAGGAGAACATCATAGGTTATAGCCACACTGTATTTCTTTTCTTTTCTTTTTATCTTTTATAGAAAGTATACTTCTCTTAATATATGGTTTTTAACCCAAAAGATGGAATTTATAGGCTTTTTTTCAAAATCAGAAAGATTAGATACAGGCAAAGGGGATTATAGACTGTACTTTTTGTTCTCTTTTAATAAAAGCCATGGCCTTAGAATCATAAAATCTGGGTCTAAATCCTGATTTTGACACTCATTAACTATATCATCCTCAGTTTTTTCCTCTGTAAAATGGGATTTCCAATACTAATAGTTCCTCCCTGATGCTCTACTGCCCTAAACTTATAATTCAAATTTCTTAGATTGATATTTCAAGCTCTATGAAACCTGGATCTTATCTATCATTCCAGGTTTATTTCATAATACTCCCTTTCATATATTCTGCATTCCATTCAAACTGGCCTCTGAGCTGTTCTCTGAACTGAGCGTTCTCATCTCAGTATCTTAGTCCAAGCTGTTCCTGGCATCTGGAATGAAGCCTCCTCACCTCAATTTCTTAGAATCTGGCTTCCTTCAAAGCTCAGCTCAGAAACATTTACTTTTTTCATCCCTTTCTTTCTAATTATTAGCGTTTTCTCCAGAAATTACTTTGTACATATTCATATGTGCATATTGTAGTTAAATAGAATAGAATAGAAACACCTGGAGGGCAGGGAAGGTTTCATTTTTGCCTTGGTAACCCCAGCATCTTGTACAATGCCTTCCATACAAGTAGTGAATTGAACCAAATCAATTTGGCTTATTGCTTCACAGCCTAACAAAAACCTAAGAGAGACGCTCAGAATATAAACCTGAGGTATTTCTCCTACAGGATCACATGAAGAACCAGAGGTGACTTGAGAGATTTTTGAGCCCAATCTCCTCATTTTCTAGATGAGAATAGAAAATCTAGAGAATCTAGAAAATGAGAATATTGGGAACTAGGTAGATTAGGTGATTTGCCCCTGAACATCCAGTTAGGAAGTGTCTGAGGTGGATTATAAACCCAGTTTTTCCCTCATTCCAAGTCAAGTGCTCTACTCACTAAACTATTTCTTGTTTATTCAGCCTGTATGAAAAAAAGGAAATCAATCCATAAATCAGCCAACATTTTTAAGGATGTGCGGTATGTCATTGAGTTACTCTGGTAGGTGTTGGAGATACAAATATAAAGAATGATATAATCCTTGTGTACAGAATTTTATATTATTTTAAAATATCTTAATGGGAGGAGGAATATTCTACTATTTCTTTTAGTAATCTTTCCCCCAAAGTTCCTTCCAGCATTGAGTCACCTTCCCAGATGAAAACATTTTTTTTTTTTTTTTTTTTTTTTTTTTTTGTCAAAGGAACCTTTGTTTTGCTACCAGTGAAAGCTAATCTCTCTAATTCTGTAGAAGTTATGTAAAGATAAACAATTTGGGAAGAAGATATCCAAATAATTTTAATCTCAATAATAACAATGAAGACAAATATAAATGGTTTGTATTGAATTCAGTTCAAATCAATTCTACGAGCTAAATTGCTTATTTCATCCCTGGAAGAAATGCTGTTGTCACTCTTGTTACTGCTTTTGCTACTTCCAAAAGTAATTGTTACCTTTTAAAAAAAGTTAATTGAACAATACTTATTAATTCCCTACTAAATACTAGACACTGTGCTAAAAACAGGATACAAAGAAAGACAAAGATAGTTCTTGCTCTCAAAAAGCTGAGAATCAAATAAGGGAGCAGATGTAAAAGTATTCTATACCTACAGGATAAATGAGAAATAATAATAAAGGGAACACATTAGCATTAAGGGAGGTTGAGGTTAAGGTTGAGAGACAGTTAAGGTTAAGATTTTTTGCCAAAGGTGAGATTTTAGCTGAGACCTGAACAATAAGAGATCCCATTGTACCTATTCCCCTGGACAGATATGAAAAGGTCAAAGTTCTGTTTTTAGCTCTTCATTTGAGGGGCTAGATGATTTAGGTTCTATTACTTTTTTGCTTTGTGCAGTGGTTTCTTTGTTTAATATGATAAAGAAAGATGATAATATCTTTCTTTGTTTTTCTCCTCAAACGCAGCTCAGTGCAAGTATCCAAAATAAAAAAAAAAAAAAGAAGAAGCTTTTTCTGGAAACTGAGAGACTACAAAACTTTAGAGCTGAAAGATGTCAGGGGATATAAAATTTGGACTGTGTTTGAATAGCAGCTCTTTCTCTACATTCCTGGACTCATTTACACAACTGGTCTACTTTTAATGGTCTCTAATGTTAGAGAACCCACAAATTCCAAAGAAATAATCTCATAGAACTTCACAAAACCATCTTTTGCTTCCCCTTAGGCCCTTCTTTTTAACATTTCTGAGTGAAGGGATAAATGAAAATGCACAAAGACACCACCAACTACCACAACAACCCATATACATATCTGATTGAATGTATTCCACTCAAAGCTGACAACAAGTTCATTCAGGGACTGAACCAACTAAGTGTGGTAGAGACTGTTGGTATTGGGCAGAGGACCCAGAACCAAATATGTATATTGGACCTGGAAGTGTTCTGCCCTCCCTTTCTTTTATATAGACAAATAATCAAAAATAGGGTAAAGTTGTGTTCAAAATTATTGGTAGTTTGGAGGATGTTTTGTTTTCTTAAGCAAAAAAAAAAAAAAACTAAAAAGGCTGATGTGAGTGAGAGGAAGTTGATATCCCAAATCTAGGATCTCTTTCCATTGCCTCCTGATGGGATGCTCCATGTCCTTGCTCTTGGTGGGATTAGGTGGCGTGCTTAGTGCTTCATACTCTTTCCAACCCACAAGGATCTAGTAAAATTTGAGGCTGGTTGTTGGAACCCTAGTTCACAATTTAAGAGCAGCCTCTTGTCTTAGTGGCTGTTTCCACAGACCCGAATCTGTGACTTGGTGGAGCTAGAACTAAGCCGCAGGAGGCTTTTTCTCACAGCAAAATGTTTTAAGATAATATGACCTTGCCATATTCTCAGTGAGTCCCTGTGGTAATAGAGCTCTTAAGGGAAAGCTAAAACTTTTGGTTAGCCCTAACAGGGAAGAAGAGAGGAGAGGGGAGGACAAGGGAAGAAAAAAGAGAGAATTTTTTTTTTTTAAGTATTAAAAATGAAGACTAACAAAAGACTCTTTTACTGTGGAGTTTTTATACTGGGCATAGTACAAAAGGTTACTAGTAAGGCACCAGCAGCAGGTTAATGTCCCTAAAATAAAGTAGAAGCCAGTAATAACATGGTCATACAAATAGAAAGTTACAGCTGGTAAGAAAGTCTGTGCAGTAACACACCATTAGATTTAGCAATTACTATATTTACAGAAATATGTCCTAACCTCTCAGTAATGTGCAGTGGTAACTGTAGAATAGGGTTCTGCTACTGATAACCCATTTTTTCCCTCTGGCATAGCTCTCTAGAGAATTAGCCAGACTTAGTAGTAAAATTAGACATTATCTCCAAAAAAGTTCTGGAGGTCAGGTTAAAGTTATCCAGTACTATAATGACAGACAGCTGGTGTGTATGCAAGTACTCTGTGTGTGTGTGTGTGTGTGTGTGTGTGTGTGTGTGTGTGTGTGTGCGTGTGACTGATAGAGGAGAGAGAGGGAAAGAGAGAGAAACAGAGATAGAGATAGAGAAAGAGACAGAGAGAATTGGAAAAGGAGAGAGAGGCAGAGAGAAAGACAGACAGAGAGAGACAGAGAAGAGAGGAGGAAGAAGAGACTGGGAAAAATAAAGAGGAAGAAAGAGAATGATGTATACATTTGGAGGGAGGAGAGTAGAGGAGGAAGAATGGGCAAAGAGAGGAGTAAAAGCAAAAAGAAGAGAAGGGAGTGGGGAAAAATAAGAAGGGAGAAAGAGGTGGAAAAGATATAAAGAAAAGGAAGAAAGGAGGAAGAGAAGAAGAAACAAAGAAAGAGAAAAAAAGAGGGAGATAACAGGAGAGAGGCGGGAGAAAAGGAAGAGGAAAACAGGAGAGAGGAAGGAAGAAAAAGAAAAGAGGGAGAAAGATTAGTGAGAAGGACCAAAAAGGGAGCAAAAGGAGATAGGGAATTTCTGCAGTGTCCTCAGTGCTGGAAATGTCATTTGTCAGTGAGAGTATCATTGGCTGCAGTAAGCTTTGGGAACAGAACAAAACTTTTTTAAAAAATATGGCATATGTTGACCATGAATATAGCTTGCTCTAATTTACCACCTATTTGCAGAAACATAGATTACAGTTTTAGATCCTACAATGATTGCAAATGTTTCTTTTATGGAACAAACTTGGTTCAAAAAGCTTATGAAAATTGCAGCTGGCAGAGAGCATCTGTTTCATTAAACTGGCCAAAAGCCACCTTTCTCTGGTTTCTATTTCTGTGAAAAGCTTTTCAAACAGCCTTCATCATCCTGCTCCCTAATAATCAACCTTTCTCTTCCCTTCTATGCTGGGAGATCTGCTTGAAACCCACCTGATGCACAACTTTCTCTGCTTCTGTTGGCTTGGAGTGGATTTATTCTTCTTTGTTTCTGTCATCAGATGATGTACTGCCCTGTTGATTGCATGCTTTCAAATGACTATGCATTGCCTGCCTTTCCTGTGCTTACAAAAACAAATGAAAGTAGAAAGGGTCCCAGCACACCATGGGCTAGCCACAGGAATACAGAAGAGTTCACTATTCCAGCTCAGCTTTATGTTATAGCACTGACCCCTATCCTCCCTCACTCAGCGTCCATTCCAGGTAAGTGTTTTGGTTGATCCAAAATGCTCGCGCTGTTTCATGTAATTAAATGCATAAAAATGATAAATTCCCATCGTCCCCTGTCTTCCAAAGTCGTTGATCTCTACTTTTCACTGGGTGGCCTGGGATTAGCATCTCACTCAGGTTTCTTCCATACATTTTACAAAAAATCAGCAATGGAATTCTTTTCTATTCTTTCATTAGACAGGATTTGTCAAAGAATGTCTTTAGCAGGGATGATTTCTGATGAGATCATATCAATCAATAAAATTTTATTAAGTGACTACTATATGCCAGGCACTGTGTTAAGCACTAGGGATACACAAAATGTCAAAAACTCAGTCCCTGACTTCAAGGAGCTTACAATCTAAAGTAGGAAGAAAACATGAAAATACATAGAAAGCAAACTATATACCAGATAAATTTATAAATAATTAAAAAGGAATTAAGAGGATTGGGAAAGGCTTCTTGTAAAAGATGAGATTTTAGTTGAAACTTATAAACTTCAGGAAAGTCAGAAGACAGAATTGAAGAAGAAGATCATTTCAGACATGACGGGACAATTAGAGAAAATGCCTGGAGCTGAGAGATAGTTTTGTTCATGGAAAAGCCAGGTGGCAAATGACTGCACCATGTCTGCAATCTTGTGGGAATGCCAGTAGAGAAGCCACAAAATTACACTCCTTACTTATTATCACCAAAGCCCATTTATTTATTTATTCATTCATCCTTTTATTTGTTCATTCATTCATTCATTTGTTGGTTTGTTTTAATATACATTGCTTTATGAATCATGTTGGGAAAGAAAAATCAGAGCAAAAAAGAAAAACCATGGGAGAGATAGAAAAACAGAAAAAAAATAAGTGTACATAGCATGTGCTGATTTACATTCAGTCTCCTTTTTCTGGATGCAGATGGCATTTTGTATCCAAAGTCTGTTGGTTTTACTTTGGATCACTGAACCCCTAAGAAGAACCAAGTCTTTCACAGCTGATTATTGCACATTCTTGCTGGTTTTGTGTACAATGTATTCCTGGGTCTACTTGTTTCACTCATCGTTAGTTTGTCTAAATATTTCTAGGCCTTTCTAAACTCAGTTTGTTCAAAAATTTTTATAAGAACAATAATATTCCATTACTTTCATATATCAAAACTTGTTCAGCCATTCCTCATTTGATGGGCATCTATTTATTTTCCATTTCTTTGCTACCACAAAAAGAACTGCTACAAATATTTTTGCACATGTGGGTCCTTTTCCCTTCTTCTTAATTTCCTTGAGATTAAGTAATAGTGCTGCTGGGTCAAAGGATATACACAGTTTTGTAGTACTTTGTCATAGTTTTAGATTGCTCTCCAGAATGATTGGATAATTTCATAACTCCATCAACAATGCATTAGTGTCCCAGTTTTCCCACATCCCAACATTTATCATGATCTTTTCCTGTCATTGTAGCCAATATGAAAGGTGTAAGATGGTACCTCAGAGTTGTTCTTTTGAATTTCTCTAATCAATAGTGATTTAGAGTGTTTTTTTCATATAAGTATAGATGACTTTAATTCTGTCATCTGAAAATTATCTGTTCATATCCTTTGACCATTTATCAATTGGAGAATGACTTGTATTCTTATAAATTTGACATAGTAGTGGCTAGAAACTGGAAAATGAATGGATGCCCATCATTTGGAGAATGGTTGGATAAATTATGGTATATGAATGTTATGGAATATTGTTGTTCTGTAAGAAATGACCAACAGGAGGAATACAGAGAGGCTTGGAGAGACTTACATCAACTGATGCTGAGTGAAATGAGCAGAACTAGGAGATCACTATACACTTCAACAATGATACTATATGAGGATGTATTCTGATGGAAGTGGATATCTTCAACATAGAGAAGAGCAAATCCAATTTCAATTGATCATTGATGGACAGAATCAGCTACACCCAGAGAAGGAACATTGGGAAATGAGTGTAAACTGTTAGCATTCTTTGTTTTTCTCCAGGTTATTTTTACCTTCCGAATCCAATTCTTCCTTTGCAACAACAACAACAACAAAATTCGGTTCTGCACATATATATTGTACCTAGGATATACTATAACATATTTAATATGTATGGGAATGCCTACCATCTAGGGAAGGGGGTGGAGGGAAGGAGGGGAAAAATTCAGAACAGAAGGGAGTACAAGGGATAATGTTGTAAAAAATTACCTATGCATATGTATGGTCAAAAAAATGTTATAATTATAAAATTAATAAAAAATAAAAAAGAAAGAAAAAAATAATAAAAAATAAAAATAAATTTGACATAGTTCTTTATATATGGTAGAAATGAGACCTTTATCAAAACACTGGCTGTAAAGATTTTTTCCCAGTTTTCTATTTCCTTTTTCATCTTGTTTCTTTGTTTTGTTTGTATAAAATTTTTTTAATTTAATGTAATCAAAGTTGTCCATTTCATAATATGCCTTTCATAATGTTTTCTAGCTTTTCTTTGGTCATAAATTCCTCCCTTCTCCAAAGATCCGATAGATAAATTATCCCTTGCTCTCCAAATTTGGCATCATCCTTTATGCCCAAATCATATATCTATTTTGACCTGATTTTGGTATGGGGTGTGAGATATAGGTCTATACCTAGTTTCTCACATATTATTTTCCAGTTTTCCCAGCTATCTTTGTCAAATAGTGAGTTCTTATTCCAGAAGCTGTCGTTTGGGCTTTGATTACAATAAGCCTTGATTATTATGTAGATATTGTATATCTAATCTATTCTCCTGATCCACCACTCTATTTCTTTGCTGGTACCAAATGTTTTTGATGATTGCTGGTTTATAATATATTTTTAGGTCTGGTACTGCTAAGCCACCATCCTTTGTATTTTTTTTCATTAATATCCTTGATATTCTCCATCATTTGTTCTCCCAGATGAATTTTGTTATTATTTTTTCTAGCTCTATAAAATAATTTTCTGGAATAATTTTGATTGTTATGGCACTGAACAAGTAGACCCAATTTAGGCAGAATTGTCATTTTTATTATATTAGCTCAGCCTACCCATAAGCAATTGATATTTCTCCAATTGTTAAGATCCGACTTTATTTGTGTGAGAAGTGTATTATAATTGTGTTCATATAATTCTTGGGTTTGTCTTGGCAGGTAGACCCCCAAATATTTTATTTTGTCTACAGTAACTTTAAATGGAATTTCTCTTTCTATCTCCTGCTGATGGACCTTCTCAATAATATATAGAATTTGTGAGTTTATTTTATATCCTGCAACTTTGCTAAAACTGTTGTTTCAGTAGGTTTTTGGATGATTTTTCTCTAAGCATATCATTATATTATCGGCAAAGAGTGATAGTTTTATTTTCTTATTGCCTCTTCTAATCCTTTTAATTTCTTTTTCTTTTCTTATTGCTAAAGACAACATTTCTAGTACAATGTTGAATAATAGTGGGTGTCCTTGTTTCACCCCTGTTCTTATTGGGAATGTGCCCAGCCCTCAAAGCCCATTTGCCTCAAGATCAAGCAGTGCCAATGGTGGTTTCTGATTTCATTGTCACCATGGCCACCTACAGAGAACCTACCTCTAAATTCTGAAGTGACAAGGCAAGTTGGAGCTGAGTGAGAAAGGAGAAAAAAGCTGTGCATTTTTATTGTCCCTTTCCTGGGATTAGAAACTTGCTAAAGGACACTACTAGATCTTTTCATTCATTTACCAATTTTCCTGTAATGTATAGTATTTACCCAAAAATGCTATTAACCAACCTAGTCACAGGGTGGCAGATACTGGAGGAGAAGTGGGGAAAAAGGTGATTGAGACTCATGACTCCATTTGAGTATATGGTAGGAAATCTCTCCTTCTGAATATCTCCTCAAATTTTGATTGAAAAAAACAAAACAAAACACTGGCATAAGAATGGGAAAGATTTACCTAAAAACCCTTATGATGACTCTGGTGGTTGTTATTTTATTCTCTCTATTTTCATTCTTTCTCTCTCGTCCTCACAGTTGCATTTTGTTTAGCATGCCCCATTGTCTGTGCCTCCCATCATTCAGTAAGGTCCAGGAAGACCAAGCAGACTGAATTGAAGGAAAGCAGAGCACCTAGAAAACAACAGAGCTGATTCACTGTGACATCAAGAAATATCACTTAATAGGCAAAACCAGAAAATGGTATTTTCAATAATAAATTTTCCTTCCTGATCTCAGTGGAGCATGTGTACTTGGGTACTCAACCCTGAAGAATTCTTGAATTTTGAATGATAAAATACTTCCATCATTGTCAATTAGTCAGTCAACTAATATTTATTAAGCCCCTATTATGTGCCAGATACTGAGTAAAGCAATGGGGATAGTAAGAAAGGCATAGGACAGTTCGTCCAAGAATTCACAGTTTAATGGAGGATTCTACATGCAAACAACTATGTATGAATAAGATAGGTACAGACTATAGGGCGTCATCTCAGAGGGAAGATCTAGATTAAGGAGGACTGGAAAGGCTCCTGGCAAAAGAAGAGAATTTAGCCTGGACTTGAAGGAAGCCAGGGCAACTAAGAGATAGAAATAGGAGACAGAACAATCCAGTCCTGGGAGAGTCAGAAGGAGTCAGGAGATGGAATTTTCTGTATGATAAAGAGCAAGAGAGTGAGGTATTGGAAGACTGACTGGAAAGGTGAGTCTGAGGGAAGGTTATGAAGAGCTTTCAATGCCAGACGATTTTATATTTGATCCTGGAGGTTGTAGGGAACCAATGGAGTTTGTCTAATAGAGGGGTGATAGGATTAGATATGAATGTTAGGAAGATAAATTGACAGCTAAGTGGGAGATGGTCTGGAGTGGGGAGAAGCTTCAGGCAGAAGGAGGAACAACCAGGATATTGCAAATAGTCCAGGTGTGAAGTGATGAAGTTCTTATCAATGGGTAGCGGTGTCAAAGGGGAGCAATTTGGAACTATGGCCAAAGGGCTATCAAAATATGCATCCTCTGATCAAGCAGTGTTTCTACTGGGCCTGTATCCCAAAGAGATCTTAAAGGAAGGAAAGGGACCCACATGTGCAAAAATTCTTGTAGCAGCCCTTTTTGTAGTGACAAGGAACTGGAAAGTAAGTGGATGCTCATCAATTGGAGAATGGCTGAAAAAATTATAATATATGAATGTTATGGAGTATAATTATTCTATAAGAAATGATCAGCAGGATGATTTCAGAGAGGCCTGGAACTGATGCTAAGTGAAGTAACCAAGAGAACATTGTACACGGTAACAACAAGAATATATGATGGTCATCTGTGATGGATTTGGCTCTATTCAGCAATGAAGTGATTCAAGCAATTTCCAATAGGCTTTTGATGGAGAGAGCCATCTGCATCCAGAAAGAGAACTGTGGGGACTAAATGTGGATCACAAAATAATATTTTCACCTTTTTTATTGTTGTTGTTTGCTTACTTGCTTTTTTCTCTCATTTTTTTCTCTTTTTGATCTGGATTTTTTTTTTTTTTTGGTGCAGCATGATAAATGTGGAAATATGTTTAGAAGAATTGCACATGTTGAACCTATATTGCTTTTTGTATAGAGGAGGGAAGTTTGGGGGAAGGAAGGGAAACTATTTTGGAACACAAGATTTTACAAAGGTGAATATTGAAAACTATTTTTGATGGATTTTGAAAATAAAAAGCAATTATTTATTTTTCTGAGGCAATAGAGGGTTACACAGCTAGGAAGTATTAAGCATCTGAGATTAGATTTGAATTCAGGTCCTCCTGACTTCAGGGCTAGTGCTCTATCCACTGTACTACCTAGCTGCTCCTAAAAAGCAACTTAATAAAAGAGTTACTGATTCAGTGGGAACCCTAAATTCTTGTCTTCTGGCTACTAATTCTGTTTACTCATCAATATTCTAAAGGGGAAAATATTGGAATAGAGGGGAGAGACTTAATGACCTTTCCCCTCCAAGGGAACATCATAGCAAGCAGAAAACATGAAATCAAAATTGAATGCTACAAAAAATGAATGCTATGGAATTTAATGACTTATATTGTCCTCAGTGAAAAGAGATATGAATTTTTCCCTTGTCTACTGAAGTGGGAAATTATGGGTATTGAACATTGCATAGAATTTTAGACCTGGCCAATTTTTGATAAGTTTTGCTATTTTTTTTATTCTTAATTATAAAGGTTTTATTCTTTGGTGATACTATCAGGTACATGATGATTTAAGGTTCACATAAATGATTCGTTTCTTTGATCTTTAAGAGCACCCAATTAGATGGGTGCTATTAGGATTTTTTTCCCTACAAATAAGGTAACTAAGCTTCAGAAAAGTTAGGAAATTTGCTCATATTCATATAACTAGTTGATAAGAGCATGAGGAAGGATTAGAAATTCAACCAAGTCTGAATCTTAACTATAGGACCACCGCCTTAGGAATATGTTGGGAAATGAAGGGTAGGTAAGAATAAATGATACCAATACAATTTTTTAAAAGTGTTATTGAAGCAAATAATAGACTAGCATAAGAGGGATCTGGAAAGCTAAGTGGAGCAATAGATAGAGCACTGGGCCTATTCTGCTGAGTTCAAATCCAGTCTCAGATACTAGCAGTGTGATCCTGGACAAGTCACTTAACCCCGTTTGTTATTCACCTGCAAAATGAGCCAGGAAAGGAAATGGCAAACTCCTCCATTATCTTTGGCAAGAAAACCCTCACCGTGGGTCATAAAAATATCTGAAATGACTGAAAGACAAAATGAATTAAAGGATGGTTGATACAGTGGATAGAGGTCAAGATCTGAACTCAAATTTAACCTCAGTCACTTACTAAGTGTATGACTCTGGGTAAATCACTTCCTCCTGTATGCCTCAATTTCCTCAGCTGTATAATGAGCTGAAGAAAGAAATGACAAAGCACTCCCAATATCTCTGCCAAGAAAACCCAAAAGGGGTCACAAAGAATCAGACATAAACACGACCAACTGAACGGACAGCAACAAACTGGAGGATGGGTTGCTCTTTACTTGTGTGAAGAGGAAAAAGTGCCTTTGAATAATTAGATTCAGCTGTTCACTTCAAAGAGAAATGAGAATTAAATAAATTGAGGGCTAGATAGAGACTATACGTATGTGCATGCGTGTTTGTATATTTCACGGAGAAGAGGTGATCCTATTTTTGTAAAAATAGGAAGCACAACCTTATTAGGATGAAAAAGCTGTTAATACAATTCTAAAAATTCAGCTCTACAGGGATAAATTATCCTAGAATAAATTCAATCTAGGAATCAGGAAATGTAACAAGACTATTTGGGACCATCAGTCATAAACAGGAATTCTTAATCTAGAACCCATGAATTTAAAAAAATATATATTTTGACAATTGTATTTCAATGTAATTGATTTTCTTTATAATCCTATATAATTGACTGTATGCATTTGAAAAACATTATTTTGAGAAGAGATCCACAGGCTTCAGTAAGTAGGCTGCAAAAAAGGTCCATAGCAAACAAAAAAAGGATAAGAGCTCCATCATGGGAATTTAGATTAAGAGACACAGGGGACTTAAGATTGTAAGGGATCTAATGATCAACTAAAATTTTACAGAAGAAACTGAAGAAACTTGCCCAAAATTATATAAGTACACACACATCAAGAAAACTAGAATAATTGGAATATTTGTGCATATATGTATACAACATATACACATATTATATACATACATACAATATAACGCACATGCAAGAATAGGAGACAAATAGGAATATCTTTACTTATTAATTTTATATATGTATATTATATGGAATAGGTATATGTATATAGCATGCACATATACATATAGCAAACATACATGCACATGCATGTGTATATGCGTCCATATTTATATACCTACAATTTGTACCCAATTTCTCTGATTCCAATTCTTGGCATTCTGAGACATTTGAATCAAGACCAAAGTTTAAGGAAAAGAGTGGATCTTTTCTGTTCGAGAGGAGGAGGTGTAAGAAACTGAGATCCACAATCAGGAAAAGGTTTTTTCCAGGGTTGGTAATTTTCTTGATGTGGACTCAGTTCAGACTTCTGGCAACTTTAATTAAAAGTCCATGTCTATTTGTTAAGTACCAAACTAATCCAGCGCTCCTTTTTTTTTTTTTTTTTTTTTTTTTTTTTTGTACAAAGAATGATTGTTAAGCAAGTGAATAGGGAACCCTTGACAAATATGAATTATAGGCTGTGAACATTAATAAATCTGGATATTATCTACCTCGAATGAAAATGGGGAGTTTCTCTCCAACACTACAATACTACTCACTCCCCATTTTTGAACAACCTCAGGGCAGACCAGAGTTCCAGGGTGTATCTTTTTAATGTAGCTCATCTCAAGGGGGGGATAGAGTTAAGCAACTTATCCCTTTTCATGCCCTATATTTACAGGCAACAGTCCAGCAGGGTAACATTAAACCTCAGATAGATTTATTTACACCAGTATTTAAACAGAATAGTAAAGGAACCTAAACTATGTATGCAGAACTAGAGAAAACAGTATCAGGAAAAGAAAGTAGGCAAACATTATCTTAAAGGACAAAAAAAAGAAAATAAAAAACTTTTCCCTACAACTCCAACCCAAAGGACTATACCCAAATTCTTCTTGGGCAGTTTATGATTTTCAGCAATCTGTTCCCTTCTCCAAAGATTTTGAGTCCCGATTTTGATTTTTAGTAGCTACTCATCCCTAGACATTTTTGTTACTAAGTGCTAGACTGAGTTCTCATTCTGGGTACCAATCAAATGGGCAGAGAGAAATGATAATTTTTCAAAATTTGCTAGTTTAGCGAGCCCTTTACTGCAGTCATCATAAATGTTACAAATGCATACAAAGATGATGAACATCAGAAAACCAGGCTTTCTATTATACCCTGAAGCAGAATGGAGAAGTTATGAAACTTTTGCTTATTTTAACAAAGAGCCTTCTTCCTTTGCCTGCCCCCAACTGCCTGTTCATTATCCCTTTCTTGCTTGTCTGGACTTGTCATTGCAACTTGTAGTTGGGCCAAATACAAGGCGTAATCCTGCGGAGGAAGCTACTGGAACTAGATTAGCAAAGGGGCTGGGAGTCGGTAAAGTCAATAGTTATCTGCCAGTTGTGGACAAAGCAAAGATGGTTTCCAACCAAACAGAATTATGACTTTAGCTTGGAAGTGTTCAAAAGTGAGAATATTGTACTATACTGGACGTTGATTCGGATCCAAAATGTATTTCAATTCATCAAATGCTTTCTCCTTTTCAAACATCTTGACTTTAATGAAATGCAAAAGGAACTTTTATCTAAATTCTTTGCTTTTATTTTAAATTTGACCCAGAGACCAACATGTGCTATGTTCACTTCTTTTTTTTCTCTCTCTCACACAGTTTTTCCCTTTTGCTCTGATTTTTCTTTCCCAACATGATTCATAAAGCAATGTGTATTAAAAATAAATAAACTAAAATTAAATTAACCCAGAGAATAAGAATTTGTGTCTGTGTACTTCAGATTCATTTACACTTAATCAATTAAAATGTTTTAAAAAAGAATTATTTGATGCAAAAGAAAGCTCTTGGTCATTTTTATATTCTTTTTTTTTTTTTTTCTTTTAAGACAGGAAGTTATGTTTATACCATAATAAGTGAACTGTAGCAACGGAAGGTTTGGGCTGGGTTTGAGTCTCTAAATTTGTTAAGTTAGAGACAATTTGGAATTTGTCACATCTTCCATGCTTGATATAAACATGGGCTCCCCCTGCTGTGTGACTAGCAAATCACATATAAGTTGGACCAGGTCACCTTTTCTATAAATCATGAGTTGAGGTCTTTCCAGTTTCCTAACATCCTTCAAAATTCCACAGGCTAGTGGATATCTATTTCTACTCTGATCACAACAGACTTTTGTGTGTTTTTCATAAACCATCAAAGTCCAAATTTTTAACAACAAAATAAAATGTTATCCATAAAGAAATTACAAAGTTCTGTTTGGATGCTGTCCTGATAATCTTGTGCTTTCCAAAGTGATAGCACTGGATAAGCTTTAGAAAATCCTAATAAACTCAAAAAAGTATAGGTTCAGCACTGAATAAAATCATTATTGTTCTAGAATTAAGATGGCTACATTTAGAAAGTATGGTCATCTAGTTGGCAACAGGGTGATTAATTTTTCAGCCGAGAGAACTAAGCTTAGAGCAGGACTCTAAGCATTTTATAAATTCTTGCTTGATCCTCACAATAACCCTGGGAGGTAGGTGCTTATTATCTATTCCCATTTTACAGTTGAGGAAACTGAGGCTAACAGAAGATTTATTTAGGTAAATGTCTGAAACTGGTCATTTTCTAAATTATAGATGAGTTATCACCTGTGTCAGGGTTGGGGCTATGTCTAGAGAATGTCTCAGGAATCCTTTTAGTTGCCCATTTTAGACTTTTCAAACAACACCATAATCAACATATTCCATTTTAAAAAAAAAATCTAGCAATTGAGCCAGAGAACATTTTTCTAAAGCTTGTGAGCCTTTGGCTGATATGAATGTTTAAATTTTCTATAGATCCATTGCTTAGTCTTGCCATTTTATTAATTAAATCAAATAATTTGCTGATTCCTAATTAATGAAAATGTTAGTTGATAGCTACCTCTATGAGCACTGCCATCACCTCTAATCTCTGTTTGCACGTACAAATAAGCCACTAATGTCTTCCTCAAATGTCTCATAATGTCATGGAGATAAACCTGGATTTTGAAAGTTTTCTAATTCCTATCAAGTTAAAAAGATCAGTTGAATAGATTTGACAAAAGGTTTTGTATTTATCATCCAAGAATGAGCTATGGTATTTTTAGATGCAAGTCTGATCATATTCATTTCCTTGCTCCAGAAGTTTCAATGGCTCCCATTACATACAGGATAAAACAAAAACTACTATCTTTGGGATATAAATCCTTTTATAACCTGGCTGATTACACATTTTTTCTGACTTATGAACTCTTAAATTGATCTATTTGTTCTCTACACATGGTATTCTGCCTCCCTTCTCTATTTGTTTTCAGATGTCTGGCAACTGGATAGCACTAGTAGCCAGGCCTAGAGACAGGAAGAGCTGAATTCAAATCTAGCCTCAGACACGTAGTAGTTTTATGATCCTGGGCAAGTCACTTAAACCTGTTTACCTCAGTTTCCTCATCTGTAAAATGGATTGTAAAAGGAAATGGCAAACCACTCTAGTATCTCTGCCAATAAAACCCAAATGGCATTATAAGGAGTCAGACACAACTACCCAATAACAATACAAATTTAGAACTCTGTCCCTTAAATATTGCATTCTTTTTTTTTCCTTTTTTATTATTATAGTTTTTTATTTAGAAAACATATGCATGGGTAATTTTTCAACACTGACCCTTGCAAAACCTTCTGTTCCATATTTTCCCCTCCTTCCCCCTACCTCCTCCTCCAGAAGTCAGGAAGTCCAATACATGTTAAATATAAAATATGCATATAAAATATTGCATTTTTTAGAGAATTTAAGGAGTATGTTGGTATACCTAAGAGATTTTCTAATATATTAATATATAAATCAATCAACAAACTTTTTATTATGTGATTCAGTTCTAGAGGGACAGAATATGTGTAAATATTTAGTTAAATATGAGGTGTGATTCTTTGTCCTTCATTCTGGAAGAGGACCAGGACATCAGGGAGGTGGTACCCTGACATGCAAGTGAGGCAGATTTAGGTGAGGGAGGGCCTCACTTTCCCCTCCAGAGCCATCTGGGCCCAGTGTATAGATCAGGATGACTGGAGATGGCCCTGGATGCAATGGGAGACCTTGGCCTTTTGAAGGTCTCAGTTTGACTGAAGCATCATTCATTCAGTGATTAAAGCTGGATAGCAATTATTTAAAGGTTTTTTTTCCATTTTGTTTTGTTTTGGTTTTGAGTAGATAAATACAATAAAATCAGAACAGAAGGAAGAAATCTCAGTAGCCCCGGTGTGAGGATGGGGGATGACTGGAGGAGGTCTCTTGTGTTTAAGTAGTGACAGTATGATGTAGTGGCAAGATCCTTAGCTCTGGAATTAGAGAACCAGAGGAGGACTTCTCCCTCAGTCATGTAATAATGAGAATAATAGTTGACATTTATATAGTATGTGTTAAGCACTTTACAATTAGAATTCCATGTGATCCTGAAATTGTGTTATTCCCATTTTACAGATGAGAAAACTGAGAAAAACAAAAGTTAAGAGGTATACCCAGCTCCTAAGTATCAGAAGTCAAATTTAAACTCAGATTTTCTGACTCCAGGCCCAATACTCTTATCTACTATACCATCTAGTTGCCACGTTATTTATATTGTCTGTCTCACCTTAGGAAAATTGTATAACTTCCCAGGATCTCAGTTTCTACATCTACAAAAATGAGAAGATTTAGAAGGCTCCTTCTAACTTTAAAATTGTATAATTATAGGGTAACCTCAATGTCTTGAAACACAGCCAAGAACCAGGAAGTGAGCAAAGACCTCTGAGCAGTTACAATAAATAACATTAAGTATATAGACTAAAGCTCATGAATTTACTCTAGGAGAGCATTAGACCCTCCCTGAGAGCTGACTTACTCTTACTTTAGACACAATTCTAACAAAACTGGTTTCCTAGTCCATAGCAGATAAGAATGAACAAATTAGGAAAGATGGGGGAGGGAATCAGAAAAAGGGGCTACTATAAGTAGACATTGTTATATGAGTAAAAAGTGACTGGTGAAAAACTAACATTGAAGTGAGGAGTGAAAAAATATATATTAAAATAAAATAAGTATTTACACATCAAACATGTCTGGGACCATTTACTAAAGGGAGAAACTCTGACAGCCCTTGAGAGCAACACTGTATTTCAGTTAAATGCAATAATTAATAAGTGATAATAAAAATTGATAATGGTGATCCTAAGTTGCTTAGAAAATAGTAAATTAAATTTGATCCATTCTAAGAAGGCAGGCATATGGCAATATATTTTAGATAGATTTCAAACTAAAATAGTTAGACTGTCTTTCCTGGAGTCATTCATTGTAATCTCTGGGAGCCCTCACAACTTCCTCACCAGGAGGTGATCTCTTCTAACCCTGTAACTCTACAGTCAATCCCAAAGAGATCTTCTAACTTCAGCACAGTGATTAATCAGTTATAATTAGGGACAAGTTGTCTGCCCCAAAAAAATCCACATGAAAAAATTTTGGCCCTTTCTTTGTACTAGAGAAGTCTGAATTTTTTCTTTTACTTTTGTGGGATGTTTATAATAACTTATTCTAAAATGTGGGTTGGTATTATACAATACTATACATATATTTCCTACATTTCGGAGTTTCTAAACTTTTTCTTTGTGATCTGCTTACTTTTGTGTGTCATCTGCAGTTTCCACAAAACTCCCCCTCAAATTCTCATTTAATTTCTTATGCTAACTTGTGGCAATCGCTATGTAGAAGGGAAAGCTATAATTATTGGGCATGAGACCTGGTTTTGTAGTGAGAACAACTGGTTTTGAATGTCAGCTCTGCTACTTACTAGCTGTAAGATCTTGGAAAGCACCATTCTCTGGATCTCAGTTTCTCTCATCTGTCAAATGAGGGATTTGAATTAGATAACCTCAAAGATCTCTACTAGCCCCAAATCCTATCTCCCAAAATTGAATAAAATCTCACTAATTCATACAAAAGCAAGGCAATCTGAATTAATTAACAAGCTGAATTATAAAGTATATATATTTAATTTTTTAACTGACTTTTTTTTCTTAATGAAAGTGATTTTTTTCTCTTCAAAAGTCTCCCAATGCTTGTCTCAGAGCTGCATTTTCACTTAGCATATGTTGCCTTGCATTACATTTATTTGTGTAAATGTTTTATGCCTGGCAGGAGATTGTAAACTCCTAGAATACAAGCCTGCTTTACAGCCATTTACCCTTGAATCCCCAGCATCTAGTAGAGTGACTTGCAGCTTAAGAAATGTTTTTTTTTTTTTAATTGAAGTGAATTGAATTCAAATACATACAATACCTTCTGCTGTGCTGACAGAGCAGTTTGCCCAATTAGCATCTGAATTGTTTAGTATTTCTTAGACCAGGGCCTGTAATGCAAATTACAAATTAGTTAGGGTCTGAATTAATATACTGTTAGCCAACACTCATATTCTATCGATTTCTTATTAGAAATTCATCTTTTATCCAGCTGTTGATTTTGGTCTTTGACTAAAATTTATCTTATGTGTTATTCTAAGATTCATCCTTCCTCAAAATTCGACAGTTAGAAGAATAAAAGCCTTTCGTTCTGAAAAACGGGGATTGTCTTTTGTTTCTACTCAGTAATTCTTACAATCTTGCTTCATTAAAAATGAGAAGGGAATAAAAATTCAAGGATTTTTTTCTTCTTTTTTAAACACCTGCTTTGCTGTTCAGCTTTGCATGCTTCCCCAAGTTTTCAACAGCTTAGAGTTTAATTATAAGATTAGTAGATACTACTAGTTCTATGTATGGAAATTGAAATGAAAAGGATAAAAAACAAAACAAAACAAAACAAAACAAACAAACAAAAAAAAAGTCGAAAGTTCAGGAAACAACCCCATGTCATCTCTCCCAGTCTCAGTGACTCACTTACTGTTTTACAGCTGTTTCAGCATTTTTTGTGTAACACAGTGGGGGAAGGGGAGCAGTGTGCTCAGCTGATGCAATCCCCATGTGGAAGAGGCTGCTTCCAAGATGCATGTTGACATGCAATGGAAGGGCCCTACTCCCTCATTTGGAGCATGGGCCGAATGCTAGAGCTGGTTGTGGTCAGCTAAGCACATGGTGGAGAGATGGGTTGTTTGATGACCGCTGAGATGGAATTAGGGAAGTTCTAAAGGTCTTAAGAGCCAAAACAGGTTTCTGGGTCTTTCCTGCTGGCTGCTGTTCCAGGGAGGGAGACAATGCTGGAAGGGGAGAGGCCCTAACATGTGGCCCATTAACACGGGCCTCTGGCTTTCTGTTTGTTCTTTCTTGCTTTTAAGCAAAGGAATCTTAGAAAAACTAATGACCTCGTGAGTTTCCAAAGGTCAGAACCAAAAACCGCTGGAGTTCTGGGAACTAGAATCCACCCTGGCTTTTGTGGTCAGCTTAGAGAGTGAGAAGTGAAATCCTAAATGATCTGCTTGATGAGAAACTAAAGAACTGATCCCTGAGGCAAGCAGGCAAAAGGTTCGGAGAGAGATTACTTTTAGCTCCAGGGTCCCACTCTTTGGGGAGGTGGTCCAGACTGAAATTCAAGTTATGTCACACTCCTGAGACCCACCCTCTGTAGAGCTCTCCAGCAGTCTTACCTTGCTAGGCCCTGGCAGAAATCCCAGTCATGTCCCTGAGGTTAAATTTTCCCTATAAAATCTACTTATGGGCCATCCCATGGTGGCTGCCTTCCTTTGGGTCAGTCTTCTACCTTGGGGGGGGGGGTCTTTTCCCTCTCCCTTCCCCCTAACTACACTATGTTTCCCAATCCCACTTTTCTTCCTCACAACTAACTCTTTTAAGGTGCTGAGTCCCTTTCAGTATTAAGCCTGCCCCAACATCTCCTTTTTTACTGGGAAATTATGAGTTCCACTGAGGAACTTGTCTTTCATATGCTCTCCCATTCTATTTCATATTTACCATTCCTGGTGATTATTGTAATCTATTTATTCCTTAACTAAATCTACCTTTTGCCAAAGAGAATGGCTATTGTGAATTCTTCACAGACTGAACCCCAACTTTTGGTGCTTACCATCATTTGGGGACACATCATGTTTGATCCAGAACAGATCAAAGATAGCCAAGAGAAAGCTACAGCATCTTTAAAAATGAAGTTCAATCAATCAATATTTATCAAGCACCTACTATGTACCAGGCACTCTGCTAGGCATTGGGCATACAACAAGAGACAAAAAGGCAATCCCTGCCTCATGGAGCTTATAATTGAATGAAGAAACAACATGCAAAAAAATACATGATAAGCAAGTTACCTACTGGATAAATAGGAGATAATTAACAGAGGGAATTAACACTGGAATTAAGTGGGGTTAGGGAAAGCTTCCTGTAAAAGGTGGTATTTTAACTGGAACATAAAGGAAGTCAGTGGTCAGAGTGGAGGAGGAGAACATTTTAGGTCAGGGAACAGCCTGAAAAAATGCCTGGAGTGTCTAGGTCAAGGAACCAAAAAAGTAGAGGGAATAATGTGAACATACGCATGTTTGCATATATCTGTGAGAACTATTTGTCTGCTCTTGCTCCATTTTTGCATTAGATATCCTTTTCAAAAGATAATTAGTATTAATTGGTCACTGATGATTAATGTAGTAGGGAAAACACAATGGAACAGGATTCAGAGCCAAAAAAATTACAGAAAGCACCTCCAACCCCTCAGGGGTTCCCCAGAACTCTGAGAGGGAAGTTTAGCTTGTCTTGCTCTAGTCTGAGTCATCTGTGTGAGTGTGAATTGGGATGAGATCTTCAGCATTCATAAGGGCCAAATTAAAGTTTTTAAGCCAAGTTTATTGGTGACAAACTTGTGTAAGAAGAGAAAAAGTTCATTAACAATATAAAGATACTATAACCTTTCTTTTCCAGACACCGAAAGTTCAGAATTTCTCAAGCATAAAGTTTTGATCGGATTTTATTTAAGTGAATTTCAGTTAATTTTTTTCCTTCCTTCTTTCCTTTTCTTTCTGCCTTCTTGTCTTTTTTTTCCTTCTGAATTTCCATGTTTTGCCTGTATTTTTTTCCTTTTTTTCTCCCTATTCTTCCCCCCTCCCCCTTTTCCTTTGCCAATATTAAATAAGCTGAACTTGGATGATGATGTATCATTTGTGAAAAGGATTATCCCATTCCTGTAAAGAAGACTGATACCCTTGATTAGAAAGTAATAATTCATAAAGCTTCAGAGTAGTAGTAGTATTAGCTTCCTTTTGTCTAAAGTGATAGATGCTTTTGAAGTTTTTTAAATAAAAGTTTAAAATTGAATTTCCAAGTCAAAAGATTAGTGGATTCAAATGCTAGTATCCTGCTGGGTCATACAAAAAAAATCGTCCAGTTAAATAAATGTATGTAATGTAATAAATGTATGTAAGGCAGAGCACTTTTATTAAAAATCTTGATGGAGTGCAAATGAAAACATGTGAAAACAATGAAATTTTTGTGTCTTCCTGCAGATTTCTCTGCTACAAAAACAATAGTTGTACCATAGACCAGTGTTTGCTTTATTCTATTTATTTGTAGCTTGTTCAGTTTAGCTGGTCTACATACTTTTCATTATGAAGGTGAGATTTAATTTCATTAACATGAGTCCAATAAAGCTCTCAGATGTGGACTGATTGTCTGACGATGACCAGGCATATTGCCAATCAGTATTCCATTAGAATTTTGGAGAATAATAGAACTGAAATAAAGATACAAAACAGTCCTTGTAGAGAGTGGCTTTTCAAAGTTTCAGGACTAAAATGAAGTTCCTGAAGGAATTACTGCCTTGCTAAAGCATAGGAAAACTTCCAGATGTAGGGAGGATATTGAAACTGCTGCCCAACTGAAAACCAGCTAGTTCATTTTAAAAGGTATCTTTTAATTATGAAAAAAAAAAAAAAAAAAAAAAAAAAAGGAAGAAACAAAAACTGGCAGCCATCAAAGGGCGTTTGGGAGCTGTACAGTGCAAAAACATTTGCACTGCTGGCAAAGAGAATGTTTTCTTTTAAGAAAGAGAAGAAAAGAAAGAAAGAGAGATGCGGGAGAAAGGGAGGGAAGAAGGGAGGGAGGAGGAAGGAAGGAAGGAAGGAAGGAAGAAGAAAAAGAAAGGGAAAGGGAGGAAGAATAAAGGAAAGAGAAAGGGAAGAAAGAGAAAGGAAGAGAAAAGAAAGAAAGGAAAGGAAAGGAAACATTATGGAGTTTTATATCATTTCTCTATTTTTCATGAAAACCAAGGCCCAATATGACCTTTATTGAGAAAATGTCTAAATTTCTCTGGAAAAAAAATGCTGGCTTTATGTCATCTGCCACCATCCAAGTCCCTAAAGATACTCTCTCTCTCTCTCTCTCTCTCTCTCTCTCTCTCTCTCTCTCTCTCTCTCTCTCTCTCTCTCTCTCTCTCTCTCTCTCTCTCTGTTTGCCCTGTGTCTTTTTACCTGTCTCTGTATCTGTGGGTCACTTTATCTTTCTTTTTCTGTTTTCCTTTCTCTCTGTCTCTCACTTTTGTTCCTCTGCCTATCTGTCTCTTTCACTCCCTCTCTCTTCTTATGTTACACACACACACACACACACACACACACACACACACACACACACACACACACTTTTTTCCTGTGAAAAGAAAATAAAAATCAGTCCCAAAAAACTGCTGCTGGAAAAAAAAAAAAAAGCAATGAAATTTCTGCAGTGAGTACATTTGGGAAACTGTTGAAACTTCACACACACACAAAAAAAGTTTTGCTGCTATTTAGATAAACTTGTAAAGTAAAAAGTGACAGCTTAGCTCTTCTTCTATTAGCATTTTTATTAATTACAAGTGTTGATTTGAAATAAAAAAACAAGAAAGAAAGAAAGAAAGAAAGAAAGAAAGAAAGAAAGAAAGAAAGAAAAGAAAGAAAGAAAGAAAGAAAGAAAGAAAGAAAGAAAGAAAGGAAGGAAGGAAGGAAGGAAGGAAGGAAGGAAGGAAGGAAGGAAGGAAGGAAGGAAGGAAGGAAAGAAAGAAAGAAAGAAAGAAAGAAAGAAAGAAAGAAAGAAAGAAAGAAAGAAAGAAAGAAAGAAAGAAAGAAAGGGAGGGAGGGAGGGAGGGAGAAAGAAAGAAGAAAGAAAGAAAGAAGAAGAAAAGAAAGAAAGAAAGAAGAAAAGAAAGAAAGAAAGAAATGAAGGAAGGAAGGAAGGAAGGAAGAAAAGAAAGGAAGGAAGAAAAGAAAGGAAGGAAGGAAGGAAGGAAGGAAGGAAGGAAGGAAGGAAGGAAGGAAGGAAGGAAAGAAGGAAGGAAGGAAAGACAGGAAGGAAGGAAGGGAGGAAGGAAGAAAGGAAGGAAGAAAATTGGCACATCGTGTCATGATGTATTCTTTGCTAGAAACATGGAGGATGCTCACCTTTAGGAATTAGATAGGAATAGTTCTACCTGAGAGGTGGTCCTTGATGAGGGTAGCATGGGTCTATCTCTAGCCCAAATTGAACATCAAAGCAGTTGTGATGCAGTGGAAAGACCATTTTGGAGAGAGGGCCTGGCTTCAAAATCCCAACACCTGCCACTTGTTGTCATGTGACCCTAGGGAAATTCCTTTTTCTCTCCAGGACTTACAAACTGAGGGAAACAGACCAAATCACCCTTTACTGCTCTTCTAGTATTCATTTTGTACTTCTATGAGGAGCCAGGCTTACCTGCTGACATGTAGGCATAATAAAGTCAGGAATGTGGGGAACAGAGGTAGTATGAGAATTAACAGAGAATGTCTCCTGTTTTTTTCTTATCCAAATTCACTTGCATGTTGTCAGAGAGGATCTTGGAAATGTCTAACCTTAAGTGAGATATTTAGGAGGTGTTAATCTAAGTCCAAAGATAAGGGTCAAAAGAAAAGTTACCATCCTAGGCCAGCCCTCTCTTCCAAGCTTTGTTTGTATCGCTAGATATATCAAAGTGCCTTCGTCAGGGAGATTCTCTGGTCACTATGTCCTAGCAGATTCAACCTGAGATGGCCAGCATGTAGCTTGGAAAAGTAAGCGAGAGGCTAGTCAGAGCCTGACAGAGACAATATGTCTATCAAACACATTGAGACCAGCTGGGAGCCACAAAACTATTCTATTTGCTATTCAGTGAGAGCAGCATCAGAGTTTCAGCCACAAGTCCTAACGGGCCATTAGCGGTTGACAATCAGAAGGCACTGGTGGTCCTCAGTCTGTGTCAGTCTTGGGGATGTTGCCTCTTCCAGTATCAGGCATTGGTCCTGGCCTGGGACATGGACACAATAAAAAAGAAAGGTCGTCTCCCTACCTTCGAGGAACTTAGGTTCTAGCTGGAGAGGACAATATACAAAATGTAACAAGGTGGAGGGATGAGGGTGGCAAAGTACACAGGGAACGGTGATGGAATTCAGAAATTCAGAAGCAGAGGCAAGAGGAGAATGGAATTTAGCCAGCCTGAGCCCCTTCCCAAAATGGTGATTCTAGGAGAAATTCATCAATGGAAAAAAGGCTGGGACCATAGCTAAGACCACCAAGGTGAGAAGGTTCCACCCCACGTAAGCATGACTTTTTGTTGTTAATAATAACAACAATTATATTATTAATTAATAATTTTGCAGACTTGACCCTCCTGATGTCACTAGTCCCAAGCAGAGGAGGAATGATAAGGATAAGTAAGGAACTTCACACTAGATGAAGTTCCAGGTGGAGACTATAGCTAACTAGGACTGAAATCTTTTTTTACTTTCAATAGTCATTAAGATGTAGAATTGTGAGGACTCCTAGAGGCCATCTTGTCCAACCTCTCATTGTATAGATAGTAAAAGTGAGGTTTAATTTAATCTTTAAAAAATATTTTTAAATGAGTGAGAATTGTATCAATTCAAACACTGCTAATATTAAAAAACAGAATCAAATAACACAATGAATCAAGTGAAGGTAAACACCTAGAGTGCATTATTCTATGTTTGAAATTAGATAAGTATGAAAGATCATAAATTTCTGTATTCCCAAGAAGTATAGTCTAACAAAAGAAACAAAATAAATAAGCTTATCATTAATATAAATACGTACAGATTTGTACAGAAATTGTTGAAACCAAGAGGAGAGAAGGGATTCTGCTGATGAGAGGCAAAGGTCAAGTGGGAATAATTGGAAATAGTTTCCTAATATAGGTGAGATTGAAGAGGTGATTTAGGAGAAGACATTTAGGTGATATAGGAGATGGAATGAGGAAAATGATTACATCCTTGGAAGGCACAAGGTACAATCAATGACTGATTGGGAGAGTGATGATTATTGGTTTGGAGGGTGAGAATAGATAGAAAAACAACAAAAGAAAAGTGGCAAATATGATAAATATTTTGAAGAAATACCCAGTTTCATACGCAATATTTGTCTTCTTGGTATATTGAAATGTTTAGCTTTTAAGAATATTAAAAAGGAAGAAAATATTTTGAAGGCTGCCATATGTCATGTTTTGGGCTGAGTGGAAACTAGAAGCTTGGGAAATTGTAATGGGAAAAAGGAATGAAATGAGAACAACTCTTATTGTTTCAACCTCAGACTCATCAAATTGGCAAAAATGAAAAAAAAAAGATGGAACAATGATTGTTTGAGGAATTATGGGAAGAAAGATAGGAAGTCCTGTGAGTGGTCCAACTCTTTTAGAAAACAAATTTAAATTATACCCCCAAAGCTGTGAAATTATATAGCCAAAGGATACAATTGAGGTAGAGTCTCCAAGGAGCACAAAAACAGTATCCTAAAAGTTTTAACACTTAAAACTGAACAAAGACTTTTGGGACACCCTGTGTGCAAACATATTTTTAGTAGCACTTTTAAAAATAGTAACATAGAATCAGATACCAATTCTCATTCATCAGTTGAAGAATAACCCTACAAATGATTATGTATCAATTTGAGGGAATATTATTACGCTCTAAAAAATGATAAAGATGAAGAAGCTAGAGAAACTCAAAAAAATTTGTATAAATGAAACATGGGTAGTGAAGCTTTGACCATCTCTCCTCCAGGTGTCACCAAGGAGATTAGAACCTCAGATCAGGATACTTGGTGATTTCAAACAATAATCTCATGGCATTCTCCTTGATGACCAGGAAATTTTGACATAATCTTGGGTCCATGGGACTGATGTGGCTCTTAGGACCACCTCTCCCACTTTTGCTCCTGTGGGAAGAAGAGAAATAAAGGAGGATGCAGAAGTAGAAAGCATTTGATCATGAGATCATCTACCAAACTCCTGAACATGAGCCATGTGAACAGATCAGGCAAGGAGCATGTGGAGTGGATTTTTCAGAGATGAAATCTGATAAGGTTTGTGGGTAAATCCAGTGTCTTCACCATTTCTCTTTTTCTCCTGACACTCCATATTTGTGAATTTGATGTTTCCCTGGGTCATAGGAGGCTTTATTTTCTTTCCTTAAAAATAATCTTACTGTTCTTTGTTTGAATATCTACTTTGTTTACCGAGTCAGCAAAATGTGAGAAAACTGTAAACCACTCTCATTGCTAAACTGTGTGTGTTAATAATATTCAAACACAGCAGAGAGAAATAAGTGGGAATGGACAGGAAGGAAGAGAGAAAAATTTGAAACTTTATTTTGCCAAAGTGTGATCTCTGACTTGGTGCTCAGAGCAGCTAAAGAATGAGGCTATTCATTCAAATTTGCAACTTCTCAGGGCAGAGAGTATTATTTTTACCAGTATTTCTCTAGGCAATTAGGTTGTGAAGTAAGTAGCACTGGGTTTGGGATTAGAAGGATCTGAGTTTAGATTTGGCCTCAGTCACTTGCTAGCTGTGACCCCGGGCTATTTCTGCCTCAGCTTCCTCAATTGTAAAATGGAGATAAAAATAGCACTTACCTCACAGGGTTATTGTGAGGATAAAAATGAGATAATATTTGTAAATGGCTTAGCACAGTGCCTGGCACATAGCAGGCACTTAATAAATGTTTGCTTTCTTCTCCTTTTCTCCTGGGTGAGTTTACAGCCAGATAACAAGATGGCCTGGCATTGAAACTGGTAGCTGCCATTTATTTTTGGGTCTGATTCAAGGGGAAAAAATATTTTCAGAGAGGAAGGGCCAAAGGAATGGCCACACCCTTGTAGGAATGGTTCACCTGGGCCACAAAAATGTCAGGAGACATAAAAGTGATTGACAGCCCTATCTGCCCACTTGACACTTCAGGAGTTGCAACCATTACTACAACATAAGAAGAATCAGGACCACATTTCATAAGATGAACATGATAGCACAGAATTACATAGAAATACTTCATAACTCTGATCAAAGCAGTTAGCAACCCCTGACAACTTAAGATTGATAATGAGGTATACCTTCCACACCTTGGCAGAAAGGTGGTAGATCAGGGCAGTGGAATGTTTCATCTAATAACCGGCATGTAGTATAACAAATTTTTATTGCATTGAATTGAACCAACCTAGTAATCTTATCACTAGATCAAAAAGATTAATAACTTTAAAGAGGTTTTTCCAAATTTTTCTCTGTAATGGCTGTGATGAATTCTACAGAGAGTACATTAATGTGCTCCAACTATTGCTCCAACATTCATCATTTTTTTTTTTTTAAGGAATTTGATAGTGTGAGGTAAAACATGAATTGCTTTAATTCACAATTCTCTTATTATTAGTGATTTGGAGAAATTTTTCATAGATTGGGTTTCTTCCTTAGAAAAATGTCTATTCATACCCTTTGACCATTTTATCAATTAAATAATACTTCTTATGCTTATAAATTTGAATCAATTTCTTATCTGTCTTAGAAATGAAACATTTATCTAGGAAACTGGTTACAGAGATTTCACATTCTGTTTTTTGGAAGTTCAGTAGGGAAAATAGCCACACCCTCTCCCTATTTGTTGATTCTTTTGTAATGGTGGTATTTTCTTGCAGGCCAATGTACTAGATTGTAAAAGGGCAGGAATGGGGTCTATTAGACTTACGTGTAGCTCAACGGCAGGCTCAGATGACCTATTGATAGATGCCTTTTGACAATGGTAAGCAGAACTGTAAGAAATCACTGGCTCCCAAATTTATAGAAATTCTGGCAATAAAGCAAGGAGATCAGCCAAGAAGACTGTGGTGGGTGATTCCTTGTGAAATGACCTGACCAATCTACTTTTTAACACAGTTGTGTTAAACACTCTACTCCCTAAAGGCAGTTTAGAAGGAGTCATACTTACATTACACACTCACATTACACACTTACACATTCCAACATTTCAGAGGATCATAGATTTAGAGCAGCCAGGCAGACATTTTTGGTGAAGTGCCATGGCTCAGATCTCTGATGTTCTCTTGGAGTATTTCTTTTGTCTCATGGGGGACAATACCTCTGAATTATTGGCATTTAATGCATTCAAGAAATAGTAATGAGCCACAGTTGGTAGGTTTCCTGGATTCAGGGAATTTGTTCCAAGAGTTCTCTCAGTTATTAAGGCCTAAGCCTCATAGTCATTTTTATTAAGCCCTGTTTTGACATTAGTCAATCAAAAAGCACCTACTTTGTGCTGGGAACTATGCACATTTAGGGTTAGAGTAGGCAGCATAAATTGAGAGTTATGGTTAGAGTTGGAGGGTTAGAATTGAAGGTACTTAGGGTTAGAGTTAGAAACCTTAAGGATTAGAGGAGATGCAAAGAAAAGCAAAAATCAGTCCCTTCTCTCTAGGAGCCCACAGTATAATAAAAGAACAAGTAAAAGGCTATGTATAAACAAGTTTTATACAGGATAAATTGGAAACAATTTCAGAGGAAAGGCATTAGAATCTAGGCAGATATGCATCAAGCTACCAACCATAAGAACTATTATATGCAGTCTCAGTTTACATTGACCACTTACATTGCTCAGTTTTACATTGCTCATTAACATCTTTAATAAATAAAAAGAGTATGTTGCAGATGGTAATTGAATTGTTCAAGTTAATGCAGTCAGTAGTAAGATATAGAACTGGGATAATGAAATGTCCAGTTTGAATTCGGATTTTGTTCTTGATATTGCTAAAAAAAAAAATTAATGAAAGAGGTAAACAAAATGGATGAAATGCTGGACCTGGAGTCAGAAAACTCTGAGTTCAAATCTAACCTTGGACTTTTACTAGCTGTGTGAACTTATACAAATCACTTTATTTCTGTCTGCCTCAATTTTCCTCAACTGTTAAGAAGAAGAAGAAGAAGAAGAAGAAGAAGAAGAAGAAGAAGAAGAAGAAGAAGAAGAAGAAGAAGAAGAAGAAGAAGAAGAAGAAGAAGAAGAAGAAGAATAGCACCTAGCTTCAAGGATTGTCCTGAGTATCAAAGGAAATGATATTTGTAACACGTATTTAGCCTAATGATTGATATATAATAGGTACTATAAAAAAGCATTTGCTAAGCTTATTCCTTTTCCTATTACACACACTCACTCTCAAACCTTCCTTTAAAACCTATATGTTTTAAGCAATTTAAAATAGCAAGGAAGGGAAAAGTCTAGGCTGCTCTTCAAAATGTTTCCTTGCTGTGTTGATCCTCATAGTGCCCTTTCTGGCTTGGGTAATTGTGCAGCCTGCAATTTCTCTTTGCTAGCCCTTACTTTCTTTTACTGAGCTCCAAATCCCTTCCCTCCCTCCTCATTAAAACGGTGCCTCTGTAACTACATTTAATGCTATAACTCTGAGCAGATGACTCTCTGTAGAAGCCATGTTTACCATGAGATGCTTTGAAGCCTTGGTTAGACAGTTCATTCATTAACAGTTAAATGTTTGTTTATTTCCCCACAAATAACTTTTAAACTTTTTAACAAATACTATTTCACTCAGCATGACAGAGGATTAAACCTGCAAGTGTGAAAATAGATCAGTAAAGATAAAGTAATAAATACCAATCCATTCTCAGTCACATATCAAGAAGCAGTTTGACACTTTGAGAAATACTGGATTTGACATCATATGATCTTGGTTTGAATTTCAGCTTTGCTAGTCACTTTTTGGGTAAATCATTTTTACCTTTTCTCACACTCTATTTCTCTATTTGAAAAATGAGAGAGTAGAACCATATGACTTCTTCACTTCTTTCTAGCTCTTGATCATATTTCCAAATTCATCTTTCACAAACAAAAAAAAACCCCAGATATTAAATCAAAAACTCACCATTTGTGCCCACTTGGGGTGCAAGTAACTTAATTTTTGTCTACCTCATTCTATTCAACTATAAAATGAGGATGATAATAAACCTAGGGTTGTTATTAAGATCAAATTAGATATTTGGTCTGCCGTGCAGTAGGCACTTAATAAATATGTGTTCCTCTTTCAGGTCTACCTTTTAGATTATATATACTTACTCCAATACTTTAGGTGTTTGGATGCTCTAGAGAAGATTCTCATTCACATCCATAATGGATTATAATGATGTCTAATGTCCCATCTAAAGCTGAGATGATGTAATTCATTGGAACTTCTAAAGAGGAGAAAGGGGAGGAAAAAGAGAATGATTTTTAATGAATCCTTTTGAATACATGAATACTTTTCATGTATGTGATGCCTTGTGTCAGTAAATCTCAAAGGAATTATGAAATATCCATTCAGGAAAGAAGGGTAATATTTTTTAACTTTTTGGAAAATTTTATTAGTTTTGTTAAATATTTCCAAGTTAAATGGAACAAAAATTTTTAACAATCATTCTTTATAAATGGGTTCCAAATTGTCTCTCTCCCTCTCACAACTCCTTCCTCCCTAAGAAGGCAATTTAATTTCAATTATACATAGGTCAGACAAATATTTCCATATTAGCCATGTTGCAAAACAAAACACGAGCAAAATAAAAATCAAATGAATATGCTTCAATCTACATTCAGAGTTCATCAGTTCTCTCTCTAACAGTGGATAAGTATTTTTCTTTTTTTTTCTTTTTTGGTAAATATTATTATTATTTTTTTGTAATTACATGTTAAGATAGATTTCAACATTCATTTTATAAGATTTTGAGTTTAAAAAAATTCCCCCCCCCTTTCCTCCCTCTTTCCCAAGAGAGCAAAAAAATCTGAAATGGCTTATTCCTGTACAAATAAACATATTTTCAGATTAGTCATATTGTGAAAGAAGAAACAGAATAAAGGAGAAAAGTCACAAAAAAACAAGAAAAAAAGTGAAAATAGTATGTTTTGACCAGCATTCATACTAAATGGATCTTTCTCTGCATATGGATAACATTTTTCATCATGAGTCTTTTGCAATTGCCTTGGATTATTGAATTGTTGATAAGAGCTATGACAGTCATAGTTGATCATCACAAAATGTTGTTTTACGATATGCAATGTTTTCCTGGTTCTGGTCACTTCATTCAGCTTAAATTCATGTAAGTCCTTCAAGATTTTTCTGAAACGCGTCCATTCATCCTTCCATTACATTCATATACCACAACTTATTAAGCTATTCCTCAATCCATGGATACAACCTCAATTTCTAATTCTTTGCCACCACAAAAGAACTGCTATAAATAATTTCGTACATGTAGATCATTTCCTTTTTTATGATCTCTTTGGGATACAGACCTAGTAACAATAATGCTGAGGCAATAATAATAATAATAATAAAATCACAGTTTGATTGCCTTCCAAACTCTTCCCTAGAATGGTTGGATCAGTTTACAAGTCTACTAACAATGAATTAGTGTCAAGATGGATAATTTTAATTTGTCACTTTGTATCTACTCTCAGTTTCTTAATCAGCCAGGGAAGAAAACATCCCTATTGCAGTTCTTTGACATCGGAAGCATATTGTCTTAAAATATGAAAAGTATTTCTTATTTGGTTTTTAGTTTAGATTTCCTTTTGAATTTCTAGTGGTTGGTATCATAGAAACAGTGATGATGTCCCAATTACTTTAGCTCATGGGAGTCACATCCTTTTGGAAAAGTAAAAGTTTGATGAAACAGAAGGAGAAAGTTTTGGTGAAGAGAATAATAGAGAAAATTTGGGGATGGGGCTTTAGAAACAGGGGATCATCAGATCAATATATATATATACATATGGAAAAACCACAGAAGTAATATAATAATAATTAATATTAATATAATGATTATTCTGTGCCAGGCACTATGCTAAGATCTTCACATAAATTATTTCATTTGCTCCTCATAATAATAATTTTGGGAGGCAGAGGCAGAGATATTATTATCCCCATTTTACAGTTGAGAAAGCTAATGCAGAGTATGATTTACATGTCATATATCAATTAAGTATTTGAGATTAAATTTGAAAAGTCTTTCTAACTCCAGGTCCACCCATTTAATCACTGTACCCCTTTTCAAAGCCTATTCTTTCTCTACCTTTGGCCTACTTTTAGGCAAAACTGTTCAATGTCCTTGCAGGTTATTCCACAGTTTTTCCAAGAGTCAGGAAGCCTGTGGATTTGGTGGATCCTATATACATTTTTCTTTTGACCAGGGTAGTTGCTATAAGATAGACACTTATCAAGAACACATGTAGGTCTTTGCTCTTTATTTTACCCTGTAATTTCAGAGGAAAAGAGCACATATAAAACTTTTTAGTGATAATTGATTGTGAGGTGAAATTTATATTTTTTTCTCTGCTTTGGTGGTTAACGAAAAATGTACCAGATTTTTTTATGCTTTCTCTTTTCACCTCTCTCAAGTTAAAATTGCAATATAAAAGAATTTAAGCTCCTGGACCTAGTACTTCTGGAAACCCCAACTAATTTATGTCCTATGCATTCCCAGCAGGAAAGCTGCTTTCAGAAGCTCCATTAAGCCACCAGTTTTTCCTGACCACAAGGACACTCAGTCCATCTTCAACAAGACACACATTTGCTCCTTGTACAGTTTTCTGAATGGAAGCTTTCCAAAGACAACACCACAAAATATATTTCTCCTTTCCACCTTGTGATAGTCACTGGCACTGCTAAGGGTAGTCTTGGTTAGAAAGAGTATAATCACTTTTTATTTTCGGAGGCAATATTATGCCTATTTTTTGGCATCTGTGAATGCTGGCATAAGCCAGGGGAAAAAAAAATTGTTTAGATTACACAGCTTCCAATTCCCTTGTTTTTTGAGGCAGGCCCTCAGGCAACTGCTTTAATCAATCTCCCCGAGGAAGAATTTTTGAGGAAACTTATGGTATATGAGAATATTAGAAGCCTTCTTCTGAATTTTTAATGCCAACCAAGACAAACAAGCAAACAAAAAAGCCCAAATCTTCCTCTCCAGGCCCTGTGCTCATTCTCCACTGCCCTTGGTGGGTGGCCCTGTGGTTTCCCTCAATGTACTATAGGACCAGCCTCTCCCTACCCAGCTGGGGACAGCACATCTGGCTCTTCCTTAGCACCTGCTCTGACCTCTTTTCATTTGGGCTTTGGGTTTCTGAGAGAATTATGAGGCCTAAGCCACAGTGAGTTCCAGGTCAATTGAGAAAAATGCCCTACCTAATTAGTGATAGCAAAAACTACATTAATTCAGGCATATAAGGAGCCAGAACAGAGGAATAAGTGATTTAGTTTGAATTCTAAAACATTTAAAAAGAAATCCAATTTTATTCCTTTTGAATAAATTCTCTTTATTCCTTTCAATTTCTGAATTAGTAGAATACAATTAATATAGTTTTATTTCATATATTTAATGAACTAGCTCTATTTTAGTAGTTATTTTATGAAATAAAAGTAATAAAGGAGGTAACATGATAGAGTGGAAAGAATATTGGATTAGGAATCAGGAAATCTAAGTTCAACCACTAGCAACTGACATTTATAGAGATCTGTAACAGTTTTTATAAACCAGGCACCTTATATTTTCACAATAGATCACAGCAATTTTATAAATTGATTGCTATTATCCCCTTTAAAACATTCAAGAAAACATTTATTCATGCCTTTTGTTTTTATATTACAATTATTTCTGGAAAATTATAGCTCATCTCACTCCTTCACAATTTCTCTACCTTAACCCTTCCCTTTTAACAAAAACAAACAACACACCCCAAAGATTAAGCAAAACCAACTATTTAATCATGTATGTGGCCATACATATCTATAGTCCCCCTTCTTTCCAAAGATATTATAGAGGTCATGGGATTAGCGTTTGACATTATTTTAGTGTTATTTTATGTAGATATAGATATTAATATATATTTACACACAAATAGTCATTTATATATTGCTTGCTTAATTCTGTTTACTTCACTTTGTTTCAGTTCCTATAAATCTTCTAATATTTATCTAAATTCTTTTATTTTGCTCCTTCTCAAGGCATGATAATGTGCTAAAATATTCCTCTACTACAGTTTGTTAGCAATTGCCCAGTTAATGAGTTGTTATCTATTTATTTCATATATGAAATTGAGATACAGAATAACAAAGTTGTTCAGTCATTCAGTCATGTCTGATTCTTTCTTGCTCCCTAGTACTCCAGATCCTTCTTATCTCCACCATCTCCCAAAATCTGTCCAAGCTCATGTTCATTTCTTCCAAGACAGTATCTATCCATTTTATCCTCTGCAGTCTCTTTTTCCTTTTTCCTTCAATCTTTCCCAATACCAGGGTCTTTTCTAGTGAATCTTGTCTTCTCATTATGTGGCTAAAGTATTTAAGCTTCAGTATTTGAAATTCCATTGAATAGTTTGAATTAATTTTTTTAAGTATTGACTGATTTGATTGCCTTGCTGTCCAAGGGACTTTCAAAAGTTTTCTCCAGAACTACAATTTGAAGGCATTGATCAGAACTAGCTTTGACTCTATAGAACTTTATAAACAAAATGAAGTTTCTGCTTACTGTCTGGACTTTTTATAACTTTCCTTCCAAAGAACAAGCATCTGTTAATTTCATGGCTGTAGTTACCATTTACAGTGATCTTTTTGCCCAAGAATAAAATCTAATGCTGTTTCCCTTTCTCCTCCCAGTATTTGCCAGGAAATGATAGGACCAGTTGCTGAAATTTTAGATTTTGTTTGTTTTTTTAACTTTAAACTTTGAGTCAACTTTTTCACTATCCTTTTTCTCGCTTATAAAAGGCATTGTAATTCTTTACTTTCTGCTATCAGAGTGGTATCATCTGTGTATCTGAAATTATTGGTTTTTCTCCCAGTAATCTTAATTCCAATTTTTGATTCATGTAATCTGACATTTCACAAGATGCGTTTTGCATATAAGTTAAATAAGGTGACAATTTATAGCCTTGTATTCCTTTTCCAATCTTAAATCAATCAGTTGTTCCATGTTTGATTTTGTTGCTTCTTGGTACAGGTTCCTCAGAAGACAAATAAAGTGATCTGGTATTCCTATCTCTTTGAGGATTTGCCACATTTTATTGTGATTCACAAAGGGAAAGATATTAGTGTAGTCAATCAAACAGAAGTAGATGTTTTCCTCCAACTCCCTTGCTTTCTCCATAATCTAGTGAATGTTGGCAATTTGGTCTTTAGTTCTTCAACCTCTTTAAAAACCAGCCTGCTCTTCTGGTAATCCTTGGTTTACATATTGCGGAAGCCTTGCTTGTAGAAATGTAAGCATAGCATTGCTGGTGTGTGAAATGAGAGAAATTGTTCAAAATTTGAACATTCCTTGGCAAATTCTTCTTGAAGATTGAGACATAAAGTGATCTTTTCCAATCCAATGGCCTCAATTGAGTTTCCCAAATTTGCTGCCATATTGAGTGCAGTATTTTAACAGCATCATCTTTTAGTATTTTAAATAATTTAGCTGGTATTCTACCAATTTCATCAACTTTAATATTATCAATGCTTCCTAATATTCACTCAACTTCACTGTCTAGGATATGTGGCTCTAGGATCGGTAACCACATTATTGTGGTTATCAGTGCTATTAAGATCTTTCTTGTATAGTTCTTCTGTATATTCTTGCTACTATTCCTTAATCTCTTCTATTTCAGTTGTCCCTATTATTCTTATGTTCTATATGACATTTTGCATACATGTAAGCATGAAATCTCTAATTTTCTTGAAGAGATAAATTGTTTTTCCCATTGTATTAATTTTTTTCTATTTCTTTGCATTGCTCATTTAAGAAAATCTTATCTCTCCTTGCTAATCTCTAGAATTCTGCATTAAGTTGGATCTATCTTTCTCTTTCTCTTTTACCTTTTGCTCTCCTTTCCCCAGCTATTTGTAGAGTTTCATCAGGCAACAATTTTGCTTTCTTACTTTTCTTTTTCTTTGGAATATTTTTTGTAGCTTTCTCCTGCACTGTATCACAAACTTCTGCCCAGTGGAAAGCCTTAGGCAATCTTTCTACCAGATCTAATTCATAAATTTATTCATCACTTTCAGTTCATATACATAAAGGATGTTATTTAGTCATACTTATAAAATCTGATGGTTTTCTCTACTTTCTTTAAGTCTGAATTTTCCAATTAGAATCTCAAAATCTGAGCCACAATTAGTTCTAGGTCTTGTTATAACTACCTGTATAAAGCTTCTGCTTTAGTTGGTAGTGAAAAGTGATTTGCAATGGGCACATATAGTATGTAAACAGCATTTCTGTATTACTTGAAAAAACTAAATATATAACCCTCACAAAATATGATTTACACTAATTTCATTAATAAATTATTTTTTGTTATAAAAATACAAAGATAAAATTTAATTTATTCCTATCCAAAATGCCAAGAATTCTGAGATATTGGAATCTAACTGATATTGTCTTAGTGCATATATTTAGTGAATATTTTTCTTTAAAGATTTCTATTTTAGTAGCTCTGTTAAACTTAGGAGCTATTGAGTAGTTTATTTATGTAATAAAAATCAAGTCCTATTATTTTTTAGTAACTGACCTTTATTGATTTAACATTTATGAAATGTTGGAGGTAATGGATATTGATGGTTAGTCCATGAAAGAAGGCAGAATTTGAGCCTATGTCTCTGGACTTGGAGGTGTAATGTACTTTCTGTTTCCTGCACTAAATCACATCTTAGAGAAACAAAAGGAGGCTACAAAGAATCACTGAGGATTCTTGATAGTATGATTCTTATTTGCTTTAGATTTTTCTCTGGAGAAATAATAATAGTTAGCATTTGTAGAGAGCGTTAATGTCTGAAAAGCACTTCACAAGTATCATTTCATGCTATCCTCACAACCCTGGGAGATAGGTGATATTATTATCTCATTTCAACAGATGAGCAAATTGAAGCAGATAGTATATATGACTTGGCCAGTATAATTCAACTACATCAAATTAGATTGTGAGTTCCTTAAGGAAAGGGCCTTTTATTTTTGCCTGTTTTACCTCTAGTATAGTGTGTGGTACATAGTAGGTGCTTAATAAATATTTCTGAAGTTTTATTTGGACTAGTGCTCTGTTTACTGCATCACCTGTAAAAAAAGATTTACTACACACCTTATGGATTCTTGTAAAAGGTTCCCCCCCCCAAGTTGGAGCATCGATTTTGGACTTAAAGCTTCTGAATTATGGATAAAGATTTAATTATTTTCTGGATGGCTGAAAGGGGAGGCAAGGAAGAATTCTTAAGGGAAAATTGTATAGAGCAAATAAGTGGCCAGGCTTCTTTCTGGCCTTCATTTAGTTTGCAGAAGCTTTGAGGTACCTGTAAAGTTGTTATTGTTTTAATAAAAAGTTTTGTTTTTTTATAAAACTTATTCTTTTTCCTAATTATTTTGTAGAAGTCAACTTGGCGCTTTCTGGAGTACTACATTTCTCTCAGAAGAAGTAGTTTTACCAAAGAGGGTTTAAAAGTCCAGTTCTGACAGGATGCTATAGGTGATGTTCCCTTTAGTTTGAAGATTCAAATCTGAGATAGAAAGCTGTTTTAGGCACATAGCCTATACCTGCTGAATCAATCTATGTAAGAATAAATACAGCTGAGTCTTACTCATCCATACTAGTAGAGAAAAGAGAGTGAATGGATGTTGTAAAACTGGTAATCCAAAAATAATGATTATTGTTTTCATTTTGGGGGGGACTAGGTTTTTCTTATCTTTTTCAGGTTGGAAGTACAGAAGCTACATACAGGTCTGTCCTAATCAGAATGGGATTCTTGACCTTTTCTTTGTCTGATTTGGGACAATTCACCCTTCCTTGGACAATGTGATAATCCCTGATCTAGAGACTCTTCATGTTAATGTTGAACTTAACATGATTAACCAAATAAAAAGCTCAGCTCACTAGAGTTCAGAACATCTGAGCTCTTTAGATTGTAAGCTCTTTGAGGGCAGGGACTGTTTTTTTTTCCTTCCTTTTTTTCCCCCAGTGCTTAGCACAGTACCTAGAATTTAATAGGTACTTAATAAATGTTTTGATGATAGATTGAAGACCAGTGCCAGCCCCAGCCTTCCTAAGTAGTAGAAATTAGAGATATACAGCATCATGCTTAGTTCTGATATTATTAATGTTAGAGAATCTGATTAGTCAGATATTTGTAATCTTGTACACACACACACACACACACACACACACACACACACACACACATACACATACACACAGACACACACATTTGTGCAAGTTGAGGCAATGATTTGCCCAATATCATTCAATCAGATCTGAACCAGCTAGTATAATACATGGTAGTATGGAAAAGAAAAAAAAAAAAAAAAAAAGAGGATTCTTCAAGATGACTGCAGATAATCTATTTATAAATAACCCAGCTAGTGGAAAGTTCGGAGCTGCAGAAGAATCTGAATTTGAAACTTGCCTCTAAAACTTGTTAACCTTGAATGAGGGACAAAATCTCTCAGTGTTAGTCTATGCACCTGTAAAAAGGAGATAATAACGACAGCTTCCCCACGGGTTGTTGTGAAGACCAAATGAAATAATAGATACACATAATGCTTAGCAAACATTAAAGTGTCACATAAACTTTTGTTAGGGTAGGATCTGGATCTATGATTTCACTGACAGAAAGGACTTCTGGAGAAGAAATGAAGAGGGGACTGTAATTTACAACTAATAGATATTGTTCATCTCAAAGGGAACCAATGACTTCAGAAGAGTAATGTCTTGACTAGCAAATGAATTGATTTTAAGGGAGGCAGGGTTGTGCAAAGTCATCAGTCTTATTGTCTCCTCAGTCATCAGAGTTCAGTGGCAAACCATAATCAAGAAAACTGACTCCAGATGCAATAGATGTTTGGAGTTACTGAAAACACATGAAATATTAAAGAATTTGCCCAAGATGACACAACCAGGATGTCTCAGAATTGAGACAAGAACCTAGGTATAGCTGATATTAAAGTCAACACACTCTGTCCACTACATAATATTGTTTTTTAATGTTGTTCATCATCATCATCAACACCATCCCCATCATTTATAATTGGCTTTAAATTCTATAACTTGGACATTAGCAGGGCTCTTTTTGATAATCCGAATATTGTATACAAAGTATAATTTTATTTCTTCCTTCTTCTCCAATCCAAAAATCACAGAAATTTGAAATTGCTCATCTGAAGTCCACTAACTCAATTTGACAAACTATTTTGGGCTATCTATTGTATTTTTGTATAAATATTTTTTATAAAAATTTTGTATAGATATTGTATATTTAATGCTAACAACTGCCAGGCATTATGATAGAAATACTTTTTTAAAGAAAGAAAGAAAAAAGCATAAAAAAAGTCAGGTTTGGAGTTATATTGTATCTGTCTCTCAGAGTCTAAAATGATAAACTGAAAGGACTGAGACTAGGACATTTAGACTATGGTATGAAATTGGATTGACCACCCATAGTGCTAGTACATGACTGTGTGTATCTATCTATCTATGTGTCTGTCTATCTATCTAATCTATCTTCTATACATACATTCACACATATGCATGTACATATATGTATTTGCATAGATGTGTATCCATGTATATATTTGTGTGTATCCCTCAGACATGAGTGAACACATAACTGAATTCAGAATTTAATAGAAGGAAGAGATGGGGCTTAATGACATTTTAGAAATTGCATAATGCTTTTAAGGACCCCAATTTTCTTTTTTGAAGAAGGACCAAATTTGGAATTATGCCCTAAGGGCAAACAAACTGTGTATATCCTTTGATTCAGCAACACCACTACTAGGTCTGTATCCCAAAGAAATCATAAAAAGTGGGTAAGGAACTACATGTACAAAAATATTTTTTTTAGCTCTTTTTTTTTTTTGCTAAGGCAATTGGGGTTAAGTGACTTGCCCAGAGTCACACAGCTAGGAAGTGTTAAGTGCCTGAGGCCACATTTGAACTCAGGTCCTCCTGACTTTAGGGCTGGTGCTCTATCTACTGAACACCTAGTTAATCCTATTAGCTCTTTTTTGTGAAATTTAAGTGATGCACAAGAACTGGGAATTGGCTATACAAGTTGTGGCATATAACAGAATATTATTATAATATGAGAAATGACAAGCAGAAAAACCTGACAATGTTTACATGAACTGATGCAAAGAAAAATGAACAGAACTAGGAGAACTTCACACAGATTAACAGAAATATTGTGTGATGATCAGCTATGACTGCAGTCTTTCTCAGCCATACAGTGATCCAAGATATTAACAAAAAAGTCATGGTAAAAAATGTTATCCACATCCAGAAAAATTTAGGCAAATGAAAAAAAAAAAAAAGGATCAATGAAAAAAAATTGCCTTTACAATTTGGAATTATGCCCAAAGGATTATCAAATGTGCGTACCCTTTGACCCAGCAGTGTTTCCATTGGGCTTATATCCCAAAGAGATCTTAAAGGAGGGAAACGGACCCACATGTACACAAATGTTTGTGGCAGCCCTCTTTGTAGTGGCTAGAAACTGGAAACTGAGTGGATGCCTATCAATTGGAGAAGGACTGAATAAGTTGTGGTATATGAATGTTATGGAATATTATTATTCTGTAAGAAATGACCAGCAGGATGATTTCAGAGAGATTTGGAGAGACATATATGAACTGATGCTGGGTGAGGTGAGTAGAATCAGGAGATCATTGTACACAGTAAAACAAGAAGATTATGTAATAATCAATTCTGATGGACATGGCTCTTTTCAACAACAAGGTAATACAGGCTAGTTCTAATAGACTTGTGATGGAGAGAGCCATTTGCACCTCCAGAGAGAGTTGTGGATATTAAGATAGCATTTTCACTATTTTTGTTGTTGTTTGCTTGATTTTTTTTCTTATTTTTTCCCTTTTTTGATCTGATTTTTTTTTCTTGTGCAGCATGATAAATATGGAAGTATGTATAGAAGAATTACACATTTAACATTTATTGGATTACCTGCTATCTAGGGGAGAGGGAAGGGGAAATGAGGAAGTAAAATTTGGAACACAAGGTTTTGCAAGGGAGAATGTTGAAAACTATCTTTGCATATATTTTGAAAATAAAAAGCTATTATTAAAAAAATTGCTTTTAAAATGGATTCCTTGGAGTATAAATTTTTATATTGAACCAGAGGCCTTGTACTCTGTAATCTAAATGGGTAAAAGGTTTGCTATGGTGTGAAATATGCCATTTTCTGAATTTCTATGATATTGTAGGCATGAATTAGCCAGACCATCTGTTCCCTTTATGTGAGAATAAGGGATTTTGAAAGAAGCACATGGTCCCTCAACCTTAAGAGATTTACATCAAATGTCACAGGTCTTCTGAGATAGAAAATTTGATGGCTATTGTGGGATAAAAGGAGAAAAAAACACAAGAACTTTCTGTAGATGTTGTCAGCATCAGTAAGGTGAAATATATACAGCTAAATTTTTATACCACATCAATCATGCCCATTGCTAATATCAATTTCTTTTTTAAATGTAAATTTTCCAGATAAGTGCTTCTTTTGGACACTTGCTTTATTTCTTTTTATTTACTTATTTATCCATTTTTTTTATTTACTCATTCATTCATTTGTTTATTTATTTAAAACTTTCTATTTACAAAACATAGGCATGTGTAATTTTTCAATATTGATCCTTGCAAAACCTTTTGTTCCAAATTTTCCCCTTTCCCCCTCCCCCTCCTCTAGCACTTGTTTTATTTCTTGAGCCACATTTTTAGAATTAAAAAGAAAAGAAAAAGCTCATATACTATAACATTTCCTGGAACAAAAGATTTTGTTTGTTCCATTTTTGTTTTGTTTTTCCCTTACTAGAATACAACTTTATCCTAGCTAGAGATGTGCAGACCACACTTGGACTTGAAATCTGCTAATTGTTTTAGGATGAAACTATATTTTTGCTTCTCTTTTTCTTATATATAAAATTTGGATCTCGCTGGGCTCCCAAGGAAGCAAGACCCCTAGCTGAGGTGTTCTAGTTTTAAAAGTAATGGAATGAAGGGATTGAGATGAATGCACAAGATGAGATATTTCTTAAAGTGAATAGCTTACAGTATCATGATCTGAACTCAAATTCAGGACCTAGATATAATAGGAGACCTTGTCTATGCTCGGGGCATCAGAACTTCCTGTTTTTTTTTGTTTTTGTTTTTTTGGTGTTGTTTTTGTTTTTTTTCAGAAAATAGGCTTAAAGAGGTCTAGACAAAAACTCAAGAGTCTTCTTGCCTATCAACCAGCTCTTGCAAAACAGCATTGTAATGACTTAAATGCAAGTGAATCAGAAACATCTGAATTAAATTTCCCTGAAAAAAAAATACAAACCAAAGGGAGAAAGTGCTTGATTGGCAAAATATAATTTAGGTTTTGTGGCAACCCCAAAGTGTTTGAAAAACAATTGCATATTTGATGAGTTCTGAGTGCCTTTGAATCAGGCCCTAGTCCCAACATAAAATTCATGACAAATAGGTGATCTGGGATAGCTCTCAAAGGAACTCAGGTATGGTAAATAAAGGCTGAAAAAGCATTGACATTGGTTCTTTTTTGGAGGAGGAGAAAACATGGAAGTCTCATGCTGTTTAAAAACAATTTTCTGTTGGCTCCTGATTTGAAATCTTGGAAAAAGCCTTAAATGTTAGACTTTTTAATGTAGCCAAATAGTAATAGTACAGTGAAACAATACATTCCTCAGAGCCTGTGTTTCTGGATAAGAGAAAAGAATGATTTGAAGGATGAAACTGTGAGCAGATTTCCAGGAGATGTGTCTTCCTGGTAAAATATCCCCATCAAGCCATTTTTGTAGAACCTAGTGTCTAGACATAAAGGAAGGTTTTAGACAATTTTGTTGATTGGTGCTTGAAGGAACAGTCAAAGTCATCTTCTAGCTTGTATTCTTCTGCTCTGGTGTGTGCTATCATCTGTATGAATTTTTCCTTAATGAAAGATATATTTTACCCAAATGGGCCAAGGATCATTCTTATAATCAACAAGGTCTTATTGAGTGCTAAGAAGGTGCTTTCCATTTCAGATCACAGATTCTTTGGTTACTTCAGAAACCTCAAAAGCACATGACATTGATATTTTCCCTAATCATTAAGTGGCCTGTGTGGTTGAGATAGGGATGAATGAATAAAGAATGGGAAGAAGAGTCCTGAATTTAAATATGAGATTACAAAAAAGGATCTGACTGCTTAGAATTTGTGTTTGTGTTGATTAAAGTGTTTGTAGAGTTATGAAATGATCTAGCCATTCTGAAAAGAAATTGGAAACTGCATCTCTCAAAAAAAATTGTCCAACTGTGCATACTTTTTAAATTCAGTGATACCTTTACTAGATTCATAATCCAAAAATATTAAAGAAAAGGGAAAAAGTCCTAGATGTACAAAAATATTCATCTGTATTGATAAGAACTAGAAGTTAAGAGGATGCCTGTCATTTTGCAAAATGCCTGGACAATTTATAATATATCAATGTAATAGAATTTTTTAATTATAAGAAATCACAAGAGACAGGGCCAGAGTAACCTAGAAAAAATCATATGTATTGATGCAGAGTGACAGAAGGAAAGTGAAGAGTATAATTTATACTATATCTCAATTTTGTAAAAGCAAGCATTTCTGAAAGACTTAAGAACTCAGTGCAATGATCAATCATGATTCCAGAAAACTGTTAATAAAGAAAGCTACCTGCCTCATAATATAGAGTGATGAATTAATATGCGCCACAAAGCATACATTTTTCAATCTAGCCAATGTGAGAAATTGTTGCATTTGACTATGCCTATTTGTTGTAAAGATTTTTCTTTTTTTAAGGGAATTAATTAAAACAAATCAACAAAGGTGGCCTAGCTGTATCAGATCTAAAACTATATTATAAAGCAACGTTCCACAAAACCATTTGGTATTGGCTAAGAAATAGACTAGTTGATCAGTGGAATAGGTTAGGTTCACAGGACAAAATAGTCAATAACTATAGAAATCTAGTGTTGGACAAACCCAAAGACCCCAATTTTTCAGATAAGAATTCACTATTTGACAAAAACTGCGAGGAAAATTGGAAAATAGTATGGCAGAAATTAGGCATTGGCCCACACTTAACACCATACACCAAGATAAGATCAAAATGGGTTCATGATCAAGGCATAAAGAATGAGATTATAAATAAATTAAAAGAACATAGGATAGTTTACCTCTCAGACCTGTGGAGGAGGAAGGAATTTGTGACCAAAGAACTAGAAATCATTATTGATCATAAAATAGAAAATTTTGATTATATCAAGTTAAAAAGGTTTTGTACAAACAAAACTAATGCAGACAAGATTAGAAGGGAAGCAATAAACTGGAAAGGGTTTGTTAAAGGTTCTGATAAAGGCTTTATTTCCAAAATATATAGAGACTCTATAAGAAATTAAGGCATTCTGCAATTGATAAATGGTCAAAGAATATGAACAATTTTCAGATGAAGAAATTGAAACTATTTCTAGTCATAAGAAAAGATATTCAAAATTATTATTGATCAGAGAAATGCAAATTAAGATAATTCTGAGATACCACTTCCATCTCTCAGATTGGCTAAGATGACAGGAAAAGACAATGACGAATGTTGGAGGGGATGTGGGAAAACTGGGACACTGAGGCATTGTTGGTGGAGTTGTGAAAGAATCCAACCATTCTAGAGAGTAATTTGGAACTATGTTCAAAAAGTTATTGAACTCTGCATACCCTTTGGTCCAGCAGTATTATTATTGGGCTTATGTCCCAAAAAGATCTTAAAGAAGGGAAAGGGACCCATATGTGCAAAAATGTTTGTGGCAGCCCTTTTCATAGTGGCTAGAAACTGGAAACTGAGTCCATCAATTGGAGAATGGCTGAATAAATTGTGATATATGAATATTATGGAATATTATTGTTCTGTAAGAAATGACCAACAGGATTAATAAAGAGAGGCTTGGAGAGACTTACATGAACTGATGTTGAGTGAAATGAGCAGAATCAGGAGATCATTATACACTTCAACAACAATACTAGATGAGGATCAATTCTGATGGAAATGTCTATCTTTAGCAATGAGAGGATCCAAATCAGTTCCAATTGGTCAGTGATGAACAGAATCAGCTTCACCCAGTTAAAGAACACTGGAACTGAGTGTGGACCACAACATAGCATTTATATTCTTTCTGTTATTGTTTTCTTGCATTTTTTGTTTTTCTTCTCAGGTTATTTTTACCTTCTTTCTAAATGCCATTTTTCTTATGCAGCAAAATAACTTTAGAAATATGTATAAATATATCTATATCTATATCTATCTATCTATCTATCTATCTATCTATCTATATATATATATATAGTATTTAACATATATTTTAACATATTTAACCTGCCATTTCAGGGAGGAGATAGAGGGAAGGAAGGGAAAAGTTGGAACAGAAGTTTTTGCAAGGGTCAATGTTGAAAAATTATCCATGCATATGTTTTGTCAATGAAAAGCTGTAATAAACAAAAAAGATTTTTCTTTTGATTTCATTTTTCAGTGAGAGAGCATATGGGAGGGAGAGAAAACATGTTTGACAAATTTCCTTAAAGAATTCTGTGATTGGGAAGCACAGAGAGTAGAAGTTTGCAGATATGAATCAATATAGCATAATTCTAGAGTTAAAGCAAAATAAATTAGTCAGTAAACATTAATTAAGTACCTACTATATGTTGGGCATTGCGCAAAGTGCTGGAATATAAGCATGTAAAAGAAAGAATTGTTTTGAGATACAAAAGCAGTTCAGTGGAAATAGTGCTAGATATGGAATTAACAGCTCTGGGTTCAAAGTCCAATCTAGTATGACTTTGGGTAAAATCACATCTGTCCTACTGTAGCTGCCAAAATAATTTTCCCAAGACATGGTTCTGACCATGTCACTTTCTTGCTCAATAGTCTTTAATAATAAAAAAATTCCTTAGCCTAGCATTTAAGACCCTTCACAATCTGGCTTTTCCAGTAATATTCCACACTATTTCTTTTTATTTACTCTAAGATCTCCATAATTAACATTACATCTGTCATCTGTGCACGCTCCCACAAGCTGATCATTCTGCATTCCTTTTTGCCTCCCCAGTTCTGGGTTCCTCTCTGATTTTAGTCCTTTCAAGAAGTTTTCCTAGTTGTCAACATATTATCCATTTTCTGAATACCTTATTATTCTTATCTGTGTATATTTTTCATCCTCCCTCTATTTTCCATCTTTCATAGAAAAATGTATGCCCTTGAAGGCAGGGACTATTTTATTTTTCATTTTCTATTCTGAGGACCTATCTTGGTGATTAATAAATGTTTACTAAGTTGAATTGATTTACAAGATAGAAAGAGTACAGCATGATTTGGGGGGAAACTGAGGACAAAGGAAAGTACTTGTATCTCAAATGAAGTCATAGAATCATAGAATTACATCTAGGAAAAAACTCTACAGGATAGCTGGTCCATACCACTTACTTTACAGAAGTAGAAACTAAAGTCAATTTCAAAGCAAAGGTGCCAACTTTTTGTGGGAAGATCTAATTTAACTACCCATTTCCCTAAAATCTGAATGGAAAATTCATACTATTTAATGCAAAAATCCTTTTTAATTCTAAAGTACCTGGACAATTAATAATGAAATATATATTATTAAGCAAAGGGCTCTTCCTATGGGGGAATTTCCCTTACTAATGTATATCAGTAATTTATAGTTTTAGAGAGATGCTTGGAGTTCCAAGAGATTAAACAGTCTTTGATGTGTCAAAGGCAAAGTTATCTTTTCCAACTCCAAGGTCAATTCTCTACTATGCTACAACTTCCTCTCACTGAGGACCTATGATAGCAAATAACTTCAGTTGTCCACTCCATTGCCCACCCCCAACCATGATAGGACAGATATTTTTTTCTCAGTTAACTTTGTTTCAAAATCTAAGCAATACTCCTTTTAGGAAGAAACTTAATAGAAATGTTTTGATTTCTTCATTGAAAAATTTCCTGTTAAGATCTTTAATTATCAATTAGGGAATGACTCATTTTCTTCTAAATTTGAACTTTCTTTATATATTTGAGATGTGAGACCTTTATCTAGTAACCTGTCTATTAAAATCCCCCCCCCCTGCAGTTTTTTGCTTTCCTTTTAATCTTGGTTACATTGATTTTATTTATGAATTTAATGCACTCAAAACTCTCCATTTTAATTCTCCCAATGTTCTCTACCTCTTGTTTATTTATAAATTCTGTTCCTGTTTATGAGTTCGATAGGTAATATGTTCCATATTTTCTAATTTTCCTATGACATCTCTTTATATCTAGTACATGTTTATATTTTTACCTTACCTTGGTAAATGGTGTAAGATACTTGCCTATAACCATTTTCTGCCAGATTTCTTTCCAGTTTTCTCTATATTTTTTTTTTTACCAAACAGTAAATTCTTATCTCCAAATCTGAAATCATTATATTTGTCTAACACAAGATTACTATAACTTATTTTTTATTAAAGTTTTTTTATTTTAAAAACATATGCATGGGTAATTTTTCAACATTGATCATTGCAAAACTTTGTGTTTCAAATTTTCCCCCTTTCCTCCTCCCTGTCCTCTAGATGGCAAGCAATATATGTTAAACATGTTAAAATAGATGTTAAATCCAATGTATGTATACATATTTATACAATCATTTTATTGCACAAGAAAAATCAGATCAAAAACTAAAATAATGAAAAAGAAAACAAAATGCAAGCAAATAATAACAAAAAGAATGAAAATGCTATGTTGTGCTTCACATTCAATTCCCACAATCCTCTCTCTGTATATAGATTACTTTCTTCATCACAAGATCATTGTAATTGGTCTCAATCATCTCATAGTTGAAAAGAGTCACATTCATCAGAATTGATCCTCGTGTAATATCAAGTCCGGGCTTGTTCCCTGAAGGGCTCAGTATCAGCCAGAGTCAGGATAAGCAAAAGTCCCTGGCCCCACGTTGGGCGCCAAAATGCAAAATAGGGAAGGAAGGAGACAGTTCAAAACTTAAAATATGACAAAAATAAATTAAATTAAAAATAAATAAAACTGCATAGAAATCCTGAAATTTCAGATTCTGAAATTCCTTAATCTGATCAAGAAGTCCTAATTCTGTTCTTTCTTTGAGCTGTGAGAGGAGAGTGAGCCTTTGATTTCATTGGTATAGAAAATTCCTAATAAGGGCACTCCCACTCTGTAACTTAAGGTCTTACAGAAAATTACAATTGAATTGAGGCCCTAAACTACTGTGATTTGTGACAGTCACACAGTCAGGATGTTGCCAAAGCAGTCCTTGAGCCCAAGTAGGCTAGTTTTCTAGTTCTTTTTGCCTTAGCCTTTCCTAATCCTGTTTTTTTCTCACTTTCTTCTTAACATTCTGCAGTCTAGCTTCCAGCCTTACCATTTAACAGAAACTCTTCTCCAGATTTAATCACTGAATGGGATTTACCTCAGACAAATTAAGACCTGGGAAAGACCTTAGCTTAAAAAAGCAAGATCTCCCACTGCATCTCAGGCTATCTTAAGTTGCCTTGGTCTATATCTTGCCATTGGGCCCAGATTGCTCTGGAAGAGAAAGAGTGTGATTGGTGACTTTGCATAGCTCTTCTTCACTTAAATCCAATTCACTTGCAAGCCATAACATCTCCTTCCTGAAGTCAAGATTCTCAGATAAACAATAGAACTGTATTTAGAATATATACATATATATATATATATATATATATATATATATATATATATATATATTATAACAGAACAGTAAAAAGAACTGGATAAGATCTCTATATGGAAAATCAAAGAAAAGAACTAAATGATAAAGGTCCAAAAGATTACAGGAACTATGAACAGTCTGAGTAAAGAAGTAGTCATTAATCCCTATCTTACAAAAGTACTATTAGCATTTTTTTGTGTGTGTGGTCTAGGAGGAGGTAGACTTACCAAGGAGCTAGGAAGCCATGATGAAATAAATCTGGAAAATTGGTAAGGGATGTGAAGATTATAAATAGGGGGAAAGTTGAACTTTTTATTCTTATCTATGTGTGGGTAGAATGTAAGGGGATTGGAAAGTAAAATATAGATATTTGTCTTGCTTTAAATGTTTAAAGTGAGTGAAATAGTAATAGATAGAACTTTTTCATTGCTATATTGTAGTAGCACAGAGTAATTATTTTAAAAGACCTAATGTGTGGATTTTAGAGAAATTTCAGCCTCTAAGGAAAATGACTTATTGAATATTGCCCCCAATCCTCCATTTACAAATTTCAGTACTGGAATTGTTTGGAGGGATGACAAAAAATGCCTATACTGGTATAGATAAGAAAATCTATTAGGAGAGGCAACATGTTATTGAGGATAGAATGGTGGACCCAAAGTAAAATATTAACTCAGATATTAATTATTTGTGTGACCCTTGACAAATAACATTACTTGGGACTTAATTTCCTTATTTGTAAAATGAGAATCCAGTTATAAATCTAAGGTTCTAGGAATCTAATTTAGAAAGGAGAAACCCTGCAAGACAGCAAGCAGTTTTATTTTGGACATGTTGAGTTTGAGATACTTATGAGATATCCAAGTAGAGGTAACCAAAAGAAGGTATATATATGGAATTGGAGTTCAGGAGAGATTAAAATAATAGTTAATGTTAACATAGTACTTTAAAGTTGGCAAAGTCCCAAAGTGGGCATCCCAAAAATCTCAGTGTATTCTTGAACTAGTGGAGCTTAAAACTGTATCAAGACTTTTGGGTCTCATTTGATTTTCCCAATAATCTTCTGAAGTAAGTAATTCCATTCTCTCCCATTCTACAGATGAGGAAACTGGGGTGAACAGTTTAATTGACTTGTCCCAAGTCACATAGCTAATAAGTGTTCAAGGGAATACTTCATCTCTTTCCAACTTTTAGGGCTAATAATCACTCTAAAACACCAATAGCTATATATATCCAGGAATTGACTATATAAGGAAAGGAACCAATATTATATTTTATAACTCAGATAAGTCCCATCTTCAAAATGGTAAATTCATAATAGGCTTATTAACTAAGCATATTAGATCACCCTTTTGTAGAATGGAATTCTTTCAGTGATACTTTA